>NW_008336888.1:3311255-3390893 GCF_000622305.1 Nannospalax galili
TTATTGGTTACTTTTGTATTGCTGTGATAAAACACCATGACCAAGACAACTTCTAGAAGGAAGAGCTTATTGGGCTTTTGGTTCCAGAGGGATAAGAGTCCATCATTGGCAGGGATGGCATGGCAGGAGGCAGCTAGAGCAGAAAGCTGAGAGCTTACGTATTCAGTCACTCACAAGAAGCAGTGAAACTGGAAGTGGGGCAAGTCTGTGAACTCTCAAAGCCCACCCCAGAGATGTATGCCCTCTGAGCAAGGCCACACCTTCTAACCCTTCACAAACAGTGCCACCAACTGGGGACAAAGTGTTCAAATACTTGGAGCTTATGGGAGGCATTCTCATTCAAACCACCATATGTGTGTGTGTGTGTGTGTGTGTGTGTGTGCGCGCGCACACACAAATGGAGGCCAGAGGTCAACATTGGGTATCTGACACAATCATGCTACCTTATTCTTGAGACAAGGTCTCTCACTGAACCTGGAGCTCATTCAGCTAGACTGGCTGGCCAGCAAGCCTGAGCAAGCCTATCTTCACTTTTCCAGCACTGGGATTACAGATGGATGCCACCTGCCCAGCTTTTACAAAGGTGCTGGGGCTCTGAATTCAGGTCCTAAGGCTGTGCCTCAAATACTTTACTGAGTCATCTCCCCAGCCCCAAGAGTTTTCTTTTTAATTTGTCAGTAACATGAATCTGTTGAAACCTTGCTCTAGGGCTGGGACCATGCTGTCTTGAGGTTGGCACATGCCAGGGAAGTCACGTCTCAGTGGGGAAAGAGGACACACCAGAAATGATTTGTTACTGGGGTTCAAAGAAAGTCACCCAATTTGATTGCTCTGCTACTTTGGGTTTGTCTTTTTGGTATATTGCCAGGTCTCCAGGATGAACTATCAGATACATGCATATGTGAGAGTTCAGCACCACAGTGTATTGTTAAATAGAAGTTAAAGTCATGTCCAAGGTAAATGATATGTAATATTTCTGTCCTCTTAGGGCTCTGGAGCTTCATCCATTTTCAGTGAAACCTCTTCTTCGACGAGCAATGGCCTATGAAACCTTAGAGCAATATGGCAAAGCTTATGTGGATTTTAAAACAGTGTTGCAAATAAATTACGGAATCCAGCTAGCAAGTGACAGTATTAACAGGTAATATCATCTAAGGCAGCTAGCTGGAGTCTACTTGAATTATAACAGGATCAAGTTATTCCCTTCCTCTCCTTCAAGAATGATGTCAGTCATTTTACATGAATGGTTGCTGCCTTTGACTCCATTAAAAGAAACGCCTCTGTCTTTCTTAGTTTCTAATTATCTCTTCATATATTCTGAATGGTCGCTGTTAGCACCTTTATATTTTTTTCTTTGTCCATTTATTTCTGTACAGTCAGTTTGTCTTGATAAGATTGCATATAGCTCCCTGTGCTGCTTAAGTATCTGTGATATCAGGAGGGTGTTTGCAGGACTATCGTAAGCCAGTACTGACTCTAGGACAGCGTCTAAACATGTGAGAACTGCCATGTGTGTCTTCTCCCAGGGCTTGCATGTGCCATTACCACCAGGGGAAGCACACATGTTTCTGCCATGGAGGACAAATGTCTTCATGAATCCTCTAGGTACTTGTTTTATGTGCACTTATATAGACACTCAGCTAGGAGGAGGACTATTTTATAATTATGAAGTAGCAAAGAGTTTGGGTCTCATTAAAATCATAACCAACTTATTCCCTGAGGAAGAAATAGGAAGACAAGAATTTTCAGACTTTGGGGCTGGAGGTGTAGCTCAGTACACATGGGCAAGGCCCTGGTTGGGGTCCTAGTAACCAAGACCTTATAAATCTTCAGGTAAAATTTGAAAGTTCTGAGTTATATATCATTTCTAGTTATGTATAGTATTTTCTGATTTCATTTTCCCAAATGAGAGAGTTTCACAAGTGTTTGTGGACATGCTGTCTGCCTTTCAGCAAGCTGGAATATAGTTAGGGGAAAACCATGTTAGACAGAGTACCCCAGGCAGGACAATGAGATGGAGGGATTGCAGAGGGGTGAGGCCAGGCACGGCTGCTGCAGGGAGAGCACTGGAGGTGTCTTTGAGGGTGCTAACAGGACACCAAAAGGCTTTGAGCACTACTGTAGACAGAATGCCATGGTTCACTTCATATTCATCCATTTTTAAATCGTGCCCTGCTTCCCCTTGGGGGTCCCAGCACACTTTGGAGAACACTGTTGCAAAGGTGCATGTAGAGCCGACAGCCATTCCCTGGAGCTTCTCCCTTTCCCCAGTTCCTGGCAGCCATCAGCCTGCTTTCTACATTCTGTGGATTTATCCACTCTGGACTTAAGTGCTTTTGTTATGTTTGCCTTTTTTTTGCTCAGCATGTTTTCAAGGCTTGTCCCTGGTGCAGCCGGTGTTAGAACCATGTTTTTCTTTAGCCTCAATTTTTAGTTTTCTTTTTTTTTTCCCATTTTCTTTCTATAGATGGAGTCCTGTTCTGTGTATGCAATATCACATCTTGTTTTTCCACCCATCAGTTGATGGACATTTTGGTTGTTTCTACCTTTTCTCTATTGTAAAAAGCGTGGCTATGAACGTTCATGGATGTTTTTGTTTGCTTACCTGTCTTTAGTTTCTTTTGGTAGAGGCACAGGAGTGGTAATGGGTCCTGTGGTAGTTTAGTTTTTTGAGGTTTGTATTATACTTTGGACTTGAACCCAAGAAGGTTATTTCATGACAGTTGACTTTCAAGAGTTGCTTTCTAATTGAATGGTTCATGTTTTGTCATTTATAAGAAAGACAAGGAGGCTTTTGGGTTTTGCCATGTGTTTTTTTTAATATAAGATATCTATTAAAATTTCACTGTTTGTATGATTCCCATATCTAGGCTTGCTTTTCCATTTATTACAATTCATTATGGAAAACTAGGCACCATCAACTATTATTTTAATTTAAACATTGGTGCTTATTCTGTTTCTGTTTTCCATTAACCATATTCCTCTCTTCCTCTCCAGGAACCCTAATGTGTTAAGTTTCCCTGCACATACTCATTTACTCCCTGGCAGCACAGCATCTCTTTTCAGCTGCTTCTTCCTTGCTCTCTACTGGTAATACAAGTCTTGCTTAAAATATCCTTATTTCAAAATCTTTTTCTTCTACAGTTATGAATGGTTATACATTAATTTTCACTAATTCATTAATTTCACTAAATCATTAATTTTCACTATTTTAATTACACTAAAATAATGAGATTTAGTTATTATAACTGTAGATTATGATAAAATTTTCTGTTTAAGAAACTGGGAAAAACATGCATATTGTAATTATCTGTACACAAATACAAAACTTCTTACACAGAAAAGTATATGAGATTATCATCTTAACTAACTTGAATGCATTTTACTATTTATCCAGTTAACCTTCCCAGTCTTGGGAAGTGCCTTTTTTAAAGCAGATATTTGTCCCAAAGACATAATTCAGTTTTGCTCTTTAAATCTAATTTTGATGTTTTATATGTTTAAACTAATAGGAAAGTGATAACAAAGGAAGTTAATCCAAATTTTACTATGGTCATTAAGGTAAGGGCCTTAGTAATAAACTGGAATTTAATGGAATTTCCCATTTTCATCTTTATTCAATTAAAAGGAAATAAGTGGATAATTTTAGAAGTGAGAAAATCCATGGTAAGACTGTCTTAACCACATGTAAATACTCTAACAGGAAGCAATATTCCAGAGGGAGGCCAGCCCTCATCACTCTCAGCATGTCTTCATGCCTTCACCCACTGCAGAGAGTTTGTGCAAAGAAACTTTGAAGGACTCTTGCTTACTCTCAAGAGTAACTCACTGTCAGTTCAGTAGTTGGCTAAGTATTTTGAAGGATGTATATATTGAACATTTTAAACAAATTAACAAGTCTTCATTTTTCCTTTTGATTAGAAATGGTTTCTTTGGGCCTGGTGGCCCATGTCTGTAATCCCAGCTGTTTGAGAGGCTGTCAGGAGGATCACAGATTCAAAGCTAGTCTGGGCACACAGTAAAACCCTGTCTAAAAGAAAATATTCTAATTACATCATTAAATGGCAACTTAAAAAATTTCTTTTAGAAATATTTTAGTTTTGTTGACAGAAACCAGCTCAAGATTGTATGTTTTTCTACAAGGAAGCACACTTAGGTACCAATTGGTCACTCTTACTCTTGATCTAACCTTCAGTAAAGATAAGCAAATTCCTTGATCAATACAGAAAATTCATTTTCTTTTTAGAATAACAAGAATCTTAATGGAACTGGATGGACCAAAATGGCGGGAGAAGTTGCCACCCATCCCTGCTGTGCCTATGTCCAAGCCGTCACGAGTTTGGCATCCTGCCGCAGACACACAAGACCAAGAGGGACAGCTCAACAGCCACCTGCCCAATATTACAGGTATGGGGACCTGCATGTGTTTCCTTTGAAGGGCATCCTGAGCATGTGTGTGTTCCCAGTGTAAAGCAGACACCAGAGTCTGAACTCTGCTGTCAGACCTGGGTTCAAGTCCCTGTTCTCCCTGTTAACTCTCTGGTCTTATGAAGCTAACTCCACACCTCAACATTCTAGTCTAGAGAAAAGAGGGAAAGGGGACTATCTATCTCATGAGGCAGATCCCAGAATAAATGGAGGTATATGTATGTGCAAGACTTGGTACTTGTGCTGCCTATGGAGGCCCACGGTGATCTCTTAATGTGAAGCTGGCATCACTGAAAGGAAGGAAAAGAACTAAGCTCTCTATTACAAATGTGAGAGTGAAATGAGTAAGATTGATGTGTTGAAAATAACATCTCAGGACCAGCAAGATTGCTCTATGGGTAAGAGCACTTGCCATGTAAATCTGGAGACTTAATTCTTGGAACCCACAGTGGAAGGAGAGAACAGACTTCTGAAAACTGATCTCCATGAGGGCCGTGGCACATGCCTATCCACACTCGCATGCACACATCATTCTCTCTTCTCTCCCTCTCTCATACACATAATAAGATAAAGTCTCAAACAATAATAATAAAACACAAATATATAGCAGGAAGTTTTGGAAGCTGAATAGATATCACATCATGCTTTAAGAGTTTGACATTATTCATAAAAGTTATTGAGCCAAATATTAAAGATAATTCAGTTTTTGTTTATTGGAATCAGGATTTCACATAGCCCAGACTAGCCTCTAACTTGCTGTGGAACCAAAATAACTTGGAACACTGATCCCCTGCCTCTACCTCCCAGGTGCTGGGATATAGGCATGTACCACCATGTCCAGCTCACTGATGATATTTGTATCCCTGTTTCATAGCTGATTCTGCCATAATTACAGCTTAATGAAAGGTCTCAAGTACCATTGTCCAAGTGTGGAACAAGGCAGCGTGCACTGTGGCTACAGGAAGCACTGCAGGGCTTGTGCGTTGATGCCAGCAGCCATAGTTGAGACTGACTCTTGCTGTCTCCTCACCTATGTCCTGGTGTCCTTTTATAGCCTCATTCTCTCACAGTTCTGGCATCTGTGAGTGTCTCCAGAATTCTAGTAGAGCAAAGATGACACTGCAATATGGATAACAAGGCAAAATTACTTGTTATTTTTTTCTCTAATTTGAAAATAAAAGTGTAATAATAATTTTACATATTGTAAATTCACCTCTTTAATTCATATAATGTTTTGTTGGGTTTAGCCTAGCTCCGTATGGTGTGTTGATCAAGTTAATTTGCAATCTTGGATTTATTGATAGTTCTAAAAATTTCGTAGAGATACTTACAGGAATATTTTCTCTCCTATTTTTCCTTTTGGTCCGTAGATGAAAACATGTTTAAAGTCCTTAAGGAAGAAGGAAATCAATTTGTAAAGGACAAAAACTATAAAGATGCTGTTAGTAAATACAGTGAATGCTTAAAAATTAACAAGGAGTGTGCCATATTTACAAACAGGCAAGTTCTTTGCAATATTATCTATGTCTTCTGTTAATAGCTTTGAAGGTTTTAAAACAATTTTTTGATAAGTTAATGTGATAAAATTAATTGCCAGTTATTTGTAATGATTCTAGGAATCAATATGCAAGTCATCCTGAGTTTTTTTTTTAAATATTTAATGTGTATGAGTGTATAGCCTGCATGTGTGTAAGTGCACCCATGTCATGCAATGCCCACAGAGGTCAGAAGAGGGTGCTGGATCCCCTGGAACTGGAGCTATGGGCAGTTGTTAGCTGCCATGTGGGTGCTGGGAATCAAACCCATGTCCTCTGCAAGAGCAGCCAGTGCTCTTAACCACTGAGCCATCTCTCCAGCTCCCTGAATATTTCTTAAAGGTAGGCTGTAGGAGTTGTGAGGGGGTAGATAAGGGTCTGCTGATTGTGTTACTAGGCTCCCATGAGCCACCTTTGCTGATTGGACTGATGCTGTTCTGGCTCTGCACCTCCTGTCTTCCTGGCCAGACTGCAGCAGGCTGGGCCTAGGCTCTGTCCTGGTAGGAGTGGGGGCCAGTGGCCTTCAAAATACTGTATTATGGAGCAGTATCCATTTTCTGAAGTGCTGAAGGGCCCTTCATGCTCTTCCTAGTTCACCAAGAGCATCCTCTCCCCATGAAGGGTGGTACCCAGGCTCTTGTCCTCCTCTTCCCCTCTCTCCCCTCTTCCTATTCCTCTCAGCCCAGTGCCTTGGTAAGACTGATCTCCCTTCATACCTCTGACTTTAACTTAATGGACATGTCTTCAGGAAGTCTTCCTGATTGCTCTGCCTCTAGCCATTGCCCCACAAGATCTGGTGTGGGTCTCAGCTGTGCTCCTTTATAGATTTCATTGGGTTTGCTCATTTTAATTCCTTGTTTCCACTAGACTGTATCCTCCTTGAGGACCAGGCTGTATTTTGTCTGTGGTAGCCTCCCCAGTGCTATAATTTCATCCCTGTAGGAAGCCTGTGGCTGACCTCAAGTGTTCAATTCCAGCTGTGACATAAGACAGACTTAACCAGCTGTTTCTGACTCTTCCACACTGTCTAAATGTACTAAACTTTACCTTTCCTAATACCTTTCTTTGCATTGTGCCAGGGCTCTCTGTTACTTGAAGCTGGGCCAGTTTGAAGAGGCAAAGCAGGACTGTGACCAGGCACTTCAGATAGATGGAGGCAATGTGAAGGCATGCTACAGACGCGCACTTGCTCAGAAAGGACTAAAGGTGAGGACATCTACGTCTTCATATGTAAAGTTTGTCTCTGGACAGATCGAGTGGTTTCGTGAACATAAATCTCAGGATTATGGACTAGGAGTGAGGTTAGATAGTACTATACTAATCTGTGGGTTTCCAGTATACAGTTTTTACCTTTAACAATGATATGGTTCAGATAATTTCTAAGTTTCCTTCCAGCTCTACTTCAGTCTAAAGTGAGCATTTTGGCTACATTTTTTTTGCAGTTCTGCTTTTTAAAGAATATGTTCAGTTTAAGGGATAAAAAGGTTTGTTGCTGCTGAATTATTGATTGTATAAGTGAATGAAACTTTCAAAGAATAAAAAATGTTATTTTTTAAAGCCACTAGTGATGCCATTGGTTCCCTAGCAAAGACTGAGGTTGGAGGTGGGATGGAGAAAGCATCCAAATAGAAGATTGGTCCCCTGGGGAAGCTGGGAGCCACCAAGCAGAGATTTGGAAGTGTTCAGTGACTTGGCCCTAAGCTAGTTTAGCTGATGGTCGCAGCAGGACTGTAGGCTGGCATTCTTCTCTAAAAAAGCCATACCATTATTTTGAAGAAAGAAAGTATTGCATAATTATAGACAGTTCCTTATGTGTTTTAAATACTGGGTGTCATGACCCAGGCTGGTCTCAAACTCTGGCTTTGAGCTAGTAGTCTTCCTGTCTCTGCCTCCAAAGTGCTGTTCTGTATGAAAATCTAGATCAATGAGTGTTTATGTGGGTAGGAAGTAACATTGCCAGGAAACCCAGAAGCCACTGCAAAATACATTTTATAAAATGTATTTAGGGGAGGGACACTTTTAAAAATGGGGTTCACTCTGGCTCAGACTCACTGTGCAACCCAAACTGGCCTCCAACTTTTACTCCTTCTGCTTCAGCCTCCCGGGTACTAGGCTAAGTAGCACATGGAAACTCATGCCTAACTCTTAAATGCCTTATTTGTCTGTCTCTGTCACTTTTTTTTTTCCTTTTCTCTCTCCTTTTTAAGATAAGATCTTGCTATGTAGCTTGGACAAGCCTCAATTAATCCTCCTGTCTCTCTTGAGTTCTGGGATTATAGGCATGGACAACCTATATGAAATGTGTAGCTGAAATGTATATATTTTTTAAAGTAGCTTATTAAAGTCCATTTCATACATTTTAAGTGTTCAGGTCATTTTTTTTTTTTTTGGAGACAGGGTCTCGTTATGCAGCCCTGGCTGTCCTGGAACTCTCTATGTAGACTAAACTGGCCTTGAACTCACATCTGCCTCTGCCTCCCCAGTGCTGGGATTAAAGGTGTGCACCAGCACACCTGGCCAGATCATTGTCTTTTAATAATTGTTTTCTCTTTGAGCCACCATCCCAATCAATATGAACATTTCCATTTCTCTAGAAAGTTTCCTGTGTCCTTGGCCATCTCTCTCCACCCTTTCAACAGTCAGTAATCTAATTTCTGCTACTGTTCTGCTTCTTCAGGGCATGACTTTAGCATACTCTGGTCTTCCGGTCCCCATAACATGAGAGTCGTACCGAGAGTAGAAGACTGGTTCCTTTTTACACTGAGCTGTATGAACCACAGTTTGCCACTTAGATTGTTTCTCTAACTTGGGGCTGTTGTGTATAAAGCTGTACATACTGTACATTTTTAACATATTTTATAGACTTATTATTGAACTTTATGGCTGGAGATAATGTGCATTCGGAAACAGGGTTGGGGAGAGATGGTCATACCATGAGGGAACTGGTAAGACATGCCAAGGAGGTTAGACTTGATCCTAGAAGTGATGGGAGGCACTAAAGAGGTTGTGGGTGGATGGATCATATCTGGAGAGAACAGGGAGGCAGATCAGAGAGAAGGGAGGGGCCACCAGGGTGAGCTGGGTGAAGGTAATGGCAGACAAGAGAGGTAGCAGTTAGCCAGAGCTGCAGTAGCAAAGTGCCACAGATATGGTGGCCTAAGCAACAGAAATTCCTATTCTCACAATTCTAGTGGTTACAATGTGAGACCAGGGTGGGCGGGCTTCTCCTTGTGATATAGCTGACCATCTCTGTGTCTTCAGTCTTGCTTCTGTGTGTGTTCAAATTTCTACTGGATATAAAGACAGCAGTTACACTGGAACCCACCCAAGGATACAGAACCCACCTGAGGAACCTGATTACCTCTTTCAGAACCCTCTCTCCAAACACGAATATAGTCCAAGATGCTGTAAATTAAAGCATCAACATATGAATTAGGCTGGGGGGGGCAGATTCTGATCATAACAAAGGCGAAGAGTTAATTCAAGCTTATTGGAAGGTAAAATTGACAGGACACTGTAAAACATCCTGGAAAGGAAGGAGAGTGCCTCCTAGGCCTCTGGGGTGGCTAAGTGGTGCTGTTATAATGAAGGTTGGACAGGTTGGCGTGAGGTAGTTTTGGTCTACTGAATGTGAGCTGGTACTTTTAGCTCCGTGTTGTCACTGAAGGGGACTATCTAGGTTTTGCTGGGAGGAAGTAGAACAGTCCTGTTGCATAGTGTTAGAACAGCTGTCTATACAAATTAGATTATCAGGCCTTTCTGGGTCCAGATCCTTACAGGCTGCATAGAGCCAGGCCTGCACTTCCGACCAGGACAGATGGTGCATTGGAGGGAGCCCTTTGGCTGCATATACTTACAGTCTGTGTCCATGTAACCCCCACCTGTTTACTAACAGCATACTAATTTGTAAACCCCACACAAAGATTTCCTAGATGGGGGCTGGAGAGATGGCCCATCAGTTAAAAACCCTGACTGTTCTTGCAGAAGACCTGGGTTTGAATCCTAGCACCCACATGGCAGCTAACAACTGTCCGTAACTCTAGTTCCAGGGGATCTGATGGTCTCTTCTGTCCTCCTCGGGTACTACATGATATGAGTGCACTTACCTACATGCAGGCAATACATGCAAACACATTAGAAAAAAAATAATAGATAAAATATTTTTTTTAATTAAAAAAAAATTCCTAGATGATATGTGGCACCATGAGTTCAACAGACTCCTTCAGACCTGACTCAAGAGCACTGAGCTAATGGGTTTGGGTCAATGACTCATGCACTGTGATGACCACAGTCTTAGAACAGGTCTGCCTTGAGCACAGTGCTGGCTGCCTCTCTAGCTGACCAAAGGTCGGAAGTGGTGTCCAATAAGGACTGGAACTTTATACTGCCTTAGAGTGATCCTAGAAATTTCTATTTTGATGCAGAAAGATAAATCTCAAATTTGAGTAATCCCCTCTCTTTAGATTCTGATACTAGCAGTTTGTTTTTCTCTGGCTTGACTTCTTTTTTTTAATATTTTATTTATTATTTTTATCTTATGTGTATGAGTGTTATGCCTGCATGTAGGTAAGTGTACCTGTGTCGTGCAATGCCCACGGAGGACAGAAGAGGCTGTCGGAGCCCCTGGAACTGGAGTTATGGACAGTTGTTAGCTGCCATGTGGGTGCTGAGATTCGAACCTGGGTCTTCTGCAAGAACAGTCAGTGTTCTTAACTACTGAGCCATCTCTCCAGCCCCCATGGCTTAACTTCTTATAGCTTGATTTATCTGTCCAGTAGGTTGAAGTCCATGCCAGGCGACCTTAATTTCAAGATCTTCAAAGGCTACAACTGCTTATAAGACACTTCAGAACTTGGATGTGGGCCCATGTGGTCAGAGGGGCTGCAATGAGGAAATGGCAGGGCCACCTTAGGTGCAGCTGCCTTATCTGTGGTTCCCAGCTGAACACTCCTCAGATATTTTTTTTCTAAGCTGGTTTTAGTTGTATATGTATGGCAGTTTTGGAAAAAATATATAGTTATTCACAAGAAAAGTTATCAAAATGCTTTGCTTTTATTTACAATGTATTTTTTCCTTTTTTTCTTTACAATTTATTTCTCTTATTGAGTGCTTGCTATATGCTAGTTGCTGTTCATATAGACATAAGACATGGTTACTACTTAAGGAGTTCATAGCCAATTGTGATGCCCAAACTGTCAAAATGAGTGATCCTTCATAAGCATTGTTTCAATTAAGCATGTCTATTAATAGTGAACATATGTGATTATATTGTGTCTTTGTGTGTGTGTGTGTTGTCCCTTGCCACAGGACAACTTCATGGAGTTGGTGCTCTCCTTCCACCTTTCTGTGGCTCCTAGGGGTTGAATTTAGGTCATCAGGCTTGTATGGTATGCACTTTTACTTGCTGAGCCACCACTCAGGCCTTATGCCTTCTTTTTAAGAAAAATATTTTAATTTTTTGTGTATGTGTTATGCATGCACAAGCCATGGGTGCAAGTGAGGGTCAGAGGACAACCCATGAGAGTTCTCTCCACTGAGTGGGTCCTGGGGATCAGATTCAGGTAGTCAGGCTTGGCAGCAAGCACCTTAACCTACTGGATCATCTCACTGGCCCAGCGTGTCTTTTTAAAAAGGCCCTGTGAAGCCAGGCATGGTGCTCCATGTCTTTAATTTCAGCATTCAGATGAACTAAAGGCCAGCCTGGTTTACACAGAGTTCCAGGCCAGCTGGGGCTACATAGTGAGACCCTCTCGAAAAAAACAAAAAGCCTTGTGAGGTTGTTAATAATTTTTTAAAGTGTGTGTATGTGTGTGCATGAGTGTGAGTGCACACATGCCAAGACACACATGAGACCAGCGGACAACTCGGTTCAGTCTTCAGCTTCCACCATACTTGAAACAAGGAAGCTTCCAGAGATCGTCCTGTTTCCCCTTCCCATGTCCCTGTAGGAATACTGGGATTACAGATGCGTACAACCGGATCTTGCTTTCCTTGGGTTCTAGGGATCTGAGCCCAAGTCCTCATGCTTGTATGGCAAGCGCTTCACCCACTGAACCATCTCCCCAACCTGGTTGTTAGCAGCTTTTAATGGCTTCCTTTTTGCCAGAGCCAGGACTTGTGACGTAGGCTGTGCTTGGCCACCTTCTCTATGTGGCTGCTCTCTCTTACGGTCTCCACTTCTCTGATAGATATGGCAAAGGGAAGCTCCTCTTCTTCCACATCCATCTCAAGCCTTGCTTTCCGTTATTGCATCACAACAGCTAAGAATTCTTCTTTTTTATTGTTTCCCTTGATAGGATCTAAGCTGCTGTAAGTGAGGCCCAAGTCTGCCCTTTCTGTCACTGTACTTCTATCTTCACACACACGGACTGCTGCTAAAGTGGAACAACCTGTGTCCCTGCCTCATCTGCTGCCCTCTCCTGCTGTCTGCCATTCCTCACCCTTGCCTGTGTTTGCTCTTGTCAAATGTGATTCCTGTTTTCTTATCACCCCTCCAACCAGACAGACTGCTCTTCACACAGACTTTCTTGATCGTATCCAATTCTGTGTGTGAGACTTCCAGTTCCCAGGCTGCAGCTCACAGACCTGTTCTCAGACCTTGATCTTAATCTCCAGTAGATTATCATTCATGTCTGGGCATTGCTGCTGGGATCATCTCAAGGCTTATTTGTTTATATCTTTCCTCACTTTTAAATGGAAACAATAAGAGTATTTATGGGGCTATTGTGAGAGGAAATGTATAGCTTAAGGATAGTATTTCTAAGATTCTTAGAATGATAGACTTCGGTAGCTAATTGCTACTCCCACACCTTGCCCTCCAGTCTCACCCCCTTACCTTTCACCTACGGACCCCATCTACGACACCCAGGGTACAATAGTGTCAGTTTTTTCCTAACAGGTTCTGTCTGTGCTGTTTAACACAGTGGTATGTGGGGCGTGTTGCTGATAGTGCATAATGTGTCAGAGTTTGCAAACAACTTACTTTTTAAATAACTGACACACCAGCTTTAAGGGTCTCTCTCTCAACGTGTCACTCTTGCTCCAGTGTGTTGCTGAGGGAAGAGAAAGAAAGGATGTGGCATTACAGCTCGACTCTTGGGAATGTCACATAACCACTAGTTCAGGTATCTGTGGTTCAGCCTCTGGTACATGTTATCATGAAGTGCCTTGAAGAGGTGGTGAATCTGCCTCCTTACAACTGGTCTTAATCAAATATAGATCTAATATGTAGTTCTAGAACAGTTCTGTCACAGCAGGTTTTGTGGTATCTTGTCTCTGCTACTGGAGTCCCTCCTCTAGCTCTGTGACGCATTGTCTGGCCCTAAGGTGAGATTAAAAGTTGATGCCTATTTTGAACAGTAAACAACTTTAAAGGCTATACCAAGGAATAAATGAATGAATTGCTTAAACCCATAAAGGGCCCCTTGGTATAGCCTTGTGAAAGCTAGTTTTTACTATGAAGTTCATCTTGCTTTGTTACCCAGGTTAGTTTTGAACTTCTGAGTTCAAGCAATCCCCCTGCCTCAGCCTCCCAAGTAGTTGGGACTATAGGTGTGCAACTTAGAATCCTTTCACTAATAGAGACTGTGATGGTTGATCTTGATCAGTTTGGTTAGATTTAGAATCACCATGGAAGCACATCTCTGGGCATGTTTGGAGGGACTGTCTAGATTAGGCTGAGGTGGGAAGACCCACCCTAAATTTGGGTGGTGACATTCCATGGGCTGTGGTTCTGGACTGAAAAAGGAGAAACCTGAGCACAGGCATTCATTGCTCCACTTCCTGAGTGTGGATGCAGTGAGACCCAGGTGCCTCCTGTCCCAGCTGGCATTCCTTCCTTGCCATGATGAACACTACCCTCCAACTGTGAGCCAAAATAACCATTCCTTTTTGAAAATTAGTTTTATTTTATGTGTATGAGTGTTTTGCCTGCGTCTAAATGGGCCATGTGGAGTGCCTGTGGAGGTCAGAAGAGGGCATTGAATACTCTGGAACTGGAGTTATGGATGGTTGTCAGCTGCCATGTGGGTGCTGGGAACCAAACCCAGGTCCTCTGCAAGAGCAGCCAGTGCTCTTAACCACTGAGCCATCTCTCCTGCCCTAACCCTTCCTTTCTTAAGTTGTTTTTGTCAGGAATTTTGTCCCAGCAACAGGAAAAGTAACGAA
Source organism: Nannospalax galili (assembly GCF_000622305.1). Classification (NCBI taxonomy): domain Eukaryota; kingdom Metazoa; phylum Chordata; class Mammalia; order Rodentia; family Spalacidae; genus Nannospalax; species Nannospalax galili. The sequence goes on from NW_008336888.1 coordinate 3,325,385, forward strand.
TCCAGGAACTCCTCTGAGTTCCTTGTTTCCATCTGTCATTCAGCAGATGAGTGCCTAGTGTGCTAACAGAGAAGATTGCTAGTACAGGCGGAACCTGCTTTACCAACTCCAGATTCTCTGCCTTTTTCCCAGCAGTACAGGTTCCCTGTGTTGCGGCACATTCTGTTTTACTACATGCACTCACGCCCATGCCCACTATGTGAATGGCACTAAGGGAAACCTCCTGCACCACTCGCTGTCACCCAGGCTAAGACTTCTTTTATTTATGAAAATCATGTTCTGTCTTTACACTTCAGAATTACCAGGAATGCGTAACTGATCTCAATAAAGTCCTCCTTCTAAACCCAGATATTGCCGAGGCAAAGATGGAACTGGAAGAGGTCACTGGGTTCCTTAATAGTAAGGATAATACAGCATCACTCAACAAAGGAAGAGAGAGGAAGAAAATTGAAATCCAAGAGGTACTTGTATTTCATAATTTTTGAAAGTACTCTTCTGAGATTTTTATACAGGACCCTAAGGGTATAGTCCTGTGAGTTCTATAGGATTTTTTTTCTTCTTCTTATTGTCAGTGAGATTTTTGTTGCTTTGTTTTTGAAAAAGGGACTCCCTGTTATCCCAGCTGGGGTTATGTAAACCAGCCTGGCCTCAGTTGCACAGAGATCCACCTGGCTTTGCCTCCAAGTGGGATTAATGGCATGCACCACCACCACGCCTGCCTGTCAGTGAAGATTTTGAAGCAGCTGTAAAGGCAGGACTTGCCCTGTGCTACATAATTAGCCATTGTGCCTCTCAGCACATCCCATGGAAGACGATGGGCATGTCTAGCTGAAGGTCTTTTCTTTTCCACCTCTGCCTGGCCTGTGATTTATGCTTCTGCTCCCTCACTGGTGCCCTGGAAGCCCTAGGCCATTAGGGTAAACCCAGAGAACCCAGACAGGCCTCGTATTCAGGAGCGCGGCAAGCCACACCCTGTGGAGGTTTCTTCAGGCTGATTCATCTTTTTTGTTTTTTTAATTTCAGACAAGGTCTTGCTATATAACTCTGACTGGCCTTGAACTAAGATTCACATGCTTCTGCCTCCCAGTGCTGGAATTAAAGGTGTGCACCACCACACACGGTGCTGTATCTCTTTTTTAATACTCTGAAACAACCTGGGTTCCTCAAAGAGAGCCTGGACAGCTCTGCCAACCTTTTTGATTCTTGGAAACCCACATGCTTTACTTTGCCACTAATAAAGAATGCCAGGACACAAATCCCTCTAAATTCATGAATGCCGATATCCTGTTTAATGGTCTCAGATAATAGGCTAGTAGGTGAGAAACTATCATTTTTTCCCCATTTTCAGCAAGAAAAATTTGTTTTAAGAGAAATGAAAAAGTAGTTCACTTCTCTGTTCAATATAAGGAAATAAAAATAAAATTTGTCATAGAAAAAAGAAAATTGGTATAGGTCTTCAGTAGGTATAGTATTTTTTTAATGGAAAATTCTAAAAACTTGGGGGGGTAACTTTATTGAGACAGGGTCTCCTTGTAGTCCCAGCTAGCCAGGAACTCACTATGTAGACCAAGCTGGCCTTGAACTCACAGAGATCCGCCTGCCTGTGCCTCCCACTATAGTGTCCCACTATGCTGGCTAGGGAAATCCTAAAAACTTGTAATTTTAGTGTAAAATAATTTTTAAAAACTTCTAAGAATATTTTTATTTTATACCCTAATAGTTCTTTTACTAAAGAAATTATGGATTTTATAAATTCTTAAAAATTAGATTTCTCACTCAGACCTTGACTACTGAAATATCATGTCATATGGGATGTGTGTGGTTACTGGTATTCAGTGTCATGCCATGGTATAATTTTCCCTTGTGAAGGTGAATGAAGGTGATGAGGATGAGTCAGATGGAACTTCAGAGGTGTCTGCTGCCTGCCTGATGTCCCAGGAGGGGGATGAAAACAGCAGGTCTACAGAACACTCTGAAAAACTTCAGTTCTCCAACCCTAGTAATGCCTACGAGTTCGGTCAGATCATAAACACTATCAGTGCTAGGAAAGATGAAGAGGCCTGCGCACATCTCTTAACCATCACTGCACCCAAAGACCTGCCGGTGCTGTTAAGTAACAAACTTGAAGGGGATACATTCCTACTCCTCATTTGGTCTCTGAAAAATCACCTTATGGATAAGGACCCCTCCTTGGTGTATGAGCATCTGTTGTATCTGAGTAAAACAGAGAGATTTAAGGTAAGCAGCAAAGTTTTTTTAAAGAGACTTATTTTTTTGGTCTTCTTGAGATAGGGTCTCCCTGTAGTCCTACCTAGCCTATGTAGACCAGGCTGGCCTCAAACTCACAGAGATCTGCCTGCCTCTGCCTCCCGAGTGCTAGGACTAAAGGCGTGCGCCACCATGCCCAGCTAAGAGACTTATTTTTTTAGGGTTTCTATAACTTTAAAAATGTTACTTCACTCATAGGTTTTCCCTTTTTTCAGATGATGCTGACACTAATTAGCAAAGGCCAGAAGGAGCAAATTGAACAGCTGTTTGATGACCTTTCAGACACACAGGCCAATCATTTTACTTTAGAGGATGTACAGGCCCTAAAGAGGTGGTATGAGCTTTAACAAGGATGGCTGAGAGTCTTCCGTGCATGCATCAGTTCTGTCACACTAATGAGAAGGCACTGTACAGAGTTACATGGAAAAAAACAGGCCTGGAAGAGACCTTCGGTCTGCAAAACATTTACTTATTTTTATATACAGAATGTGTATATTCTACAATCTGCTTTTTATTAGTTGTAAATATTTTCTTATGTACCAGAGCCAGCATCTTTATATTTAATAAGTATACTTTGAGTTTGTTAAATTACATTTTAATTTATAGTGCACATTTTCTTTTAATAATCTACTTGTTTAAAATTTGAATTACAATGCATTTCTTTGAGCTGTTCAGTTCTCCTAAGTTTGAGCAATGAATTTCTTTAGTTTGTTTTTAAAAATGACCATCATTAACATGATTATATCACTTTATATCCTATTAAGGTATGCATAAAATCCATTTTATAGTAGTGGCTTATGGCCAGTTAAAATGAAATACAACACTGAAGTCTATGACACCATTAGTTTATATATTTTCTAATATGAAAACATTTGCCTAATAAGAAAATTGCCAAAATTTTCTATCATTTTTTTTACCAGTTTTAAAATGTGGCTTTCCCTTACATATTGTCTGTAAGCAATAAAACTATATGAAGCACTCAATCTGCATTTGTATTTAGGTTGTGACCCCATCCCATGTTTTCCCAGACATTTAAATGTCTCTGCCCCTTTTGTTTTCTGCTTTAATGGGGATATATTTATTTTTTTCCTTTACTGCAAAAAGGAAAGTGAAGACACTGAATGTGCCTTTGTTATCTGGGTCAAAGTAGAGATATTCAGGGCTTCAAAACTAGGTGTATTTATTTTAGGTGTATGTCTATGTGTGTGTGTGTGTGTGTGTGTGTGTGTGTGTGTGTGTGCCCACCCCTCAGCAGTGTATGTGTGTGTGTGTGCCTGAGTGTATGTATATGTACCATATGTGTGCAGGTGCCCATAGAGACCAGAAGAGGATGTTGGATCCACTGGAACTGGAGTTATAGACGGTCGTGAGCCACCTGATGTGGGTGCTGGGAACTGAACCAGGTCCTCTGGAAGAGCAACAAGTGCTCTTAACCACTGAGCCATCTCCAGGCCCTACATTCAGGTCTTAATCAAGTATATTGTCATTTCTTTCTGTACTCCAGTCAGTTCTTTTTTAGGGATATTTTCTTGTTCATTTAAAAGGTGAAAGATGAATGCCCTTTCCATTATTTTCATATTAATCATCTTTTATAATTACAGAATATTTTAAGACTCCTTGGTGAATGCTAGCTTTCAAATTGCCACTTTTTCTCTTCAACTGTTCTCTCCTTTGTTCATACATGAAAATCTACTATAAGACAAAAATATGTTTCTCCTTCTAATGTTTTTATGCAAGTAAATGATGGTCTGTGATACATAGATGCATGATGGTGTTTCAGACTGCATCATCACCTGGTGCCATATGTCATAGGTGTCTTCGTTTGTTCAAGTACATTCTGATGTTCACACAACAGTCACCTAGTGACACGTTTCTCAGAATATATCCTCATCAGGTGATAGATGACAAAGTGTTTTTTCCTGTATCATGATTGCAGCTATGTTGTTGGAAAAGGGTAAGAAAGTGATTTTGAGATACTGTGCACACTTTCATTCTTTTACTTATTACACACACTAGTTCATCTGCAGGAGAAATACTATAGCTGGAGAAGTGGCTGGCCCTGGAGCTCTGGTGCTATCTCCTGGGAATCTGTCCTGTTACAGCAGCCAACCGAACACCTCAGGTGACAGAGCGGCAGGAAGCACCTTTCATTCCTAACTCCCACACACAGCATTGTGCATATAGCACCTGGCACAGGCTACTGAGTGCTAATGGTTGAGTGAATGGATCTAAAGGGCATCGCCTTAAAAAGGGCTCTTGTTTTAGAGTCACAGAAATTCCTATTATTGAGAAGTTGGTGAAGGCATGAAATTCTCTAACAGTCATTCTTGGAGTGTTTGCATAGTCACATGGGAATCTTAAAGAGTTCAGAGGGTTGGCAAACTGCTAAAATTAGCTCTTGTCATTCCTTAGAAAGCTGGAATTTACAGCCCACTGGCTGAAGAGCTGTATGTGCAGTAACTACTGGCTTGTGTAAGCACTGAAAGGATCTAAACTATTTATAGCCTTTTGAATAAAGCAATGGGACTGATAATCTTAATGAGGTTATGCTTAAGAAGAAAAAAGCAGTAACAGCAAATATGATCTCTAGTAGAAAAATAAGTGTCAAATGACTGTTCAAGGGCCTCAGGGATAAAGGGACCATCTAATCCCAGTTTTTAAACAGATTCAAGTTGATGAGAAGGAAGAGCTAAGGATTAAATTGCTTTGTTGAGAGATGGCTCAGCGGTTAAGAACACTGGTTGTTCTTGGAGAAGACCCAGGTTCGAATCCCAGCACCCACATGGCAGCCAACAACTGTCTGTAACTCCAATTCCAGGGGATCCAACAGCCTCTTCTGACCTCCGCAGGCATTGCATGACATGGGTGCACTTACCTACATGCAGGCAATACACGCATCCACATAAAAAAATAATAAAATTTTTTTTAAAATTGCTTTGTTGCACTGTTCAGTATCATGCACTAGAAACAGCCCAGCACCAACCACCTCTGCATGCATGCATCACTGCAGCAGACAGAAGCCATTCAGGACATATAGGCAAAGTTACTTGAATTATCTGTTTTTCCTTAAGGTTTTAACAGTATCTGAAGTCACCTCTAAAAACAGTTGAAAACTGAGTCTTGCTGCCTGTCATTTTATTTTATTTTATTTTATTATTTTTGGTCTTTTTGAGACAGGGTTCTTCCTGTAGCCCCAGCTGGCCCAGAACTATGTAGACCAGGCTGGTCACAAACTCACAGAGACCTGCCTGCCTCTGCCTCTCAAGTGCTGGAATTAAAGGCATGTGCCACTATACCTAGCTGCCATTTGATCTCTTTTTTGTTGTTTTGTTCTTTGTTCTTTTAGAGACTCCTTGTAGCTCCAGCTAGCCTGGAACTTGCTCTGTAGACCAGGCTGGCCTCGAACTCACAGAGATTCACCTGCTCTGTCTTCCAAGTGTTGGGATTAAAAATGTGCACCACCATGCCAGGCCATTTGATCTCTTTTTAAAAACATACTTCCTTTTTATTTTATGTGTATGAATGTATTGCCTGTTAAGTGCACCTATGTTGTACAATGCCCAAGGAGGTCAGAGTGTGGTCGCTGGCTGTGGCTGCTCTCCTCCAGCTATGGCCGCTCTCCTGCTCTCTTAGTTCTCTGATCAGTCGTCCAGTCTGGACCCCAGGGCTGGTGAGGAGTCTGTGCCAGCGTCGCCGCATTCAGGCGCAGGAGACCAGGTTCAGTGACACAGATTTGCTTTATTGCAAGAAAGTATGGGCTTATATAAGGGTAATAGTCCAATTATAACACAGTATATGGGATCCCTTATTAGCATGGCAGACTAGTATCCTATTACAATCTAGCGGGCCAGATGCCCTATTAGCATGATAAGTTTCAGTTTCTAAACAGGAAGCAATGCATTCCAGCATGATAGGTATGTAAGGCAAAAGGGAAAATCAGTCACAAGATTTTCCACAAGAAGAAAGTGTCAGATCCCCTGGAACTGGAATTATGGATGGTTTTTAGCTGCCATGTGGGTGCTGGGAAATGAACCTGGGTCCTCTGTAAGAGCACTCAGTGCTCTTAACCTCTGAGCCAACTCTCAGACTCCCATTTGATCTCTTTTATGTCAGTTTTTTGTTTATGCAATAAGACCAGTTATTTCTAGCAGTAAGATCAGTGCTTTGGGGAGCCTATTCAGTAAGCAAAGTTTTAGTCCTAATTCACACTTGTGCTAGGGACAATGATTTTACTGGGATGGCTACAATAATTTTGAAAAAAAAAAAAGATTGGCAAGAATGTGGAGGAAATGGAAATCACACAGTGTTGCTGAGAATATAAAGTGGGGTGGCTGCTTTGGACTGTGACCTCAAAAACTTCCAACAGTTGCCATCAACCCAACAATTCACAAACCCAAGGAAACAAAATATATGTTCACACACTTAGAAAATTTAATAGGATGGTATGCGTCAAAAGTAGAAATAACCCACATGTCCAACAACCACTGGTGAACGCATTGACAAATGTTACAGCCACACACAATGATCATGAAAAAGGTGTTCATAGAGCTGCTTAACGGATGGACCTTGGAAGCATTAAGCACCTTAATTAGCTGTACAAGGCCAATTCAATGATTCTGTGTGTCTGAAATGCCCAGAATGGGCAAATCCACGGACTAAGGGCGAGGGGAACAGACTGATAAGTAGCCGGTTTCTTTGGGGTGATGAAAATGTTCTGGAGTTAGTGATGATGGCTATTCAGAGGTTTATAAACCTCTGAATAGACAAAAACTACTGAATTGAACACTTAACCAGGCAAGTTTCATGGTATGTGAACTGTAGTTTCAATTTTAAAAAAAGGAATTTGAGAAAACCAAAAACCAAACAAAAAGAAAACACAAAAGTAAAAAACACACACAAAAAAGAAAGCTGCACCTGTAGTAAACAATACAGAGGTAAACTCTGGGGTCCTTCAGTCAATCCTGAAAGGCCAGCCATTTGAGCTTATTGGGAATTTACCAGGACGAATAAAAGCTAAGAAGAGTGGAATGCTGGTTATCTCTACCCTATGACTAGAAGTAGGTAAGGATGTCCACTCTTACATTCCTGCTCACACTGAACAGAGGGGCCAATAACATTTATAACATTTATTGACAACAGGTCAATAACATTTTACAAAGGCATCTAGATTGTAAAGCTGTATTTTCAGACATAATTACACAGAAAACCATATAGAATCCATAAAAAGTTACTAGAATGTGACCAAGTTGTATGAGTGAAAAATCAAAATATGAAAATCAACTGTATTTCTGTATGAGTAACAAAAAGCTGAGGTGTTTTATAATCTGTGCAACAAAACTATGAGACATTGCTGAGGCAACTAAATAAGAGAACAAATATATTCACTGATTGGAAGACTCAACATCATTAACTATCCCCAAACTGCTACAGATTGATTCAATGGAATCTTCAATCAAAATCCCAGCCAGCTGTTTAGTATAAAAATCTAGAAATAGATTCCAGTATAAAGTATGTACTTGAGGCTGGAAAGATGGCTCATTGGTTAAGAGTGCTGGTTGCTCTTGCAGAGGACCCAAGTTTAGTACCCAGCATCTATGTCGGGTGACTCACAACTGTCTGTAACTCCAGCTCCATAGGATCTGATGCCCTCTTCTGACCATTTCAGACACCTGCACACAACTCCACATACACACATAATTAAAAATAAGATCTTTAAAGTGGGTACTTGAATCAGTGGAAAAGACTGACAGACAGCCTGTGAAGCTGAGGCAGGCGAGTCGTTTTAGAACAGCCTGAGACTCTTGCTTTAAAAACAAAAACAAAAACAACCAGAAAGTAAAATATAGGCCGGCAAGATGGGCTCAGTGGGTAAAGGAGCTTGTGGTACAGGGATAGGCACCAGAGTTTTACTCCCAGAACCTCCATAAATATGTAGAAAAGGAGAACCGACTCCACAAAGTTGCTTTCTGACCTATCCAAGCATGCTGTGCCATGTACACACCTCTGTTAATAATTTTTAAAAAATTAAAATGTATGAGTCGAGGGTAGGAGAACTCAACTACCTTTGTAGGTTTTCTGTAAATTCAAAAATATTCTGAAATGAAAATTATAAAATAGAGTACATAGCAAACAAGCTACCTGTTATTAATACTCACATGATAGATCTGGAGAAAAATGTAGCAAGAGTCAGTGTTAACAGCTATAATATATAATATACAAAGATCTCTTTTAAATATAGACAAGAATAAACAACCAAATAGAAAGTAAGGACACAGTAGCCAATTTAGGGAACAGCAAATCAAATGTTCCCTTCTCCACAAATACAAAACATAAAATGATTTCAATTTTACTAGTCAGGAAAATAGAATGAGGCAAAAATTCCTGCAAAGATGACAAAGTTTACATCCATTTAGTGCTCATGGGTCCATCATCCATAATTAAAACGTCCAGAAAATTATTTCTAGCAATGTTCTGTAGTGAGAAAAAAATAACAAAAAGCAGATACAAAGTAAATGCTCATCAATATGAAAATCTATGAATAATTCCTGCACACCTAGTCCAAAGGACTTTAGTGCAGCCATTAGAAAGAAAATTAGAAAGGGAGGGAAGGAGGAACAGTTGACTTGGACATATTTTCTTAAGACATTATTGAAAAAAATAAAGAAAACAACTAATGTAATACATTTGCATGAGAAAGGTATGGCATCATTTACATTTGGTGATTTGCATTGGTTATGGCTGAAAGTAATGTGGGAGCATGGACACAGAAGAGAAAGGTGAGCAAAGTAAAGAGGGGAGGAAAAAGAGGAAAGGGGATGGGGAAACACATTCTTTTGTGCTTTTTTTTTTTTTTTGGTGACAGGGTCTCACTATATAAACTGGCTGGCCTGGAACTCTCTATGTAGACCAGGCAGGCCTGGAACTCAAGAGATCCACCAGTCTCTGCTTCCTGGGATTAAAAGCATGTGCTGGGATTAAAGGTTTGTGCCACCACACCTGACCCTTTAGTGCATACTTGAACTATCAAGAGTAATAGCCTTAAAACATCAGTTCACATGCTATCTGTAAAATAACCATTTATTTATATATATGCGCCAAGGGGAAAGTATTACATGATCTTTAAATAAGCAACATTAAAAACCCTCCCCCCCCAAAAAACAAAGTTAAATCCTTAGCTGTACTAACCTCCCCAAATTATGTTCCAGTAGAGGTCGTTCTAGAATTTAATGTTAAAAAGTAAGTGCCTTTTGGGCCAGTGAGATGGCTCCGTAGCCTGTCACCAAGTCCAATAAGCTCCGGGGTCCACATAGTGGAGAGAACACTACCTCTACATTTGCGTCATATGGACACACAATGTTTTTTCAAGTGAGTGCCTTTTCAGTCACTATACTGTTTCAAGCAACTTGTTTTACTGCACAGTATTATGAAATGATCAGTGGGCCACCAACTCTAGGCTAAGTCATAAACTCTCATTCCTCTGCACAGTTACTCACTGTTTCAAGTATAAGGTGAATACTGTTAAGGAAAGAACAAAAGGAAGGACAAAGCCCTTGCCCTCAAGGTCCTAGCTCAAGATTTCTGTTTTCCTCATATCTTGAATTCAGAATTTGGATGTGCCCAGTACACATGGTGTGGCATAACAGCTAAATTTTACTTCCACAAAGGACAAAAGGTAGCAGAAACAGATGCACCGATGCTGTTTAGGAAAAGGGCTAATGGGGGGAAAAAAAAGCATGTATTTTGCCATTGTCACCAGTCCATTATTCTATAATTAGTCAGTTCTCACACAGGAAAGGGCTTGCCATTTCTTATGGCTCATACTGATAAACACAGGCTGCATGCCAATCCTGAAAATGTGGCTCCCCATGGTTCAACAAACAAACTAGCAATCAAGCAGGGAAATGAACAAATACAAGCCTTGCCAGCCTCAGCAGCAATTCCAGCTAAACATTTAAGGAAGATTTAATTCCAGCTTGATACATCTTTTTAAATTTATTTTTATTTCATATGTATGAGTGTTTTGCCTAGTGCACCTGTGCATGCAATGCCCAGAGCCAGAAGAGGGTATCAGATTCCCCCTGGAACTGGAGTTATGAATGGTTGTTAACCACCATGTGGGTGCTGGGAACTGAACCCAGGTCCCTCTGCAAGAGCAGCCAATGCTCTTAGCCACTGTGCCATCTCTCCAGTCCCCAAGTTTGACACATCTTAATACTGAAATTTATCCCAGGTTCCTGGACTAACATTTGAAAAATCAAATTTCAATTAGTACATTAGTAGACTCCCCTCCCTAAGAAGTTAACAAAATTCAAGAGCTTTTCCAAGCTAAGAGCAGAGTTGAGAATTTACTAAATTTGGTTTAAAAGTGCCTATAAAAGAATCTACAGAATCAGTTGTTGAAATATTGAAATGTTTCCCTTGGTATATAATCAAATGTCTCCACAGTCACCATTCAGTCCTATACCCTAGAAGTTAGTCAGTGCAAATGGGCCAGAAAAAGCAACAGTGTAATCAACTAAGAGGAACCTTGGTCCTGCTCTGCAACTCTAAGCAAAGTACTTAAGTTTCTGTTTCTAATCTGTAAAATGGGAATAAGAATGGTAGAATTGACTCTATAAGCCATATATATGAGTACATACATATATGTACTTTATATATATATATATATAAATATATGAGTACATATATATGAGGCCATATATATAAGTACATATATGTACTATATATATATAAATAGAGTACAGTAAATTGGGCAGGGGAACAATAGGGGACTAAGGCTGTGTGGAGCGGGACTCGCACCTGTAAGTGCCTACAGTTAAAGAAGGAAAGATTTCAAATCGGCAAAGACACTGGGAGAAGGACAAGCAAACTAAACCTACAGCGAGTGGAAGGGCAAGGTAGCCATCAATACAACAGAGCCCAGAACAGCACGGAGCCCCCTTTTAAAAGCTGGAAATTACAGGGGAGGGGCTCTAAATAACATCAAATTATATTGTATGAAAATCACAAAAATTCAATAGGAAATGTTAAAAACAAAATGACACAAAAATCAGCTAATTTTTTCTACTATTAGTAACAAACAGGAAATGACATTTTTAAAAGATAACACTACAACACTACAAGTACAGGACACAAAACTTAAAAAGATATCAAGTTTTTAGAGATAATTAAATATTACCTGGTGAAAAATTGTCAGAACTTGACAAGATTACTCTAAGCAGTTTATGAAAATGTGAAATGCCAAGAAAGTAAAAACATCCCAAGAAAACCAAGGTGGTCAACTAAGTGTGAGATCTCAAATTCCAAGATCGATGTCTAAGTGGCCACTGACTGACCTTGGAGATCAGTTCTGAAATGCCTGTCTCCCAGGTCATATCTACAGGTCCCTTCTAACTTTGTGCTTCTTTGTGTTGCTGTCCTATGGACAGTTGATGACTTCTGAGGGAGAGTTGTCAGTTTTCTTTAAAAGTGCAGCCCCTGGTAGGTGGACCAGGTTCCAGGAGATGACCCCACACCTAGGACTATGTGGGTAGTACAAATTGGAGTTGATGAGTTAAATTAAAAAGAAAAAAAAAGAAAGGATATGTAGTTGGGGATATCAAAATAGGGCCAGATCTGGGGGAGGACTTGGGGGTGAATATGATCAAAATACCATACATGAAATTCTCAAAGAATAAAAATATCTAATAAAAAGCCCTACAAGTTCACTAATCATGTTAATCAACAGTAATGAATATAATGTAAATCTATTTTGACGTTCAAAACCAACCACTGTGTAAGCATTAATTTTTGGCAATGTTATCTTCCACTTAAAAGGGAAATGTGTAAAAGGATCAGCATTAAAACGCAGTCTTAGAACTGATGACTGAATGGCAAAGTAAAATAATCCATGCAACAGAATTTCTTGTTTTTCTCATATCATGTGGGAATTAACAGATGACAGCTTTCAACATATTTTCTCCTTTAGTGATCCAAGTCTGTAATTCACTAGGTAATATACTGGGGAAAGTTTTAGATCTTTATAACTCAATATCTAGCACAAATAAGACTAACTCTGCAAACTTAATATAAATAGTAAAGCTGGAAATTTGAACACTGAAGAAAATTCAGCTAAACTGGTAGTTGACAGAATCAGCAGTAATAATTATCTTTGTACTTTCATGTGATTTTTGCTGTAGGACTCAAAGAAAACCAAGTCGGTAGGGTCTTAAAAACATTTCAATGAGTTAAGGCTTGTTTTGAGCTGAGTGCTGGAGGAATCTGACTTGGTCCTTAAACTGACTGTCCTAAATCAATTAATCTAAGTTTGAAGCATCCAGAGACAATGGAGTTTTTGAAGCCAGCTCTAAGGTCTAGATCTTTGTCAAGGTGAGATTGAAGATGATGGTTTACTGTCAACTTGACAGGATCTAGGGTCTCCTAGGAGATAAGTCTCTGGACAGGCTTGTCCAGATTATGAGGGATATGCTGACTAGGGTAACCGAGGTGGGAAGACCCACCCTAACTGTGGGTTGTAGCATGCCAGGGGCTGGGGTCCTGAACTGAATAAAAAGGAGAATGCCAATTAAGTGGCAGCACTCAGCACTGCCTGTTGAGTGTGCAGGCAATGTGACCAATGCCTCAAGCTCTCGCCACCATGACTTTCCCACCATGATGGACTCTATCTTGGAACTGTGAGCCAAACTGAATCTTTCCTTGTTTTTTTCAGGGTAGTTTGTTGCAGCAACAAGACAAGTAACTACTGAAGAGTGGTAAAACAGGAAGGATGAGGTCAATTGAATGCATCCTGTACAGCAGCACCACTTCTGCTGTTTTCCTTTAAAGATGTCTAGACTTCCAATTCATTACTATTTTGCCTTTTACAGAAATATCAATATATTCTCAGAAATTTAGGTTATAAGAATATAAAACACTTGATTACTGTTAGCTTGAATTCAAATAGTTTTGGGTTCATTTCCTAAATGGGAATTTACAATGCCAGTCTATTTCACACTTAATGATATTCCTATTTACTCAGGGTGAATTCAACACATCATTTTGGGGGAGGGAGGTAAGGGAAGGGCAGTGCTGAAGACTGAATCCATGGCCTCAAGCATGCTAGACCAGTGTTCTACAACGGAGCCACACCCTCAGCCTCAAATTCACATACATAAAATAAAGTGAAATTATGTTGAGGAATAAAGCATCTTTCTTCTGGGATAAAGGCCGGAATTAGATATGAAGAACAAAGGCGATTTCTACTGTTGTTGGCTGAAAAGTTCAACAGGTTGCTTTCTTTTGGGCTGTGATCAGAAAGCAATGCAGCAAATGAATATTCCTGTCATAAAAACTTCTGTGCACACACCAAATATGGTAGTATTTACATTTATTTCATGTATGTAGTTTATACACTCATTATTGAACAAAACTGGAATGCAAACAAATATACAAATACCATAATAAGCAATATCAAACAAAATAACTGGCACTAGTGTTATAAGCACATTATGGACTTGGTGAAGAAACTGATGGAAGAAAACTGCAGCCCAGGACATTTTCCTTTTTGATCAAAAGAAAATGCTCAGTAGCACCATAATGGTAATACTTAAAAGAAACACATAAGGTGGAGTATTTTAACTGCTATCATTGAGGTTAACCTGCTTTAAGAGACATCACATGGGAAGTGAATAGCACAGGCAGTATTTTGGCCAACTTCTGCTTATGTCAGCTGAGCATCTTCCATAAACAAAAGCAAAAGGAAATAAAGCCAACCATACGTAGACCTTTTGGATAAGCTTGGTACAAGCTCTGCACTGCTTTAATTCTATAATTCAAAAGATACACACGCTAAAAATTGAGGTTATGTAAAGTTAAATTTACTAAAGCCTGAGTGTGTCTTTGGTAGGCGAATACTTTTTCAACATTGTTACTAATCACAATCATGTTTATCTATTTCCTGTATTTTCTATAGAATTCAAGGTGACTAGAGAAGACATTATGGAAAATGGTACAGTAGAAACCTTGAGTGACTAGGCCCACAAAACCCAGTCTATCCCAAAGGCACCAAGAATCCAACGCGTACAAATGTCCCCTTAATAAAAGGTGACTTTAAAAAAAAAATACTTATAACCTAGTGGGATTTTATTTTGCGGTTGTGTGTGTTGTCTGTTGCTGTCAGTCTACTTAGTTACCTACTTGTACATTTTTCTTCTAAAATGGCATCAACAACACATGAGATATATAGAGTACCAAGTATTTCTATTTTAAAGTTGTGCAAAAACTGCCACAATCTTGCTCATGTGTCCAAGTATCCAAATGGTTACCAATGGGCTGCATTAGCTTTATATATCCACACTGCGTATGAAAAAAGAAATGAAACTGAAGCCCGTTATGAAGAGAAACGTTACAGAGGATCATATACTGAGCAAACTGCCAAGTTCTTCTCAACACTACCCCTTAGTGGTTTCAATAAAATGTCACTAACCACTTATCCCCAGGCCTCAATTCTTCATTAAGAATGCTGTAGAAGAGCATTAGTATTTTGTGATTATAAATTAAGCCAAATTTCTATCTAAATACACAGGTATGTGCCTCAGGTAATCACAGGTAATGTTTTGTGACAAGCACACAAAACATGCCTTGTTCATAAGGTTTATTATTCTTACAATAATGCACTTTTAAAGCCTTCATTTCATAGTTTGGTAATTAACATCCGCATGAAACACAATGCTTTTCTGAACACATAAAATGCATCTGCATTATGATTATGAAACCTGGCTTTTGCTGGTAACTTGAAACTAAAGAGTCACATATAGTTGAACCAGCTCCAAACAAGGTTTCAGTGGTTATTACTTTGCAGCACGTATGGGCCTAAATTTCAGTCTGAATTGCAACTTTTAAGTCCATCATCTGATGTGAGTGGTTGTTATTTGTTTCTTTCAGTCCATCACCAAAGTACAGATCCACACTGGGTTTCACTCCACTGTTGCCATGGTCTTCAGCACTGTGACTCGGTTGTGGAACTTCTGAACATGAAGCAGTTTTGGAAAGCAGAGAAATGCTACACTGATGTGGTGAATTTTCCAGACGGTCATTCTCTACCTCAGGAAGGATGTTCACAGTAGCAAAGCGGGCGTGATAATCACTGGACCCATGACTACAAGACGTTTTCATGCTTTCCAAGTCAGAACAGCTGAACTCAGAAAAGTGACTAGAGTGGGAATCTGCTACAGATGGCATACTGTCACTGAGGGATGGAGCCTCAAATTCACTTGAGTTCGTGCTTTGCTGTTCTAACAACTGTGCATCCATGTCCTCCCTGGTCTCATTTATCTTCATGTTACCCTTTTTTCTCAATTTACCACCTTTTGATTTTTTTCCTGCAGTTGCTTCTCTGGACCACTTGGTGGCACTGGATTTACCTTCAGGCAAGCCGCTGGCTGAACCACCAGCATGGCTGCGGGTGGCACTGCCATCGTCCACACTGCTGCTTCCACTGTTGTGCCTGAATTTGGATGGCTTTGACTCAATATCCACTTGCACTTCCATACTATTTCCTTCTCTGGAATGTGAAACAACAAATATAAGCCATTTTTTGCTTTTAACAATTTTTATTCAGCTAATAGCAAAGGGAAAGGGATCTGTATGAAAACCCCAAAGTCTATACACAGAAGCTGTTGGAACATTTTAAAATGCAGGACAGTCTACTAACATAAAAATACTTGAAGTAAGAAGACTGTCTTTCCTTTTTATTAAGACAGGGTGGGGCTGGAGAGATGGTTCAGTGGTTAAGAGTACTGACTGCTTTCACAGAGGACCTGGGTTTGATTCCCAGCAACCATGTGGTGGCTCACAACCATCCGTAACTCCAGGTCTAGGGGATCCGATGTCCTCTTCTGACCTTCAAGGGCACTGTACCACACAGGTGCACTTATATACATCCAGGCAATATATTCATACACATAAAAATAACAAAAAAAATTTTTTTAAAATACAGGGTCTATGTAGATCAGGTTGGCCTTGATCTCACAGACATCTGCCTGCCTTTGCCTCCCAAGTGCTGGGATTAAAAGTACACATCACCATGAACAGCAAATTTGATTTTTTTTCTTTTTTTTTCAATATTTTACTATTTTATGTGCATGAGTGTTATGCCTGCATGTAGGTAAGTAAGTGCACCTGAACAAGACAGAAGAGGCTGTAGGATCCCCTGGAACTGGAGTTTTGGACAGTTGTTAGCTGCCATGTGAGTGCTTGGATTTGAACCCAGGTCTTCTGCAAGAACAATCCAGTGTTCTTAATTGCTGAGCCATCTCTCCAGCCCAGGAAATTTGATTTCTAAAAGTAGTATAGTTATTGTTTATGTCGTTGTAGGCACTATGCTATCTCCTCCCCTTTCTATAAGCTTAAAGCTTTACTGAGGTATAATTTATACACCACCAAATTCACCTGCACACAATTCTGTAGTGCGGTACCTGCAGTTGTGTAATCATCACCATAGTCTAACTTAAGAACATTTTCACTATCTACCCGCCCCCCACAAAAAAAATCCTGACCCGACTGGCAGCAGTTGGCCCATATTCTTCCTTTCCCTGAGCACCTAGCCATCACAAATCTACTTTCTATCTGTATACGCTTGCGTTCTTTGACTATTTCATCATTTTATTTTCTTATAGACTGGAATTGCTGGTCACCACTGTTCAACAGTAAGTGCACCCAAGGGTAGGGATACGGCCTTTTAAATTAATTTACAAGTGCTTTCCTTACTTGTCCAGTGGCATGTAGGAATTCAGAATGGAGCCTGCCATTGCTTTGGTGCTGGCATTATCGCTAACTGTTCCCAAGCTGACTGTGCCAGATTCTCCACTTAGACTGTACCGTTCTTTCTGTACATCTGCTTGCACTTCCAACCTTAAGGAGGAGGGTATCAGATAAAATCCCAATTATTTATAATACAGCAACCATAATACATATCTTTCGGGATTTGGTTAAAAACTTAAGCAATGAAAATTGATTTTAGACATATTTTCCAGTTTCCACTTCTACTGCAGCACTGAACAGTGATAGTCATCCAAGAGGAATGAAAAAAATAACTAGCTGTCTGCCAAGTAAGGCAGCAAGAGAACATTACCAAAAGGAAAAAACAGATTTTTGACTTAAATCTGCTCCATTATTTTCACAAGATTCAGTCCTTTGTCATGTTTCAGTACAAAATACAAAGTCAGAATATATTAGCCATTAAACATATCAATAAATCAAAAAAATGGTTAAAAATGGTTATAATTGATGGGAGATATCCCCCATGTGGCTTGTTTTCCATAGTGTGAGAACAAAACCCCAAGCTTCCCTAGGTCTTGTAATTCATCCAGGCTTGTGAATAATGGAAGTGGAGTGCTCAAGTCACATTCTTCAAAAGGTAAATACAGATAAGAAAAAGAAAAAAAAATGGTTATAATAAACATCTTTTTACTTAAAAAAAAAATGCTGGAGATCAAAGGTAAATAGATAAGAAAAAGAAAAAAAAATGGTTATAATAAACATCTTTTTACTTAAAAAAAAAATGCTGGAGATCATCAAACTCAGGGCCTTGCCCTGCATGTGAGGGAGAGGCTCTACTACTAAGTTATATCCTCAGTCCACACCTGATTTTCAAAATAAGAGATAATACATACCACTACAACTTAAAATATCTTTTTTGTTCAACGCAAACTACCTAAACTGAAATAAATAAGGCTAGTAAGCAGTACTAAAGAATAGTGACTCAGAAAAAACAAAAACAAAAAAAGCAAGGCAAGATTTAAAACACGTTAGTTTTTCCCACTTCTCTCTAGGGCTATTGGAAAGACAAGGTGAGAAAGGATCATAAACACCTTTGGATCCAGGCAGACTATTCTGACCCTGGTTCTTACATTCAGGATGAAGTCTCAGCTCCTAGTATTTAGCTGTCACCCTCCAGAGGGAAGGTCTAGGCTAAGCATGGCCTTTACTTCATGGACATCAAAGCAGCTCCAGCATTCATTTATCAGATTAGCTCTATCAAGTGCAATAAAAACTGGCAGAATGTGATTGCTCACAGTTTTTACCACAAGAGTGTCAAATACAGTAAAAGTCTTATTGTACACTACTAATTTTACTTTTTAATCTTAGGATAATCATCATGTTTTATGTTCTAATTCTTCATCTAATCAATGTCCTGTACTTAACAAAACACATGGCTATTTCTTACCTGTTGAAACAATTTACCATGGCACTTCCCGACAGACTCCCCGTTATACTGGCTCCAGCTAGCGCCATGGTGCTGGCAGTTTCACTCAGGTTGTCTCTAATGGCACCTATTCGATCCATGTGGCTTCCACTTGCACTCAAACTGCCAGTCAGACCGCCAACACTTCCCTCTCCTATGCTAGGGTTGTGCCTTGCTTCTGCTACTGACGTTGTGTCTAAATGCAAATAATTGAAAGAAATTAAGTAAGTATGCTTAGCTATTTCCCTCCCTTAAACTCCTCCATGATTTCAGACAGGCGATCACACTACACAAAGTACAAACCACGCACAAGAATAGAAAGATGCCTAGTGTCAAGGACATTTAACATGGGTTAAGAGTAAAGACAACTATCTCAGAGAGTGCAGCTGGATCTGAGAACAACCCTGAATTTAAAACGGTCTCTTCTCAAAAATCCAGAAGATTTAGGAACCTTACACAAACATTTAAAAATGTACCTGATTTTAGAGGAAAATTATGTGACTATTTTCAGTAAGGGTGTAACAGGAACAAGTTATTATTCTCAGCAGTGAGGAGATGGCTCAGTCAGTAAAGTGCTTGCTGTGCAAATATGAAGACCTGAGTTTGATTTCTAGTACCCACATAAAAAACAAACAAACAAACAAAAACCAGGCATATGATGTATGCTTGTAATTCCACCAAAGAGGTGGAAACAGGCAGGCCCTTGGGGCTGCCTAGTCAGCACCAAGTCCCAGTGAGAGAGCCTGTCTCAATTTAAAAGAAGACAGGCAGCTCCTGAGTAACAACACCCCAGGTTAAGCTCTGGCCTTTACATGCATGTGTACCCAATATGTACCTAAATACACATGAACACACCCACATCCCACAAAAATAAGTAAAATAAACTAAGAGGTTTTTATTCTCTATGTCAGTAAGATTGAGCCAAAAGTTGATGTAGATATAGTTCGGAGTTCTAATTGTCTTCAAACTATTACAAGATATGGTGAGTATATTTTAACGTTAAGTACTTTTCACATGCTTTGTACTGAGGAATTCACTTATTTATGCCAGTATTTGAGTTCCTATCACATACCCAATCATAATGTAATAAAAGCTGGAGAAAAAAAATAGTAAGAGTGGAGGTAAAGGAAACTGAAGAGTGATGAGAGTGCACGTATGTAATCCCTGTATACCATCTTGTGTAACTTGCCCAGGGAAGGACTCTGATAAGGCCACACTTGTAAGAAATTCAAAGGCAGTGAACAAGTGAGTCACAAAATGTGGAAGAAGGCTACTGCAGACAGAGGGAACTGCAAGTTTAAAATAGGAATGTAACTGGCATCCTCAAGAAGAGCAGAAAAATATAAAGTATAAAAAGGGAAGGTGAGAAGAGGTATGTTCAGACAGGTCAGAATGTGGGGATTTATGGATAATGAAATGACAAGGACTTTGGGAACACCCGCCCCCACACCCTATGGTTAGAAAAATCTTTTGAGGAGATGGTACACAGGAGCAAAGTTCTGAGAATCTGGCTGGAATACTTGTAGAGGTGAAATTCTGAAGCAGTGGGCACAGGAGCATCAGAGTTATAAATGGACCTTATTTTCAACATACTCGCCTGACTTTTTTCCTTAAGACAAACACATCAAAACAAGTCTGTTAAGCCTTTTATTCTTCACAATTTCTGCCCACTACAGTTCTAATTTTTATTTCTTTGACTAATACTGAGGATGTTTTTGACTTGCTGACCATCTATAATTATTTTAACTGCATTTATCTTTATATCTTATTTCAAAATGTATTAAGCAAAATATTAGATGATGAATTTACAATTATTCTTAAGAGTTAAACACCCAAGCCAGGCATGGTGATGCATGCCTTTAATCCCAGCACTCGGGAGGCAGAGGCAGGCGGATCTCTGGGAGTTCAAGGCCAGGTCTACACAGTGAGTTCCAGGACAGTTGGGGCTACAGGGAGACCCTGTCTCAAAAAGACCAAAAAAACCACCCAGAGTTATTCCATCCTCTTTCACACACATGCCTTCCTTTGGTAGTTCCTCCACGGCTACACTTGTGGATGGGAAACCATGAGGCCTAGAAAGGCCTAGAAATCCCAACTTGCACATTATTCATGTCCCCTCCCTAACTTAACACTATGAATAAGCACATTTTCCTCTTTTGGTTAAAGGGCTTACCTATAGCTGTGTTAGTTCCACCAACATTTATGTCATTCTCATCATCAAATTCAATCCTGACTCCTTTCCCATTGCCTGCTGAAACGCCACAACCTCCACTTCGGCAGAGGGAAATTGGTACAACACCATAGACGTAAGCTAACATAATAGGAACACCAATGCCTACAAGGGAATTAGAGTAGTCATTATAATAACCAAAATAAATCATAGAAACATGCAGAAAATCTGTTCAAGAGAAGGCACAGGAGAAAAGTGATAGGGCTCTCAGGATTTGGTTGGGGTGTTTGCCAAATCTTACAGGACACAAACAGTGTAGGGTTCCCAGGTGGACTTCAGTTGACATATTATAAGGAGAGAGAAAAAAAAAGAGATTCTTTTAAGTGCAGACCTCTGAACTCTATTGAAGGGGACAGTCTATAGGCACTATAGGCACTAACAATTTATCAACTATCCTAACATTAGGTTCTTGGGGGACTGAACCTAGGGGGTTTATGTGTGTAAGGCAAGTGCTCCATCCACCACTGAGCTACAGCCCCAGCCCTAGACTACTAGTAGGTTCTGAGTCTACTGTACTTTAAAGAATAGTTACTTGAGTGAAAGGCCTTCTGAAGGTTCAACTTAAATCACCCTTAAAATTTAAAAGTAACCCTTTTAACAACAATAGCTTATTTATAAACAACTTGTCTAAACTTCTAAACTTCATAAAATGTAAGGTAATTAGTATTTGAAAGCATGCTCTTACCGACAGTAACTGCTGCTACTACTGGAGACACGATCACAGACAGCGTCACGCCACCTGCTATGGCCAAGTTCCGCTTGTGCTTTGAAACATCTTTGCCTTCATACCGATTATGGATCTTAAATTAAAAATGAAAATGGAGATGGAAGTTGAGAGAGAAAAAAACACAGTATGTTTAGTTTAGATGGCACAATCCTCCTACATGTGACAGTTGAAGAGATTTCTCACACAGTTTCAGTGTAGTCCCCTAATTCAAGGTAAATCTGTTACTGTCCTTAAGCCATATTCTCATAAATAATTTGTTCCTTATTAAGAATCTGCTTACAGGACTTACTAGATTTTAGTTTGTGTCAGAAGTGCAACGTTACCCTTGGATACATTACTAGTTCAAGGCTGGCCTGGACCATGAGGCCCTGTCTCAAAAAACAAACACATTTGTATTCCACTGTTGTCTTTCTATGTAAGATTCCCTAAATCAAGCTCCTAGGAGAAGTTTCCACAATCTTTTTTTCTCCCCAATAGTGACCCTAAAAAGTAGCTCTATGGAACAAATATCACTTAAGTACAACTTTTTTCAGTCACCTTTTTATGAAAGAATTCTATCTACCCATTTACAGTTCAAAGAGGCAGAGAAAGAAAAAGGAAAATAATGGTTTTCAGATGATAGGAATCTATGCAGCATATCTGCACAATCAGTGTTAATAAACAGAATTTATTATTACCATAAAATGGCTTGTAAGTTATTACATGAACATTGGGAAATAGTTCAGTAGCTTTGTTCTTGGGCCCTGCAAGAGCCAAACTAATCAAGGACACTTCTCTACCTGTTCCAAGACATTTTCAAAGCAGCCTCAAAACTAGATAGGTAGTCTCTAAAATGAAAATTCAAGGTCCTTTCCACTATCCTTCAGGACTGCAGCATCCTTCACCCCCGCACTCCTGAGAAACGCAGCCTTAAAGCAGAGCAAAGCCGAGCCTGCACATGGACGGAGTAGACTTGTGTAGGTGGGCTGCTAAGGAAAGGGAATCATCCAGAAACTTTTGCTTTGTTTTTACTCCTTGGTTTTGAGACAGGATATTGCTAGGGAGCCTGGGTTAGCCTCAAATTTGAAGTAATCGTCCTGCTGACTGGGATTGTAGATGTGTACTGGCAGCAATGTTCTAATCTTTAAGTATCAATGTTGTATACAAGCCATCACATCATCTCACTATTTCTGGCTCAATTTAACTATTTTTATTTGCTATCACATTTCCCTCTAGTTTCTTGGAGACAGGGTTCCAGGTAGCCCAGGCGGGCCTCAAACTTGCTATGTAGCCTAGAAGACTTTGAACTCAAGATTCTCCTGCCTCTCTCATCTTCTAAATGCTGGGATTACAGGCACATATCACTTTGCCTGGCTTTATTTGCTATTTCTGCCACATTTTCTATTTTTTATTATAAATAAAAGCTCAGCTTTCAGGTATTTCATTCTTTCCTGACCTAGTACAGATCCCTAAACATCACAGAACACTGTTTCCATGGAAATGAATCCAGCAACTTACCACCCTTTGGATGAATGCATTGGTGCACGTATTGGGGGAGGGAGGGCTCTCTCATATCTTTATTTTAAACTTATTTTTATTTTATGTGTATGAATGTTTTGCTTACACATACATATGTGCACTATGTGTACAATGCTTGTAGAAGCCAGAAGAGGGCATCAGATCCCCTGGAGTTGGAGCTAGAAGTAGTTGTTAGTTACCATGTGGGTGCTGGGAGCTGAACACAGAATCTTTCGCATGCTAGGCAAGTTCTCTGCCACCAAGCTAAACCCCCATCTATCAAAACTACCTTTTTGGGGGGGTCTTTTTGAGAGCCCCAGCTGACCTGGAACTCACTGTGTAAACCACGCTGGCCTCAATCTCAGAGATCCACCTGCCTCTGCCTCCTGAGTGCTGGGATTAACGGCATGGGCCACCATTCGTGGCAAAAGTATTTTGTGATTATCATATTCATCATGGAAAATAAATGTAGCTGTCTTATGAAAGATGAATCTTATTCTGAGTTTAGTCCCACGATACGGAAACAGAATAAAAGGAAACAAAAGGGAAACAGATTCTGACTCAACCTAAGAATTTTCTAACAATTAACAGCCATTCGACAACAGAATGAACTGCTCATACACTGGTGCTTTCTCCATCAGTCCCAAATGGTTAGACTGGAATCTATTAGACTTCATATACAAAATTCATTCATCTGGATTCAATTAAACATAAATTACATACACTTTCTAAACCTCAGTATTGGGCTGGTCAAACAGCTCAGTGCGTAATGGTACTTGCTGCCAAACCTGATGACCTGAGTTCAATCCTCGGAAAATACATGACGGAAGGAGAGCACTGACTCCAACAAGTTGTACTCTGACCTCTAATCATGTGCCCACACATGTACAATAAATAAGTAAATGTAAACCTCAGTATTTTACTACAGAGAATGAACTACTATGTTATTACAATGTTAACCATGTAGGTAAAACACCTGCCAAACAATTTGCCCTCAACAACTGTTAAATCCTCCTTTAAAAATTGCTCCCTTTGTTCTGTTTTGATACAGGGTTGGGATTACATAATTTCTGACATTCAAATAATGTAGACAGCAACAGATTTCTTAGTCCTTTGTAAATTATCCTACTAGCTCTTCAAAAAAGAGTTACTTGCTTAGATAATGAAGTGTAATTCGACAATTACAGGACAATGGTAGGCACTAGTGGCTTTCCATATGCACACTGTATTTATTAATAGCAGCAATACAATGGAGAAGAACAAAACTTTGAACAAAATGCAAAGAATTAAAAGACTGGCTAGTTAGTCTTTGCTGGTTAAGGACAGTTATCATTTAGCCATGAACTTTTATTCTTAAATCTCACAGAAATGACTTTACAAGGCTATACCCAAGAGAACAATGACAGGTGGTATCCTTCAAAACTTAATACAAGAAGTTGAATTCATAATGCAAATATACTCAAGTTTTCAGATTCAGATAACTTTAAACAAAGGTTTTTTATATATACATATTTGCTTGCTAAACACTGAAGGTTTATTATGTAAAATAGGAATGTTTTTTGAGACAAGGTCTCTTACAAGCTCCATTTAGGGCTTGAACTTGCTATGTACGTGAAGATGACCCAGAAGTGATCCTCCTACCTCTAATTCCGCCTCCTGAGTGCTGGAAACTACAGTTGTAGGCCACCACACCCAGTTTATAGGGTGCTGGAGAATAAAATCTAGGGCTTCCTACATGCTAGGCAAGCACTCTACCAACAGTTATAGCCCCAGCCACAAACAGTAACTATTATAATGAACAAACTAAAAACAGTCTTATCCAAAAACAAAGCAAAGAAATAATCAATATTAAAGAGATACACCTAACAGCTGAGAATAAAGCTCATATACTAAGAAGTTTACCTTGCGACCCACATACACAGGAATTCCAATAATCATGGCAGGAATAGCAATGCCTGCTATTAGAGCAATTCCCACAGGAGCACCGACAAGCGTTCCCAATTGCCACAGGATTTTCTTCTTTCGGCTCCAGGGTTTCTTCCCCCAAAAAGTACAACCCGAGGGACTGAGGGGAAAAATTATAAAACAACTGTTGGGAAATATTACAACAAATAACCACAACATATTAAAGCAATGACTCTAAGAGTGAATGTCTCATACTTAAGGATTCCCCCCCCATTTTCTTTGTATTTTAAGTTCATTTGAAGCTAAAAGAGGGAATGAAGAGCTGGCTCAGCAGTTAGCACTTGCTGTTCTTCCCGAGGACCAAGGTTAAGTACCCAGCACCCACATGGTGGCTCACGACTGCCCGTTAAGTCCAGTTTCAAGGGATTCAATGCCCTCTTCTGGCCTCTGGGGGTACAAAGCACACAAATGGTGTACATAGATACACGGAGGCAAAACACTCATACAAATAAAATAAAAGTACATCTTTTAAAAAAAGCCAATAGATTGAGGTAAGATCCACTCTAAGTTACATGACCAGGTTACTACTAATTACAATTTAAAGTTTATCCCTAGTTTTCCATGACCCTTACAATCTTAATTTCTGAAGAGTAAACTAACGTGAAACATGCTTATTTTACGCAGACAAGTATGTGATTATACTATCAACTCACTTTGTGGTCTAAATAAGAAAATTTACATTTAAGAAAATTAAGACCTAATAATATCTTATTAATGTCAAGAATAAAACTGCTTAGGTTGATGACTAACAACATAAAGTGTATTCATTCATAAATAGCTCACTCCATAAGCTTACCTTAGATAATGTAAATCGGAGATTTCTTTCATACACAACCAACAAAACTCACAGCCACAAACAGCACATGTCATGTGATTGCAACTCCCATCATTCATTTTTATTATATATGCAGCACATCGTGGACATGGCTTTATATCATCAGCTATCAGGAACACAGAC
This sequence comes from Nannospalax galili, assembly GCF_000622305.1. NCBI lineage: Eukaryota > Metazoa > Chordata > Mammalia > Rodentia > Spalacidae > Nannospalax > Nannospalax galili. The sequence continues at coordinate 3,351,252 of NW_008336888.1, forward strand.
AATAAGATATAAGGTAGTGCAAAAATAATTTCCAGTAGATTATCAGTTAACAGCTCCAAAACAAATCCCTATAAATAAAGTTTATTAGGTGACATCTTAGCCTATTGTTTTTAGTATATAAAGCATCTTTTCTTCCCCTTGAAGGAAATACACTTTATATTAAAATTTCAAGCTGTAAACAGTTTTCAAACACAGTTGCAAATCAGTAGGAACAAAGAATGAAAGCATAAAAAGAAAAAGGAGGACAAAGGGCAGTCCTAGGCAAACTGTGAACCACAAAAAGTCAGCTTCCTCTAGGATCCTGTAGCTGTCTTCTGAGTGGCAATTCCTACTTCAGAACTTTCCTAACACTCTCCATTGAAATCATATGGAGATAATCTGCTATTCCTTTAGTGAAGGAACAAAATTAGGAAGTGACCACTTGCTATTAATCTGAAGCACTGTACACAAACACTGAGAGGTCCCTTCTCTTCTACTAACATCCACTGAAAACACTAGCAACTACGGAGAACCATCTCAGAATAAAAGTAACCATTGTTAGTTATCCTCATGACTGCTTTTAATTAGTTATCTTTGTCCTTTTTGTTCATTTACTTATTCATTTATTCAAGTATTGCGGGAGCAAGCTCCTTGTATAGTAAAGTGGTTACAATGCACAACAGCACCCAATTAAAAATCAAGAGGTAGGAAGGCTGCAGTGGTGCACACCTTTAATCCCAGCTCTTAGAAGGCAGAAACAAGTGGATTTTTGTGAGATCAAGGCCAGCCTGTTCTACATAGTGAGTTCCAGGCCAATCAGAGCTATATAGTGAGACCCTATCTTATAAAGATTAAGAGGTCACCGGAGTATCCAGCCACTGTATGTAATTTGGCCCTAATCATGGTCTCTTGGATTTGGGGAGAGTTAAAGTATACAACCTAGGGAAGGCTAGGAAGAAAAGGCTTGACCCATGCTGGGGAAAGGCTTTCCAGTGTGCATACCCTCAGGTCATTCATACACCTCAGCAACCCCTCAGTTAGCTCTGTAAGTAAGCTCAGTAAATTCACTGGTTCCCCAGTAAAACTTTAATCAAACACTGATTTGACACTAGAACCTTAAAAAGGAATAAGCATTGCTTAGCATCCCCAGGAAAAGAAGTCTCACAACAGATGGAAAATTTATTTGTTAATGCTAGCATGTCCAACAGCGACAGAGAGCTGTGATGGGTTTGTAATTCTTGATCTGAATGATTTAGCTGCATGTTTTAAGAGAACTGTTGTGGGAAAAAATGAGAAGACATAAGCAAATGATGAAGGTTTGTGCAGGTTTGTTATGATATATAAAGGATGAGACAAAAATAATATACACGTAATCTTAAAATTTATAAGGTCATAGTTTAGTCAACTAGTTTAAGGAACAAAATATGTATCTAGGCAAGGTTTATCTGAGAATATTTGGTGTTTTACCCAAGCTTTATCTACATAGCACATGGTAATTAAAAGTACCAGACTGGTGGAACCAACCTTCTTGGATGTTTAACAGCCATACTTTGAGGCCTATACTAATCTGGTCAGAGGGACTTAAAAGACAGTTTTTGCCCCTTGCCCTCCAAGGTCAACTAAGTTCCAGGGGACTATGGAGCATCTCTCAAAATGTCCTGTAACTCTGGTGAGTTACCTGTCCTCTTGTTCAGGGAGCCATGGAGACCCCCATCAGATGGACTTGAACCAGTGTCCAGTCTACAAAGAAGAGGGTCAACACAAAGACATTTCCTCCATGCTTCCAAGTGAAGCCAGCCATGGTCGAGTAGGACCTTTGACTTATCTTCACGTAGATGGAACTGGGAAAAGAAAGGAGCCAGAGGCACCTCCCAAGCCCATGTGACCCCAGAGGCACAGATCCTCAAATGACCTTAAGAGTAAAAATAAATTGATTTGGGCCAACTGTATGGTCTTAAACACCCAAAACGAAAGTATAACCAAAGATGAAAGTGATCAGTATATTTCTTTGAGAGTTCAAGGGCTTATACTTCTCAGGCTTAAGTCCATATAAAATGTTATTTAGACAATTATTTCTCATTGATGATTTTGTTTCTAAGCAGAAAGTGCTGCTCAGATGTCAGACTTCAATCTTGGTCTGCAATACTGTAGTGCCCACCTGTAGCTAAGGGAGACAACCAGCTATTCTAAAATGATAGCTAAATTTGTTTTCTCCCCCTATCTTGAAGCCTTTGAGAGGGATGACACTGATTCTAGCCATTCCAACAGCTATCAAAGTGCCTGAAAGCAAATCCTGAATCCATCACTCTGGAGTCCAGCCTTGGCAGTCAAAAGAAACATGAGGAGGAATCCAATAGAGGGATGCTTTTGGAAGCTCTCGTCAAGAAATTCCAATGGACTCTGATATGAACGTTTGAAATTTGCCCTGTTCTGACTTATTTCTAGAACTTGTGATGCTAATTACTCTTCCCTTTTCACATCTCCTATTCACCAGTCAAGGACCTTCTCTTTCCCCTAGAGATAAGAGTTATGCAATTTGGGAGTCTTTTAGATAGACCCACTGAAGGGGTATCCAAATTGCCCCACCCTGCATCCCTGTTCAGCATGGAAGAAGCCAAAGCTGCCTGTGTCCCGATTCCCTGTTTGCAAGCTGGGTACCCTCTTCAGAGGATGGTGTGATAAGAACAGGAGGTAGGAATTGGCTAAGCAGTTAGTGTAAAAAGGACCCAAAGAAAAATAGCCAGTTTCTTGGCTAAAGGTCAAAATGTCCTTGGGCCTCTTAGCAGCATACTCCGTTACAAAGGCCAAAAATGTCAAAAGTATTTGAGAGCTATTATCTAATCCTTAAAAGATTTTAGGGTTACCTCTTCAGGGTACCAAGAAGCCTGGAGGAGGGGGAGGGGGAGAGGGGAGGGGGAGGAGGAGGAGAAGAAGAAGAAAGAGTACATGAAGTTATCAGAAAAAAGCGATGGGGAGATATGGGAAGAGCTGGGGGGGTGGGCATGGATTTGATCAAAACACCTTATATGCATGTATGAAATTCTCGATAAATTATTTTTAAAAAAGATCAAGAGGGTAGACAGCTTTAGGAGACAGGTGAATTATGCAACTATTTTGAACTCCAGCAGTTATTGAAATAACCATACAATTACCATTAGCTATGTTTTCTAACTATATGTAGTTCAGAAAAGATATTTACAATGCTAACCACTAAATTTAAGCATCTCTTTGAGGTTATTACTTTATAAGCATTAAACTAATAACCTAGACAAAGAAAAAGTTAAATAATTACTAGAATATAAAAATTAAAGGTATGGGGCTAGAGATATGGCCCAGCAGTCTTGTCAAGAGCATGTGCTGTTCTTCCAAAGGATCCAAGTTTGATTCCCAGCACCCAGTGATTCCCAGACTTTGTAATGCACAGGTGACAACTGTGCGTTAACTCCAGCTCCAGGGGCTCCAATGTCTCTGGTCTCCAAGGGCATCTGCACTCACATGCATGCACACACAATTGAAAACAACCTTATTTTAAAAATCTTTAAAAATTTTAGAGTATACCCATAAATTGTTATTTAAATGGCTCAAAGAACATAAAATCTGCATTAAAAATTTTATACAGAAGCATATACAGGATAAAAAAACTGGCTTTTAAACCCAATACAATATTTAGTACATCAAAAAGAAATACTAATCCTATCTGCTTAAGCAGCATACTCAAAATTATAAACTCATTTAAAACATCATGAACTTATTTTGAGATGGAGGGTCATTCTATTGCATAGCTTTGTAGTATGAATGTTGTGGTAACAATGCTGTCACATGTCAAAAGGTTGGACATACACTTGCCTAAACCAAAATCCCTGATTCAACCTAGTGTGATGCTATTAGTTTTAGCTATAAAGAAACTTTTGGTTATATAAAAGATACCAGTTTGTCAAATCAAACTGATAGTATCTTTGCAAAATTTGTTAATTATGTCAGTAAGGCTTTCCAGGGTAGAATCACTGAAATAAACATAAACTCTACCATGGTGACTATTTTGAGGAAGTCCGATAAACATTTAGATAACTAATTTGTAATGTTCAGTTAAAAAAAATAGCAAAAGCCATTTCCATCTTCTGTCTTTATTTAATGATGGGCCAAACAAGTTCAACTCTCCAGTAAATGACTGTGGTCTGTTCTCCCACTTAGGAGCCAGAGTGTTTTAGCACCATGGGCATAAGCATTGCTACTACTTTCACTTTAAAGATGAGGCAAGTAGACTGCTCAGGGTCATACAAATAGTAAGAGGAGAATCTGGAATTTAAATCTAGCCAGTCTGGTTCTGGAGTGTAGTCTCTTACCCTATGTCTGCGAGCCCTATAACCAATAAAAACCTACCCCTACTCAGAGGAGTATGATTTCCAAGGGAAATACCCAATAGCTACCACTGATACTTTAGAAAAAGGTCCTCTCTAAACTGCTTCTAGACTCTGTCTATAAATTATTACTAATATCTTTGCATTCTACCCAAATCTTTAGGAGAGGAAATGAAAACAAGCCAGTAAGCAAAGAATGAAAACCCATGCATATTATAAAGTATTAAATCCATATAGTCAGACCTTCTCTCTAGCAACAAAGAGTATATGGTAATCTCAACATATTACTGGTAGAAAGTATATTACTTTCTTTACAAATTTCTGTATTTTCCAAGTTTGTCTCTGTTGTAACCATTGGGAAAAATTCTTTTCTAAGGATTAAACTTCCAACGAACAAAGAAAATTCTGTTAATATGAAACACTGATTTTGGGGGAGAGGTTGTTTTTTAACCTTTGAGATTTATGAGATGTTTACAAAGACCCCTAAGTAATTTTTAAGTTCTTACCCAAAGATACCTTAACATTCTTTATGTCCTCCTAACTACGGTATGATTTGTATGTCCTTATTCCTAGATTAGATATATACCTGTGAATTTAAAAAAATTTTTCACAAATATTTAAATGAAAAGGATTCTAATAATAAATACTGTTCTAAATATTTAATTTTGTGACATAAAAATAATTATGTATTTATGAGGCCATCTCTGGCTATTACATAAACAGTCATGACATTTCCTTTTGTTGTTGTTGACAATAAAATTTTCCAATCTCAGAACCACTTTCTTCCACTTTCTGTATTTATCTCACAGAAATATGCCAAGAATGAGTGCTCCTGGGACAGAGAAGCACTTTTTAACAGTGCTTTTAACACTTTTAAACACTTTTTAACAGTGACAGGAAAATAGGTAACAATGGTAATTGAATACTTTTAAAGTTAAAACCATCAGGCATTCTATATGTATCAAATACCTTATTTTCTGAAAATCAGACATGGGCTAGGGGATGGCACAGTGGGTAAAGCATTCGTTGTGCAAGGATGATGGGTCTGCATTTCAATACCCAGAACCCTGGTAAAGCCAGACATGGCAGTGCACATCTGTAATCCCAGTGCTCCAATGGTGAGGCAGGCAGAGGAGACAGAACTCTTGGGAACTCACTGACCAGCAGGCCTGATATATATAGCAGAAAAAAAACAAGAGACCCATTTTCATAAAAGGAGAAGGGGAGGACCAACACTTGAGGTTGTCCTCCGACCTCCACACATGTGCCTTCATTTACACACAAACACAGCACATACATACATAGTACACGTGCATAAGTAAGTAAATAAATAACCAGACAGACATCAATACCTGCTGCTCCAGACTCTTGGCTGTAACTGATGGATGAAGAACGTATAGTCCTTAATCGTAAACTCTGGGCTCTCTCCTGTCGAGCAGCATCACAGGTCTGGTTTGGATGCCAGATCTGTTTACAGTGGTAGCAAAACTCTGTTCCACAGCCTTCTCGCCCACAAGTTAATTTTGGACAGCTGGCACATCCAAATGCTATCACAGCATAGCTTGAAGAATAAGAAAAATGATTTTAAATGAGAAACAAAACAGAGCTACTCAGTAGACAAAAAGTAGTATCCAACTAAAATGTTACTTTGAAAAAACAATTTCCATATGTTTAACAGAGTCATAAACCCTAACACAATCTCACATGAAAATAAGAGGAAAAATGACACAAATACCTTAAAAAATATTCCAAAAGCTGAGTTCTTTCAAATTTTAAATTAAATTTTTTTAAAACTACATTTATTCATTTTGTGTACACACATGTACCATGGCATGCATGTTGGGGTCAGAGGACAACTTTTGGAGGTTGGTTCTCTTCCTCCACTATGTTGGTCTTGAGGATGGAACTCAGGTTGTCAGGCTTAGTGGCAAGGGCCTTTACCCACTGAGGCATCTTGCCAGCCCTCAAGTTAACCTCTTAAACAGGACACAACACTGTCTTTAGCCTAATCTTACCTTAAACACACACACACACACACACACACACACACACACACACACACACATATTGTACATACATAGAACAATCTAGGAGGCAATGCACCAAAGATCTTTCATGGTAGTTTGCCTGGCATTGAGCTTGTAATTTATTTCTTTATATAGCTCTGATTTCCTACAATTTTTTTTTTTGTCACTTTTTAAAGTCAGAAAAGTTAAAAGAAAGTGGATGGTGCAGGGGCTGTGGCTTGGTGGTACAGCACTTGCCTAGCATGCATACAGACTTGGTTCTCACTGCTTACACCAAAAAAGAAAAAGAATGAAAACAATTAACTAAAGATGTAATGCATACAAATCAGCTATACCTTTTAATTAATGGCATATTATAACAATTAATTTTGTGACATCTTATAAGCATAAATTTTCACATTTTTGTTTCTAATCTGCATGATAAAACAGTTGTTGGGGCCAAACTCCTAGCAAAAAGTACACAAATTAGAATCCTTCAATTAAGGATTGGGGGGCGGGGCTGGAGAGATGTCTCAGTAGTTAAGAGCACTCACTGTTCTTGCAGAGGACCTGGGTTCGATTCCCAGCACTCACATAATGGCTAACAACTGTCTGTAACTCCAGTTCCAGGGGATCCAACGCCCTCTTCTGAACTCCATGGGCACTGCATGACATTGGTGCCCTTACACACATGTAGGCAATATACTCATACACAAAAAAAAAATAAATATAAAATACTTAAAAGATAATTAAAAAGATGTTTTGTGCTGAAGAGATGGTTCAGAGAATGTTTCAACAGTATATGATTGTTTTAAAAGCCAATATGAAGCCAGGAGAGGTGGCACACACCTTTAATCCCAGTACTCGGGAGGCAGAGGCAGGCAGAGCTCAAGGCCAGCCTGGTCTACATAGTGAGTTCCAGGACAGCTGGGGCTACAGGGAGACCCTGTCTCAAAAAGACCAAAAAAAAAAAAAACCCAAAAACCAAAATCCAAAAACCAATATGGGATGCCGGGCACGGTGGCACATACCTTTCTTTAATCCCAGCACTTGGGAGGCAGAAGCAGGCAGAGTTCCAGGCCAGGTGGGGTTACAGGGAGCCCTTGCCTCAAAAAGACCAAAAAAAAAAAAAAAAAAAAAAACCAAACCAAAAACCTTAAAGGTAGAAAACGATCAACAATTCAAACACAAACTTGGGCATTGTGGTGCATTTTAGAGGCAGAGGCACATGCAGAGTTAGAGGCCAGCCTGACTACACATAATGCATTCCAAGTCAGCCAGTGCTACAGAGTTAGACCCAGTCTCAAAAAAAAAAAGGACATAATTTAATTTAAAATAGGCTGGGTGTACTGGTGTCAAATAAAAGACTAAGAAGAGTATTTGTGAGTAGCCCTTAAGTAAATATTTTTGACACTTTAAATTTAAAAAAAAAAAAAAGATTTTTTTTATTTTTTGACTTAAAACCTGAGTACTTGGGCATTTCTCCCAAAGAAATGAAATTTTCTTTATATGAGTTTTCATAGCAGGTGTCTTCCTAACAGCCCCTAACTGAGCCCAGATGTTCATCAATATCTAGCTACATCATAAAACATTACTCAACAATAAAAAGAAATGAATGACAGAGGAAACAAGTTGAAGGTATCTGGGAAATTACTCTGAGCTTAAAAAGCCAATCTTGCTAGAGACACCTTTAGTCCCAGAACTCAGGAAGCAGAAGGCAGATCTCTGTGAGATCAAGGGCCAGCCTGGTTTATATGAGTTCCAGGCCAGCTGGCGCTATAGGACTGGTTGACCAGGCTCCAATGGATGGTACCCAGAGTGAAGGCCATTTGAAGACATAAATCTGACTCTATAAGCATACACACATACACATATATGTATATATACATATATACATACACAATATACATATACACACATATATAATAGAGTACATGAAACTGGATGGAGGGTAGTAAGGAGTGCAGATAGCAGAGGGGATCTAAATATGATCAAAATATATTACATGAAATTCACAAAAGTTTAATTAAAAAAGTCAGTCACAAACTTGGGTGGAATGGAGAGGTGGGGATAGACCTGAGAGATGGGATGGGAATGGGGTTGAATATGAGCAAAATACACTGCATGAAACTCTCAATAAAAAAATTTTAAATCTCAGAAAGTTACAAATTATATGCTTCTATATGCATCATACTTTGAAATGACAAAGGTTTAGAAAGGAGGGAAAGAAATGCTATAGAGGAGTGACATGTGGGATTACTGTCTTGAAAGCTTTTTTTTCTTTTTTTTTAATTTTGAGAGATGATCTTGCTAAGTTGCTGGCTTTGAATTTGCTATTAGCTAGGCACACCTTGAACTTGGGATCTTCCTGTCTTAGCCTCCTCAGTAGCTGGGATTACAGACATGAGTGGCCACAACAGTCAACATGAAGGACTGTGACAGCCTTCCTGTAATGGTGAGTACACAAATCTACATGTGATAAAATTCAAAATAGCTAAACACATCCCCGCACAAATTAGTAAGTACAGGGAAAAGACAAAATCTGAGTAAAATATTAGACTGTGTCTATGCCAATATCCTTACATAAGTGATAATTGCTGTTCTCTATGTAAGATGGTAACACAGGCAACCTGTGAAGAAAACACAGGGTCTCTTATAAATGCATGTGCATATACAATTATATGAACAAAACTGTCAAAATCTCTAGTGTTTTTAGCTCTTTGAAAGCAGCAATAAATAATCTTATCTGAAATTAAGGGGGGTTTGTAAATACCAAACATTTTTCCCCCTGAAATTTAGGGGAGTTTTCAGTGCTCTTCTTATTACTGGCAACAAAATTAAAATAATAATTGTAACTAAGATTGTATCAAGTTTCAAGACAATCTATAAAGTTATACAAGATTTTAAGAGGCAAGAAGTTCCCCTCTTTTTTGACCTGCTGCTCCCTTAAACATCCCACTCTTTAAACTTTGCATCTTAAAATTATTTTACTTCTGACCGAATTGATGTTCAAACATCATGAAATCACTATTTAAACCAACTGGATGATACACACACACACACACAGACACACGTGTGTAGATAGTTCTACAGCTATGTAAGATGGTAACAGGCAACCTGAGAAGAACACACAGGATCTCTTATTTCTTACAAATGCATGTGCACATACAATTATATGAATGATACTGTCAAAATCTCTAGAGCTTCTAGTTCTCTTTGAAAACAGCAACAAATCTTATCTGTGTATTATTAAACCAACAGGGTAATTTATAAAGTTTGATTTCCCTGGGTTTTAAGATAGCTAATTCATTGTAGTCCCAAGAGACCCTACATATTATTTTCAATTAGTTATGAATTTAAAGTCTCTATGTAAAACAGTAATTTCAATGACAAGGAAATTACATTCAATCCGACAGTTCTCTGTCCTGCCTTTTACTGAAGCAATAAAGGAGACTAGAAGAGGAAGGGGAGATGGGCGAATTCAGGGGACAATGCCAAGACTAGCTAGCTGTTTTGCTTTTTTTTAATTGGTCATAATTTACAAAGCTAGAAGAGAGGTTTAGGCTAGCCAGTACAGATTCTACTTTTGCCAATTATTATGTAATTTTAGTATAAGCTACAGGATTTCCCTACATCTAAGTTTTCTTATATATAAAACAGGGTTGTTTTATATTCGTATTCACATCACTAAACTTAAGTTTTCAGAACTGGTAATTTTTAACTCCTGCTTTGGGCTATGTGTCATTTGAGAACAAATCTTATTAGGAAATTTTCACATGTGGACAAGAAGAATTAAAAACAATATCAACTCTGACCTTTCAATTTCCTGACAAGGAAACTTCCAAAATCTGGTTACAATATACATAAAAACATTAAGGGGGATAATGAGAAAACTGAAGACATAAAACATTTTCTCAGCAATCAATCTTCAAAATAACTTCAGATAACTTTCATATGGCTTTCCAGCTACAGACGTAAACTTATTGAAAGTGACTTATAACAAGAGTTTTGAAATGCATTCAAACTTTTATGTATTTTAATGATTATATTTTATATGTATGAGTGTTCTGCCTACACTACTGTGTGAGCAATACCCATGGAGGCCAGAAGAGGGTGTCAGATTCCCCCTGGAACTGGAGTTAGTTTAGGGTTGGCTGTTAGGATGCGGAGTGGGTGCTGGGACCTGAATCTAGGTCCTCTACAAGAGCAGCTGGTGCTCTTAACCACTAAGCCATCTCTCCAGCAGTCAAACTATGTTATTGTAAATGCAGTATGCTGCCTATAAAACAGATTACTATGAAATTCTGCCCTCAATTATAGATTCCGCAATAAGCAAAAATTAGTGAAATTAAAATGAAAACCTGTATAGAATTTTAAAAATATATTATCTAGAACAAACTATTAGTAACAGCTGGCAATGCTGGGAAATGGTAATTCTCGCTTTTTTTTTTTTTTTGTGGCTTTTGTTTTTCCAGACAGAGTCTTACTTGATAACCCAGATTGGGCTCCAACTTGTGGCCTCACTCACTCTTGTTAAATCATAACGATCAGAGTTGGCCTAAGCCTCTTCTCAGGAGGGTTTTTAGAAATATTGTCCTTAATGGTTGATGGGGGAAAGAGAACCATTTTCTTCAGTGGTGTAGCCAATGGTAGGTACCCATGCTCCTGTAAACACTCTAATGAAATTCACTGGGTCACAGAAAAGCAAGACATGAAAGCAGAAGAGGACTAGCTAGCCAGCTGAGAAACAGATTAAGGGAATGGTAAGGGGATAAGGGGGGTGTATGTGACAGAATACATGGGGCCAGCGAGATGGCTTAGGGGATGACTCAGTGGGCCAAAGGCACTTGCCACTAAACCTGATGAGCTGAGTTCCATCCCCAGGATCCACCCACAAGGTGGTAGGAAAGAATCAAATCAACTCCTGAAAACTGTTCTATGATCATCACATACACACACACAAATAAATACAAGATAAACTCTAAAAAATACATTATGTACATGTATGGAAATGTCATAATGAAAGATTATTATGTATAACTTATGCTAATAGAAACTTTCAAAAAAAGATTTTTTTAAGGAGACACTGTCCTTTAAGCAAACTTAATGTGTTCTCATCCTCAGAAAAAAGGAAAGAACAGCCTGTTTAGGTAAAATTAGTGTCAGAAACAAGAAATGTCCACACTGATAAACACCAAATGCAAAAGGAAAAATTCGTTAATGTCACACTTGCCCTTTTCTGGGTGAAAAGAAAACTTTTCAAATATGTCACACAATATAAGAAGCTAAATGCTCCACATATAACAATGGTCCCAGGGCTATTGCTAAACATACCAATGACTGCCAAATATTCAGATACTTAACATTTCTTATGCCAGATATAATAAATGGAATTTTTATGCAAAAAAAAAAAAAGTTCCCAGGCTGGGCATGATGGTACATGCCTTTAATCCCAGCATTTGGGAGGCAGAGGCACTAAATAAAGAGACCCTGTCTTTTTTTTTTTTTTTTTTTTTTAAGTCCCTCTGTGGAGTCCAAAAGTAGTGTTTTGAAACAGGGCTTCCCTATATAGCTCAGGGAGGCCTAGAACTTGGGGTCCTCCTGCCTTAGCCTCCTAGGTTCTAAGATTATAGGCTTCCCAGGTTTTTTTTTGCTTTTTTAAATATGCAGTTATTACTTTATTTTATTTATTTTTCTTTCCGAAGGGTTTAATAAGCCAAGGCAGCAGAGATTTTTGTCTTTTTGGTTGTTTTGTTTTCGAAAGGTCTCTTGCAGCCCAGATTGACCTTGAACTTCTGTTGTTATTCCCTCCATCTCCCAAGCACTGGGATTCAAGGTGTGTACCTGACTTGAGATTTTTCTTTTGTTTATTAAATTTCCAGTACCTGCCACATTAGTATTGTAATTATTTGAATGACTGAAAAAGATCAGGGTTTGTGTATGCAGCTCAGTAGTAGAATACTTGCCAGGCATGCACAAGGCCTTTGGTTTGGTCCCCACTGCTTCAAAAATTAAAACTTAGTAAATGCAGATGTATAATAAATAAGAGCTATGATAAGTCAATGTGTTAAGAATTCTGCAGGTAATAGTATTTAAAATTAATTTCACAGGGCTATAGCTCAGTGACACAGTTCTTGCCTGGTATGAACAGAGCCCTGTGCTTGATCCTCAATAGCACATAAATTTTTTAAAAAAAAGAAAAGTCAATTGCTCTCAATCCTTACAATAACATCATAAGATAGAGATTTAAATTCAGGTTTATGCATGTTCATGGTAAATGATACTTTAACTTTTATTCTGGGTTCATATGGCATTCTATATTTTCAAAAGTATGCACACAAATTTTATGTTAATTGGTGAAAATTTATGTACACCACTAACACTATGCCTGTAACATCATCAGCTTTACATAAAATATGCTCTCAACCTCTAGAGAGCCAGCATAATCAAAACATAAAAATAAAGGGAATTAATCTAACAAGTTTTCTCTGTCCTTTTTGGTTAAGATTACTGAAAATCAACACCAAAAATTAGGGTATGGCCAGATTAATGAAGGACAATTTTCTACTATATTTATGTAGCAACCATAAGTTTGTTTGGATATTTTTCATAACAGAATTTATTGAAAATACTGAGAATGTTGAGCCATTTTACTTTTAACAATGAAGTCTTTTTTTTAGAGCAACAAAGTTGCTCAATTCTTTTTCTTTTAAATTTATTATTTTTATTTTTTATGTGTATGCGTGTATTGCCTGCATGTAGGTAAGTGCACCCATGTCGTGCAACGCTCATGGAGGTCAGAAGCGGCTGTCAGATCCCTGGAACTGGAATTACGGACAATTGTTAGCTGCCATGTGAGTGCTGGGATTCGAACCCGGGTCTTCTGCAAGAACAACCAGTGTTCTTAACTGCTGAGCCATCTCTCCAGCCCCAACAATGAAGCCTTAATGAGAAGAAAATGTTCAAAAATGGCCCACTGAAAAGGAAACTCATATTAATTCATACCCTAAACTGAGATACTTAAGATAATGCACCAGCACAATAAGCATGGACTGAAACTATCTTAGGTAAATCAGAACCTATAGTCAATTTTTTATCACAGGCTTTAGAAGTTTCTTGACTGCTCTGCCCCTTAAGGTTCATATCATTTCTTCTTAAAAGGTAGGCAAACTGTATGTATTTACTCATTCTAGTATTAATGAACATCTGCTTCCTTTCTGGTTTGTTTGCTATTATGAATTCTTTTTTTTCCCCCACAAACTGTGGGAGACGTCTGTCTTTATTAATAAATATTATGAAGATACATTGAAAGTTGTAAACTGCTTTCAGCAATGGTTAGATATTAACTGAATTATTTTTTTCCCCCTTAGTAAAAGCAGATATTTTAACATATATTATGGAACAAGCTCTACTGAATTATTTACATGTATTAATTCATTATACAATCACTCTGAAAGATAATAGCAGGCTAGACATAGGACTTGTAGAATCTACAATTCTGTAAAGATTTTGTTGGAAAAGAGAAGTTGGTCCTAAAATATTGGTTCACATATCTTGAGAATACTTTTCTGATAAGAGCCTCTCTTTTTTTTTTTCCTCCCTCCCTCCCTCCCTTCCTTCCTTTTCATGTACTATTTTTTTTTAAATGGGGCTTTTGGCTACTCTAACAGTCCCCACTCTGAAGAGGTAACCCTAAAATCTTTTAAGGATTAGATAAAAGCTCCCAAATACTTTCACAATTTTTGGCCTTTGGAACAGAGTATGTTGCTAAGAGGCCCAAGGACATTGTGAGTTTTAGCCAAGAAACTGGCTAGTTTTCTTTGGGGTCTTTTTGCCCCAGGATGCAGGCTGCTCTGGCTTCTTCGATGCTGAACAGGGACGCAGGGTGGGGCAACTGGAGCACCCCTTCAGTGGGTCTATCCAAAAGACTCCCAAATTGCCTGTTATCACCACGTGGAGGCGGGATCTGGGTGCTCTCAGGCTGTCCCCTTTGTTCTCAGCCCCTATGCAAGAGGGAGGCCAGAACCCGGCACTCTGTGGTGGTATGCTGAGAGCACAGCCACTACACCAGTGGAAGTCAGAACCCACCCTCTCAGGCTGTCTCTATTATGAATATTCTTGAATATATCTTCTGGAATACAAGTTTCTTTAAGGTATTTATTTTAAATATGTTTTTTTTTCAAGGTTTATTTTTACTTTATGTGCATAAGTGTTTTTCCTACATGTATGTATGTGTACCATGTGTGTACCAGTGCCAGAAGGGGCCAGAATAGAGTCAGATCTCGTGGAACTGAAGTTGTGGGCACAATGCAGGTGCTGGGAGAGAATCCAGGTCCTCTGTAAGAGCAGCTAGAATGCTAAACTGCTGAGCTCTTTAAAGTATTTAACTGGAGTGAGCATCTCTCTAGCGTAAAATGTATATTCAATTTTAATACAATCAATTTTAATGTGGCAAGTGAATTATCCATCTATATTTTCTTTTAGTTTAATATTTTTCATTTATATAATTTACCTCTATCATGTGTTCTGATTGTGTTTAATGTGTTAAATGTGGTGACAAAATAATATACAGATATTTATCAACCAAAAATTTGTGGGCCCTTAGATTTACTGTCTCAATTTCTACTGGTCAAAGGTTCTCACACGCCTCCTTTTTCTTTGTTCTATCATTTTCTTTTTCTCTATTTGGATGGTTGGCTTTTTTTTGAGACAGTCTCACTATGTAGCCCTGACCAGGCTGGCCTCAAATTCACAGAGATATACCTGCCTCAGTCTCCTGTGTGCTGGGATTAAAGGAGTATACCACCACACCTGGCTTTTCAGGTTTTTTTTTAAAGCTGTTAAAAGCTGGAAATCATGAAATATCTTCTCTCCGTTGATTCCATGAAAGACATTTAGAAAAATCATAATCTTCCTCCACAGAGGAATAACAGGCACAATTTCTCATTGTTTAAATTTTTTTTAATTTTTATGTGTATGTAGGTAAGTGCACCCGTGTCGTGCAGTGCCCATGGAGGTCAGAAGAGGCTGCCGGATTCCCCAGGACTGGAATTACGGACAGTTGTCAGCTGCCATATGGATGTTGTGATTCAAACCCAACATCTGCAAGAATAGTCAGTGTTCTTAACTGCTGAACCATCTCTCCAGCCCCTGTTTAAATTTAGATAGAAATGATTCACAAAGCTTCTCTTAAGCTAAAATTTACTGTCCAACTTGAAATCTAATTTCAGGAGAATGATTTGCACACTTGTACTAGTGAAAATGTTGTGTGCAAGACATCCACAGGATCAAGATAGACACGTCATATGTTTTTTTTTTTTTAAAGGCAGTCTCTCACTTAAGTTATTTGAAGCACTGTTCACTATTTCTATTTTATTCCACAGCATATAATTCTTTGTGGGTCCTGGAGTTTCTTTTTTTATTATATCTGAAAGCACAGCCAAAACTAGCCCCATTAATTTCTTTCTACAAACATTTATTTATTTACTCATTTTTGAGGCAGGGTCTTTTTTAGCCCTGGCTGGCCTTGAAGTCACTACTAGTTAAGGATGACCTTGAACTTCTGATTCTCTTGCCCCTACTTCCCAAGTGCACACACCAACATTATCGATAGCATATACGACACACAAAACTACTAAAAAGGATAGTAAAAGTCATAAACAGTGCTAGGGGGGACGTGCATGTCAATCATCCTCTACTTTTAGTTTTTAGGGAAAGGTCTCTCAGTGAACCTGAAGCTCAGGAACTTGGCTAAACTGGCTGGCCAATGAGTTTCAAGAGATTCACTATTTCCGCCTGGCCCAGAAGTGAGGTTACAGGTATGTGCATCTTTTACATCTTCTCTTGATCCAGACTCAGGACCGCATGTTTGCACAGCAGGCATTTTGCCACTGAGCCATGTCCCCAGGCAAGCATTTACTATTTTTTTATAGATATTATTTTGTTTTTATTTTATGTGTTTTGCCTTCATGTGTCTAAGTGTATCATGTGTGTGTAATGTCTGAGGAGGCTAGAAGAGGGCATCAGATCCCTGAAACTGGAGTTAAGGACAGTAGTTAGTCACTGCGTGGGTGCTAGGAACTGAACCTGGGTCCTTTGGAAGAGCAGTGAGTGCTCTTAACTACTAAGCCATTTCTTCAGTTCCATTTCTACTATTCTTAAAGGGCAGACAACTGTTTTTTCCTAGTTCTGACAACTGAACATAATAAATATACTACCTGTAAGTTGTTGTTAACATAAATAATCAAATATATAAGCAACATTCTTTTATTTTAAATGTTGGGAAATGATATTTGTAATTCAGAACTGGAGGAAAATGAAGAATTATTTAACTGCTATAATGCAGTAAATCTTGAAACCTGAAAATATTTACATGTATGAACATGAATCTATCTTTCTGTGGCATAAAATGTCTTTATAGCAACAATAACAACAAAAAACCTCAAAACAAATGACACTGAGTTATTCCAAAAAAACCTGCTCACAGATGGAAAATTTCAATCGTGTTCTTTACCATCATACTGTTTTTCTCACAAAATGCAAGTAAAAATTTAATGAAAATATGGTATAAAAAATATTAGGATTTCTAACATTTAACACCAAATACAGAATATACCAGTATATGTAAGTTATTAATTTATCCCCAGAGAAAAGCAAATTTTAAAAAGTCAAACTATTATGTCCTTACCCACAGTCTGGAGCCGGACACCACCTGCAATCAGGATCTGCAACAAGCCACCTTCTAAGCATAAATTCTTCATATTTTTCCATTAAGATATCATCACTTAATATCAAGCGAATGTCATGGGGATTAAACCGTTCAGTACATTCTGGACAACTGATATTAACTCTACTTTCAGAGATTTCTATCCTCAGGTACTGTCGTAAGCAATCCACACAAGACCTATGATGGCATGTCATTATATCGGGAAATCTGTCTTTAGAATGCCGCAAAAGGCACAAAGGGCATTCTATGGAGTCTCCAATCTGTTTGCTGATGGAAGCCAACCCATTGTCAGAAGAGGTATTTGTAGAGAAAATGGAGTTCTTATCAGTACACATTTCAGAATGTATGCTTTCGATGCTTGCAATTCCATCCACCCCGCCATTTAGCTCCCTTGATTTACGCTTGTTATCCTTTTTCCTCCGGAATAGAGAGCCTATTGAAATTCTTCTCTTCTTGGGTGCTTTTTTAACTGAAGGCAAGCTCACAGATGAAGCAGAAGACTGAAGATCTCTATCTGAACCCATTTGCCGATGTAAACTCATGTCTAAAATGCTCATTAGAATTGAGTCAGGGTCAGTGTTCATACACAGCCCTTCATTATACCTAAAAATATAAAACTTTCTTGTTCTTGCATTCAGATTAAGTCATGATGTAAGAAAATCCTATTGGCTCCTTCAGAGAATCTTGAAAAAGCTCAATTTACAGTAGACTGTTGTCGTAGATATCCTTAAAAAAAAAAAAAATCATTTAATTGTATTTTTCTCTTTTTAGTAATTTATAAATTCTCTATGAAACTTTAAACAAGAAATATTCTATACCATTAGTTAAAAAAATAGAGCTGATAGTCTACAGCAAAATATGCAATGAATGCTCAACCAGCAACAAGGGCATTATTTAATTTTAAAAGATTTTCTATATTTGAGCTAAGACAACCATTATTAAAGTTTTAGATAAATCTTGATGATTATCACTGACTTGAATGATTCCTCACTGCCTTTAAATTTGTTTTTAATTAGCAATAAAATGTACATACAAACACAAAAGGATAAGAATAGCTTATATAATACCGAAGAAAAATGCCTTGGGTAGAGGGTCTCTTACACTGTCAACAATGACTTTCTATAAAATTACAGTAATTATGGCAATGTGCTATGTCATTAGGATAGTGACAGACCAATGGAACAGAATACAGTCTTTTGTTGCTTGTTTTTTTGAGACAAGGTCTTACTATGTAGCCCTGGCTGGCATGGGAACTTCCTACTATGTACACCAGGCTGGCCTCGAATTCAAGAGATCTGCTAGCCTCTGCCTTTCCCAAGTGCAATAATACAGTCTTTTTTTAAAGTCCCATTATTATTATATTTGATTTTTAATAAAAATGACACTGTTGAGCACTAGAAATTGTCTTTTTTAAAAAGTACTGTCAGGGCCAGAGAGATGGCTGTGGGCCCAGATTCAGTTCCCAGTACCTAAATGGCAGCTCACAACCAGTTCCAGGGGAGCCCATGCCCTTTTCTGACTTCTATAGGCACTGCATGACATGGATGCACTTACATGGAGGCAAAACACTCATACATATAAAAATAAGTAAAAGTGCTAATCATAAAATAAAACATTGCTAAATGACAAAAACAAATTTAAGAGTTTGGGGAAAAAACATGCCACATATAGCAAATAAATGAACAATACTAAGAATAAAGAATACTTACAAGTATAAAAAAATAGTCAATGCAACAGAAAAAATGGACAGAGGACACTATGAGGTCTTTACAAAAGGATATTTTAAAATGCTGTCATTAGTCATCAAGGAAAAAAATTACACTGTGCTCTAACACCCAATTGATGCCTAAAATTAAGAGACTTATTTCCAGTTGTTGAGGCACAGAAACGTTCATACTGCTAGTGAGAAAATAAAATGGCACAGCTGCTTCAGAAAGTGCTTAACAATACCTACCAAACTAGAACATATTGATACCCAACATTTTTATTCCCCAATAAAAGTACACAAGAGAATTTATATATATCAAAAGACATATCTAACAATGTTCACAACAGTATTAGTTACAATAGTCAAAACATTAGAAACAGTTCACATTTCCATCAACAATAGAACAGATAAATAAGCTGTGGTATATTCATGCTTTATATATCATAAAGTGATGAAAATATTCTTATGAAACTAAAGAGCACTACACAAAACAAGGGGTGGGGGGTGAATATTAGAAATGTAGCTTGGCACAGTGGCTCACACATGTAACCCTAGCACCCAGGAAACAAGGGCAGGAGAAATGGCACAAATTCAAGGCCAGTCTAATCTGCATAGTGAGGTCCAGGCTACACAAGGCTACACAGTAGTGCCTCAAAAAGCATCAGCAGGGGCCGGGCATGGTGGCACATGCCTTTAATCCCAGCACTTGGGAGGCAGATCTCTGTGAGTTCAAGGCCAGCCTGGTCTACATAGTAAGTTCAAGGCCAGCCTGGTCTACATAGTGAGTTTCAGGACAGCTGGGGCTACAGAAAGACCCTGTCTCAAAAAGACAAAAAAAAAATTTAAAAAGCAACAGCAACTGGGCTGGCAAGACAGCTCAGTTGGCAAGGGTGCTTGCAGCCAAACCTGAGACCTGAGTTCAATCTCCAGAACCCACACAGTGGAAGGAGTGACACACCTCTTGCAAGTTGTCCTCTGAAGTACTTCCATGCACATCACACCCAGAATAAATAAAATTTTTTAAAAAAATTTAAAGTTATTTATTTAAGACAAGTCTTGAGGCTGGTGAGATGGCTCACCGGTTAAGAGCACTGATTGCTCTTGTGAAGGACCGAGGCTCAATTTCCAGCACCCACATGGCGGCTATGAACCGTCCTTAACTCCAGTTCCAGGGGAATCCGATGCTCTCTTCTGACCTCTGCAGCACTGCATGACACGGTAACACAGTGCACTCACGTACATGCAGGCAATACACATAAAGTAAAAATAATAAAATATTTTTTTTAAAAGACAAGTCTTGCTATGCAGCCCAGGCTGGCCTGGAATTCAAGTCTCTTGCCTTAGCTTCTTGAGCACTGGGATTATAGGCCTGTGCTATCACATTTGGCTCAAAATGGAAAAGTTTTATATAGTTTAAAACACACACACACACAACTAGGCCAGGCGTGGTGGCACACATCTTTAATACGAGCGCTTGGGAGGCAGAGACAGGCAGATCTCTGTGAGTTCCAGGCCAGCTGGGGCTACAGGGAGACCCTGTCTCAAAAAATAACCAATAATTAAAAAAAAAAAAACAACAACAACAACACACACACACAACTAAAGTAAAAAGACATGATAAACTAGGGAAAATGTTTAGCACAGACGAAGCTTTCTTACTATATAAGATTTTATACAATTTTATAAGAAAACAATGTAAAATCTAAGAGCCAAATAAGCAGAGACTCAAGCATAAACTAAAGAAACACAAATCCAAACATTAGATACTGTTTCTGATCTTATGAGATACTGACAAAAGTGTGAAGGGTTGATGACTGACTAATGGAGTGAAAGAAGTCTCCCATCTTGCTAGGAAAAATGTAAGTCAGAACAATTTGGGGGTAGCCAATTTATATTTTTTATTAAACTTTAGAAATGTTCCTTAACCCAGTGATCCTACATATGTATCCTTCAAATGAGGCAATGATACATACTTCACAAACAAATCAATTCTAATATAGTTCTCAGAAGAAAAAAAGCAGTTTAAGATGTACTTAATTTCAGTTTTTATTATTATTTATTCTTTTTGGAACTCACTAAACTTCTAGGATTTGAAATTAATTCAAACTGAATAAGGAAACTATTACTTTAGTTTTTTAACTCTCTTTAATACCCCCCTCTCTCCCTACAGAACTGTAATTTATCTGTATGTTAGTGATTTAAGTTTATCCAAAGTAGCTACTTGCTGTGTTCATTTTCTGTGATCTTTTTTTCTCCATTCTCGAGCTTGGCAATTTTTTGTTGTTCTATCTTCAATCTCACCCACCTTTCCTTGTGCCAACCTCCACCTGCTGTTAAACCCACCCATCCAATAAAAAAATTCCATTTTATAATTTGTAATTTTTATTGTTTCTGCTTCTTTATAAAATTATTTGTGAGTGGTGTATGCTCATGTTTGTATGAGTGTATAGGTGTGCCTGAACAGAATGCCAGAGGAAGCTGTAGACAAGGCTTCTCACTGAACTGGAACACGGCTGGTGTCCAGCAAGTTCCAATGATCTGTTTTCATCCCTCCACAGTGTTGGAGTTGTGTGTGCAGCTAAGCCCTGCATTTTACATGGGTTCTGGAGATCTGAACTCAGATCGATCCTCATGCTTGTGTAGCCCTATAGTTTCTATTTCTTCACTGAAATTATCCTCTGATTAGTCATTATTTCTTCCTTTATATTCTTAAAGTATTAGTGGTGCTTTAAAAGTCTGTTTGATAATTCTGCTATTTGGTGAGTGTGGGTTTCTTTATGGTGAGCTATATTTTCCTACTTTTTCATGTCTAGTAAGTGCTTATTATGAGTTGGATATTATGGATGATATGTTGTAGATACTCTAGAGGCTCTTGTTTTCTGATTTTTGTTACATCTGGTAGGTCAATCACTAATAAACTTATGGAGGCTTGGCTTTATGCCATAGGCCCAAGTATTTAACACTTGGTCAGTTGGTGCATTGTTTGGGGAGGGTCATGGATCTTTAGGAGGTACAGCCTTGCTGGAGGAAGCATATCACTGGGGTCAGGCTTTAAGTGTTCATAGCCTTGCTACTTCCAGCTTGCTCTTTCTACTTCCTGTCCGTGCTTGAAAATGTGAGCACTGGGGCTGAAGAGATGGCTCACTGGTTAGGAGGACTGGTTGCTCTTGCACAGGACTTGGATTTGATCCCTAACACCTACATGGTGACTAGCAACTGTCTGTAACTCCAGTTCCAGGGGAACCAACATCCTCTTCTGGCCTCCACTGGCTTTGCACAGCATGGGTGCACTTACATACATGCAGGCAAGACACTCATACACATAAAATAAGTAAACAAACAAAAAGAAAATGTGAGCATACTGCTTTCTGCTCCGATTACCTCTACCATGATGGACTCTCATCCCTCTGGAACTGTAAGCCTAATAAACTTCCTTTACCTTAGTCATGGTGGGTTTTTTGTTTTTGTTTTTTAAATTTTTTTAAAATTTAATAACCACATGATTAGAAGAAGCATTTCATTACAGCTTTAATATATTCAGTAACACATTCCAGAGCAAGGATTATCACAGCAACAGAGAATAACTAATACTGAGGCTCGTACCAGTAGTGCTGTTGCTGTGAAGAACCTAATCATGTTATTTTTTGGAGGCATATGAAAGACGTTGAAGTTTGGACTAGAAAACTGGTTGAATGCTGTAAGCAGGGCCATTCCAGGAGGACCCTGGAAGAAAAGTAGTGCTGACAGCAATGTAGTTCCAAAAGGAAGCCAGGACTTAGCAACTGAGCTAGGGGTCATTTCTGTGGCATTTTGATAAAGAATCTGGCTGCCTTCAGTTTAAGGACTGAGAACATCTCTGAGGTTGAATTAGAAAGTAATGGTCTAACATTGAATCTGTGGCTTGGTTATTACTGATAAATTTATTCAGGTATATAACGAAAATGAGCGAGGGCAGAAAGAAGTACAAAATATACAGTTTAGAGAGAAAAGAGAGCACTAGGAAGCTAGTGAGGCTGTAATTGGTAAGGGGATTAGAGCAATTAAGGAGACACCTCCTGATCTTGAACATGGGAAATAATGCCTTCAGGCAAAGACCCTACCCAGTTAAGCTTCCAATTTAGGAAAAATAAAGCCTAGAGGGTTTTCTGTTTCTAGAAAACCACAACATACAAAAACAGGTATTCATGTGATCCAAGGGGGCAAGGGTCCATCCCAAGCTGGCAGCCAAACCTGGTAGCATAGTTCACAGAGTACTATCTTTGGAGGCATGAAAGATTAAAGACTGAAGGGGTTGTAGATTATTCCTCCCCAGTTTCAGAGAGCTGTTGAGGCCAGGCAACATATGGCAGGGTAGTCTTTGAGAAGCCACTGCATGAAGCTGTTAAAGTGAAGACTGGATTTCACTAAAGACCCCAAGATGTTGGAGATGCCAGAGCTGTGAGATCTGCCAATGAGAGTTGCATAAAGGGAGGGAGTGGAACCATCCTGAGACAGATGTACGTTGCAGGCAGAAAAGCTGGAGGTGCAAAGCTAAGCTCTTTGGAACTTAAAAGTCCCAGACACCGGGGGCCGGAGAGATGGCTCAGCAGTTAAGAACACTGGCTGTTCTTGCAGAAGACCAAGGTTCGAATCCCAGCACCCACATGGCAGCTAACAACTGTCCATAATTCCAGTTCCAGGGGATCCAACAGCCTCTTCTGTCCTCCGTGGGCATTGCGTGACATGGGTGCACTTACCTACATGCAGGCAATACATGCATACACATAAAATAAAAATAAATAATAAAATATTTTTTAAAAAAGTCCCAGACACTGGACAAGGAGCTACAGGTTTTGTATTTGCCCTGTTGGCTTTTGGTCTTGCTCTGGTAGAGTATTTCCTCACAATGCCCTGAGTCCTTCTTTTTGGAATGGTAATCTATATTCTGTGTCATTGGATAGTGTTGAGACTGTGAAGGACTATAGGTACTTTTAAAGTTGAAATAAATGTATTTTGCATTTTGTATGCGCCCATGGGGTCCAGGGAATGGAACATGGTGGTCTAAAAATGACAACTATCTTCTAAAGGCTCAATTATTTAAACACTTGGTTAGTTGGTGGCACTGTTTGGGAAGGATCATAGAACCTTTAGGAGGTGTGGCTTTGCTGAAGGAATCACATCACTGGAGGCAGGTTTTGGGAGTCCATAGCTTTGTCCCACTTCCAGCTAGCTCTTTCTGCTTCCTGTCTGTTCTTGAAGATGTGAGTGTTCAGCTTTCTATTCTGGCTGCCTCCTGTTACTATGCCTCCCTCTGCTATTATGGATTTGCCCTCTGCAATCATAAGCCAAATAAACTTTCCTTCTATGAGGTGCCTTGGTCATGGTGTTTTATCTCAGCGTCAGAAGAGTAACTAATACAACACTTTCTTAGGGTGAATCAGTAAAAGAACAAGTGTTTACTAAGCCCCTCCACATCGGTGGGAACCACTTTCTATTTCCCCTGCAGAGGGCAGCAGCTCAAATTTCTACTAAGCTCTTTATACCATACAGCTATTCTTTTGAGATTCTTGGAATACTGGATGCAGAGTTTTTAGGGCTATTAAAATTCTCTTTTCTGGGATTTATCCACTCTATTCCTAACTATTCTGGAAATTCCACATTCTACCCCACATCTCACAATAGTTAAGAATAGTTTTCTGCTTGAGCTCCAACTGCCCTGTACTGCATGGAGGAATTACACGCATAAGCATTTGTTTGTCTGTTTATTAGAAAGTATCTGGCAGTTTTCCAAAGGCTACTTCTTCATCAGTGATCTAGTTTGCATACAGAGATAGTGTTTATCTTCCTAAAGACACCTAAAGCAAGGATATTAAAAACAACAAACTTACTTAGGGCCAGAATGCTTACAACACTGAGTTTAACCATATTAGAAATTCTCCTATCCCTAAACACAAAAATATACCTCATAAAACAAATTCTTTAAAAGAAATATGTAAGCAACTCATTTTCATTTAATTTTAAAACTTTACTTAAAATTTAAGTTTTGCTTAATCTTTAATCCTTGTAAATTGCATCATTTGAGTAATACAAAGACACCTACATGAAGTTCTCAAGCAGTCCATACCCATATCTTGAGGGTACTATTATTTTTCCTATGTAACTGTTTAAATCTGCAAATTTTGTGTCACTCTGATTCATGTAACTCTGTTTCCTATGTAACTCTGTTTAAATCTGCAAATTTTTGTGTCACTCTGAGTTTGAGGTCAGTTTGAGCTACACAGTGAGACTCTATAAAAACAAAAGAACTGGAAATACAGATCCATGGTAGCATGCTTGCCTAACATGAGCAAGACCCTGGATTCAATTCCCAGCACTGGAGAAAAAAAAAAGTAAAATATCTAAGAAGACGGTGCAAATGTATCTGAATCATTTACTGGATAAAACGTTTGGATGATTATTACACATAAGATTAGGAATAAAATTTGCTCTGAGTTTGCTCTGAAATGGCTCTGGTGTGCGTGCATGTGTGTCCGCATGCACTACACATGTTCAAGTGCCCAACGAGGTCAGAAGAGGGTGTCAGATCTCCTAAAACTAAAGTCACAGATAGTTATGAGCTGCCTGACATGGGTGCTAGGAACTGAATTCAAGTTCTCTGAAAAGCAGCAAGTACTCTTAACCACTGAGCCATGTTTCCATCTCCTAGGATTTTCCAGTATCAGCAGTATAGTTATCCACTTGGATGTTTGGAATACATTATTAAAAACCTAAGTTTCTTGTAAATAAGTACAGTTTCAGTTATCTCACATTTAAACTACAACCCTAACTCTATCTAATATGAAAAACAGAACAAATAATTCAACATTACAGAAGAGAAAGATAAATCATTATCATAGGCAAGCAACAGTTTTCAGTAACCCCATTTCAAACTTGAAAAGTACGTATTTACCAAAACCAGATATACTACTTTCTATCCTTAAGACACAATCTATGATTTCCCAGAAACACAAACTACAAGTTCAGAATAAACTATTCCCACATGTCAAACCATCCCAAAAGAGAGGCTCCTTAAACAGCTTCACAAACAAACACTTGCCGCATTTGCCTATTTTAGCCTATTCCTGACTGGGAGGTAAAACAGAATGGTGCTCTGTGGTTTTAATCATATTCATTATCTGATCCATTACAAGAATACGCTGCTACAGAAAAGGCATCATCCATTCAATTTTTCAAATAAAAAGGTTCCAAATATTCTGCCCAGCTCATTCCAGGCTCATTTTTGATAACAGAAGTAAACAATATATTAATAGGGAGCTGGTAGGAAAAGCAAAGTGTACGGTGCCAGGTATGATCACTTGCCTGAAGCTCCTGAAAGTGAAAGGAGAGCTGATTCCCAGCAACTGTCCTGAGTCCCACACATACTCCCATTACACATGTCAAACACCCCCCCACCAAAAAAAAAAAGGGTAAAAACAACAATAACAAAGAAAGTTAAGATTACTGGGACTAGTGAGATGGATCAGTGAGTAAAGCACTTGCCAACAAGCCTGACAACCTAAGTTCAAACTCCAGAACCCACATGGTGGAAGGGAGAGTCAACCTCTGCTGGCTGTCCTCTGACCTCTAAATGCAAGCTGCAGCATGGATATGCCCCACCCCCATTCACGAGTTAATGCACATGCGTGTACACACACACAGAGGGCTGGGGGGTGGGTTGGAGAGACAGACTGCTCAGTAATTTAGAGTGCACACTGCTCTTCAAGAGGACCTGAGTCTGTTCCCAGGAACCACATCAGGTGGGTGCCTATAATTCCAACTCCAGGGGCCCCAATGCCCTCTTCTGGCTTCCATGAGCACACATGTGTGCCACATGCATATGTATGTACACACACACATAAGTAATAAAACATAATGATCTTGGGATGTAGAAATGGCTCAGCAGTTAAGAATGCCTGTTGCTCTTCCAGAGGACCCTGGTCAGGTGGCTCACAACTTCTGTAAATCTAGCTCCAACAGAGCAGACACCCTCTTAAGGATTCTGAAGGTACTGCACTCAGATGTGCACCTAGCCTCCCCACATATATACATAATTAATAATAAAAAATAATTTTAGGGGGCTGGAGAGCTGGCTCAGTGGTTAAGAACACTGGTTGTTTCTTGCAGAAGATCCGGGTTTGAATTCCAGCACCCACATGGCAGCTAACAACTCTCTGTAACTCCAGTTCCAGGGGATCCAATGGCCTCTTCTGTCCTCTGCGGGCATTGTACAACACAGGTGCACTTACCCACATGCAAGTGATACACTCATGCACATAAAATAAAATTTTTTTTAAAAAAAGAATTTATAGTTTTAATGGAAACACTATTCTAGGATTAAAGTGGAGAATTATGTTTCTCAAACAACAAAAAAATGTTTTTTTATCTTTTTAAAATGTCTCCCCACTCAGAAGTATCAGTGTATTCTTCTGCCCTTACTGGTCTCAGTGAGATAAGCATAAGCTTTACAAAGTAGATTCTGTCACATCTCATGATTAATCTGATTCGTTCTACTACTGGACAACTAGAAGTATTAAGAGGGGGTGGCAGGTGAGAAGGCTCAGCAGGTAAATTACGGCCCTGGCCACCAAGCCTGATGACTAGAGTTCTCTCTAGAACCCATATGGTGGAAGGAGAAAACAATCTCATATGCTGTTATCTGATCTCCAAATGTACACAGTCCTCTCACACAAACTAATCAACTAACTAAATAAATGTAAGACTGATTTTATAAAAGTATTAAGTGTTTGAGCTAATTTTGTCCTGTGTTTTTTCTAGTAGCTTCCACCTTCATCCCAAGTGTAAACTGCTAACAGCAAGCACCTCACATCTCTAATTCTGCTAACAGCAGCACCTCACCTTTCTAATTTTGGAGGCTCCTTTTCCTTTCTTCTGAAAAATATACAGGACAAAGGGAGGACAGCTTTGCCAGCTAAAGGCTTTTGTGCATAGTTTTATGATATAGATGGTCAGTAGATGTCCTAGCGGCTATTTTTAAATTTTTCTTCAAATTATAAAATAATTCTCAGCTCTTAAAGCAAGCACAAAAAAAAGCAGTATGTATTCCCTTTTTCTCTGGGCACCCAGCACAGTTGTTAGAGTCTCTCTAACATGTCCTCTGGGCCTGAGAGATGGCTCAGAAGGTAACAGCACTCGTGGCTTGCTTACAAGGTTGATGCGAGCTCAATTCCAGGAACCCACAGTAGAAGAAGAGATCTGACTCCTGAAAGTTGTCTTCTGACCTCTACACATACATACCGTATAAACATAAATATTTTTTAAAAATAAAAACTAAACATGTCCCCCAATAAAATAAAAACTCAAACATAAAGGAAATAAGAACTGTAAAAAAGAAAAAGTAAAAAAAGTAAGAATCACATGATTAATCACAAAGGTTTATCATTGTTACTGTTTTCTTGTTGAGCTTTCAAAAGAAACAAAATCATTCTAATTCTAAAGCAAACTGTTAAAATAGAAATAATAGATACTTAACTATTGAGTCCTGAGAGGCATTATCTAAAGACCAATTTGAAAGTGCAGTTATCGAGAGAGAGAGAGAGAGAGAGAGACTGACTCATAAGCCCTGGAGGTAGTTTACTAAAGGTTCCCAGACAATGGAACCACCTCACAAAAACTATCTAGGTCGAGTCATCCTAGAGCTGGGGGTTAGGGGGGCATAGAAATGTAATTTGGGAGTTGTAGCAATGGTGTAACCCTGAACATGGAGGAAAGCACCAAGGGAGGAACTAGAGAAAGGTAGGTACAGGGTGAGGAAGAGAGGAAAGGCAGCAGGAGGAGCTGGCAGGAATGACACCTTAAGGAGACAGGACCTGTTAGCTTGTCCCTGGGAGTGGTTTATTCACCCTTTTCCTCCAAACAGCAACTACATCTCAAAAGTGAAGAGCAAAGAAGGGACAAGCTGGGAAAAAGAGAAAGAAATGACAGGAACAAAAATAACAATCTAACTTACGGGATATAGTCTATTTCTTAAGCCTGCTGAGGCTGGGGGTTATTAAGACACTTCCTCTGATAGTTCTAAGAAAGGATTAGAATGTTAAAAAGTCTAGTCTCTCATAGACGCAATGCACGATAGAAAAGGAGATAAACAGACCTTTAGTTTATCAAAGACTTTTGATTATATATTAGTTTCCCGTGGCTGCTGTCAAATTATCACAAATTGGTGGTGCTTGAGTCAGCAGGAATTTATTTTTTCAGTTCTGAGATTAGAGGCAGGGCTGTGCTCCCTTCTGCAGTTCTGGGGGAGAATCTATTCTTTGCCTTGTCCAGATTCTGGTGACTCCTTAGGTTTTGCCATGTGCTTCAATACCGCTCTCTCTGGTCACAGGGCTTCCCCCTGCCTTTCCCATATAAAGATTTTCTTTTTTTAAATTTTATGTGTATAAGTGTATTGTCTGCATATGTGAGTGCACCCGTGTCATGCAATGCCGCAGAGGTCAGAAGAGGGCTTCGGAGTCCCCTGGAACTGGAGTTAAGGCAGGTTCATAGCCACCATATGGGTGCTGGAAATCAAACCCGGGTCCTCTGCAGGAGCAGTCAGTGCTCTTAACTGCTGAGCCATCTCTCCAGCCCCCTGTTATAAGGATATTTATCACTGGATTTTTGAGATTACCTGGCTATCCCAAGATCTCTTTTCAAGATCCTTAACTTACATCTACAAAGACTTTTTCCCCCCCTAGAGCATAGCACTCACAGGTCCTGGCAATTAGAATGTAAATGTATGTTTTAGGGAGCTACTACTCAGTCCACTATACCAAGCTCAGAAATTTTTGCTAAGGACATCAGAAAAGCCCTCACATTTGAAGTGCCTGCCTGACTGGGCTATGTATATAATCAGAAGTCTCAATCAGCTGGTGTGGATAAAAGAATTCCCATCACTACTTAATTACCTATCCTCTTGTACTCACCCACCCTCACACCCACTCTCTGAAGAAGCTTATCTCATCATTTTAATGTACGGGTGTCTACGTAAAAAGTCCCAGTTATTTATACAAACAAAAAGTGAAGCAATGTTTAAATAGACAAGAGATTAATATCTGGGGCTGTATCAACCCATTCACCTTTTCTTGATTCTATAAGAACACCTTGTATTGATTTATTCATTGTAATTGATTCCTAACTACAGGGAATGGGGGTTAGTAACAAGACACCCCCAGATGTAGTAATCTCATTGGGATTTCTTCCTTCTGTTTTTAGACTAAGCCTTACTAGGACAAGCCACTCCTAAATAAAAAAAAAAAAAAAAAAAAGCTCTCCTCCAAAAGTCTAGTGTGAGCTATCAGTGTTTCAAATGCATAGATAATTTATATTGATCCAATGAAATACAGGGTACATACTCTCCCTCATTCTACGGAAAAAGAGAATGAGGTGTAAAGTAAAACTGTAAAACTGAGAGCAGAAGCCAGGTGCCCTCTCAATTCAACTCAATAATCCTATAATGGCATGTGCAATTCTATATTTGGCTTCAAATGGGAAGGTTAGAACAAAACTACCAAAAAAGAGTAAGAAAGGCAAAGAATCTCTACAGAAAGGAACATGTCATATAAAATATCCTTAGAGCTACACTCTAGTATGAATTTTTAAAATGTGGTCATTCATTGATGATGCTGAAATGATATTTGGGGTATATTGGGCTAAATAAAATATACTATGAAAATTAACAATGCCTATTTCTTAATTTCTTAATATAACACCAGAAAAATCTCAAATTACATTTGTGGCTCCCACTATATTTCTATTTAGCAGCACTGCTATAAAGAAAGTTATGAAATAGCTGGCTGGGGCTGGGGATGTAACTCAGTTGGTAGCGTGCTTGTCTAGTATACACAAGGCCCAGAGTTCAATCCCAAGCACCATATAAACCAGGTGTGGTGAGGCATGCCTATACTATAATGCCAGTACTTGAAAAGTGAAGGCAGAAAGATCAGGAATTCAAGCCAGCCTGGGCTACATGAGACACTGCCTGAAAATAAATAAATAATTTTAAAAATAGCTGTCTTACATTACAGGTATTTTATTCAGCTAGCAAATACTTATTCAACACCTGAAAGTACTTCATTTCATGTTGCATCAGGTTTATGTTATATGCTTGGCCCTTACAAGTGAACAAAGAGAACTGACCCTGCAAAGCTTGCACTATCTCCTATAAGCTCTCATTTGTGATCATACATACTAATCTACCCTTCTGGGGTCAAATGACAACACTTGATTTAGAAATTACCAACTATAGAGCTGGAGAGATGGCTCAGTAGTTAAGAGCACTGCTCTTGCAGAGGTCCTGGTTTTGGTTCCCAGTACCCACATGGCAGCTAACAACTGTTCATAACCAGTTCCAGAGGATCTGATGCCCACCTTGGACCACCTTGGGCATTGCACGACATGAGTGCACTTACATGCATGCAGGCAATACACTCAGACACATAAAATAAAATAAAAAAATAAAAATAAAATAAAAAGAACACTGGCTGCTCTTGCAGAGGACCCAGGTTTGATTCCCAGCACCCACATGGAGGCTAACAATCATGTGTAACTCCAGTTCCAGGGGATCCAATGCCCTCCTCCAACCTCTGTGGGCACTGCATGACATGGGTGCACTTACACACATGTAAGCAATACACTCACACACAAAATAAAAAACAAAATAAAAAAAATTTTAAATTACCGAATATAAATCTATAATTTCAAAATAAACACCATTTGTTTTATGATATAGTATTTTTTTATTATAATACTCATCCAGAAGTTTTTTGTTTGAGACAAGGTCTCACTATGTAGCTGTGGCTAGCCTAGAACCCTCTATGTAGCTCAGGCTGGCCTGGAACTCATACCTGCTTCTGCCTCTTAAATGCTGGGATTAAAAGTGTATGCCAGCATTGGACGTTCAGAAAGTTAACACTACCAGATAGCTTGTCCTGGCTTCCAACTCCTTCACCCTCTCACAAGTATGCTCCTTATGACTCACGTCCAGAAAAGTTCTTACTTAAATGGCAACCTGCTTAGCTATTCACAGGACAACAGAGCTGTTTTTAATCTTAGGGGTCTCCAGAGTAGGATGGAGTAAAAAATGTGCTTTAAACTTCAACGCACAATCCTGTATGGTGGTGCACACCTTTAGTCCCAGCTCTGGAGAGGCAGAGACAGGTAGACTGCTATGAGTTCCAGATCAGCCTGGTCTACATAGTGAGTTCCAAGCTAGCCAAGGCTACACAACGAGACCCTAAGGTAGGAGGGGGGAAAACCAAGCAACAAACAAAAAACCAAAGGCAAACTCATTTTTGAGCTAAACACAACTCACCAGTTCTCTATTTGAGACTCTCACTTAATAAAGCCTTCTCAGATAGGACTTCTAAACAAATCAATAACTAGTCATTTTTTTTGGTAAATGACTTAAAAATAGTAGCTGGGCATGGTAGTGGGTCTAGAATCCCAGCACTGGAAGGTAATGGAAAGAGGATCAAGGATCAGGAGTTCAAGGTCAAGGTCATCCTCACTGCAATGTAAATTCCTTTGAGGCCAGCCTGGACTACAGGAGACCTTATCTGAAGAATCCAAGAAACAATAAACTAAACTTCTAGATAATGTCAATAGAACAACAGAACATAGTAGCTTTAAGGTAGTGACATAGCTTTGAAAATAATGTTAACAGTAATTCTTCAGATATAATGGACAGCAGCAAGGAAAGCAATATAGCAAATTATTTTGAAGATACATTTTTATCAAAATGTGGTTGTTTTGTTTTTCTCACTTTCCTACACCAAGTTTCACTGACATATGGCAGCTACAGACAAACGAAGTACCCAAGTTTTAAACACCTAAAATGATTTGAGTACCTTTCTGGCCGCAGTCTGTGTGCTTACTCATGTGTTGTTTCAATGTCATGCATCTTCTGTCAGCTAGCAAAGAATTGGCATTTCATGACTTTAAAAAAAGAGAGCGAAGAAAGAAAAAATTTTCCTGGTTGGAGGAAAAAAATTGCCTAAGTATGTAAAATTGTTACTCTCCATAAGTAATCAGATCAACATTTTACTAAATAGGAGTCAAACTAAAGGCTTCTTTCTGGCCAACCTACTACCTATATGGCTATGGTCCTCTCAGGTAGCTATTAAGCTAATACTCTGTTATGAACACCAGCTTGACAAATGAAATGTAATATGCAAATAGTCATTTAGAAATTCAACTTTACTTTGGCTTTTAGCCCAAGATGCTCAAGTTTTTATCTGAATCAACAATAATTGACAAAAGAGAATACACTTAGTAAGAACCAACCTGCATTTGATAATTGTCACCTATTAGTACCATCAGGAAAACAAGGAACAATTCTCCAAAACTTTCTATATTACCCGGGTAAAAAAGATACAAATGAATGATTCTGATTTAAGTTACCCAAATTTATTACCAGCTTACTTTGTACCAAGCATTTGATTAGGGACTTTTATAAGTTAGCACAAGTATTTTGTCTTGAATACTTCAAGAAACACTTCTCAACCCTCAGTGCCCTCCAGATTAAAAAAAAAAAAAAAAATTTCCTTTTTGGTGATGGGATCAAGTAAATGACCCCAATTTTCACCTTCACAATTTTCCCACCTCACTCTCCAGAGCAGCTAAATTACAAGTAGGCGCCAACACAAGGAATCAGGGAAGAATCAGGGAATCTCTATGTGTGTAGGGGGTAAGGGAATCAGGCAGTCTATGTGTGCAGGGGTAAGGGATGACTAGAAACCAAAGAATTCTGTAATAAATTTTAGTGTTTAGGAAAAATCAGAACTTGCCATGAAAATACGTAAGATCCTTTCAAATGGGGAGGGGGTCTCATTTAACATTCACCACTGTGAAAATACTGCTTTGTGACTACCTACCTGGTGCCAGATATGGCAACACCAGTGACTTTTTACTAACAGTGCTTAAGTACCTTTAAAAGCACTTAGAAAATAACATGGTAGTCTAATTTCACTAGATAAAAAAGGCACCAAAAATTCAACAAATTGCCACAAATATTCAAAATTAAAGTCTAACAATAAAATGTACACTACTTTATATTAAATCTAATGTGCAACTGAGACACCTCCTAGATGTCATTTCAGGCAGCTAGCTAGACAGTAAACAAGATGTGTTTCAACTCCTAAAATTATCTTACAATTAAAAAAAAATTAATCTTACTAGGGTCCTCCAGTAAGAACCCTGATATTGAGAAAAAAAAAAAAACCACTCAGGTTAGCTGCCAAATGTAACTTTTTTTCCTTAGACACCCTGTAATGACATTAAAATATTTTCTAAAGTCACATGATATTTAACCTTACATTGTACACAGAAATTTTTAAAGAGCAACAAGAAACAAGACATTAACCAAAAAAAGGATTTGTTTGTTTTTGAATAATTCGTTTTCGTAAGCCCCAAAACTTAATATTAAACCCTTTCCCATGAAATTGTATGTATCAAGGAAAGAACATTTGAAAATAAGGTCATCGCCATTTTCTAAATATTTACATTGTAAGTCAGTGCGGGCAGCTCAGTGTTAAACTTAAGCAGGCAAATATGGTAACGACTTGAATTATAAACAGAAGCGGCTAAGATGTGCACTAAGAGCGGTTAATAGCAAAACTGAAAAAAAAAAAAAACCACTGAAGTTTAACCCCCCACACACAACACGCAACAAAAAGGGTCAATGAATCCAAGTTAAAATAAGAGAACAAAAACCAAAAAGGCATCTTCTTACGAAAAAAAAGTAGAATGGGGAACGATTACAAATATTTTGACACCACCAAGGAAAGACTGCTTTAATGCCTTGGTTGCTTGCTAACATTTTTGGTCAACACCTAGGTCTGAACAGTGCTGAAGCGTTTAAAGGCCGTCCTTTAACACTACCAACACTGGAACATTTTGAATAGTAAATCTTAAAGGCAGGCTGGCTTCATGTATTTCTGCCTCCAAGGGGCCACTGAACAAAAACTAAACCTTTTTTTCCTCCCATATAGAGCTTGTAACCATCCTCTTCCCTCTTTATTCGCTGTCCTTGTCTCGGGATTAATGAATCCTAAACAACTACTTCCCATTACTGGAAATGGAAAAGAGAGCAACGGCAGAGAGAAACACAGCTCGGAGAAAACGCCGGCAATCTGCTAGCGGTGTAGCGGTCCATTAACACACTCCACCCAGCCAGGGCGTTCTCAGCGCGAGTGCGCGGTCTCCGCCGGGAAACCAGGTGATTGTCCCCGTTCCCTCCCGGGTCCAGGGCTCTCCTGTTCCAGAGCCGCCGGCGACAGGCTTCGGGGCCGAAGTCCCCGGCCGAGAGGCCCGGAAACCGTCCCGTTAGCGCCGATTTCACCCGTCAGGAATGCGCTCCGCCCCCGCCGCCTCCCAGCCGCGGCCGCCCCCGGGTCTCGCCCGCTTGGCTGTGTGGGACGCTCCGAGGAGCGCCGCGGATAGTCACAACACTGTACGGGCGCCGCCCGGGATTCCACACCCCGACCGGCCAGGACACCTCGCCCTAGCCGGAGGCCCGAGCCCCAGGCCGGCCGCACACTGAGCGCCGCGGCTCGTACACGGGAGCCGCCCCTGGCCCGAGGCTCGGGCGCCCGCCTTACCTTCACCTCCTCAGGGTGGCGGCGGCGCGGGGCGGCGGGCAGGCAGGCCCATCCCGCGGCCGCAGAGGGGTACAAGCCAGAGGAAGGACGGAGGTCGGCCCCTCGCTGCGGAACCTTCTCAGCGGGGGCAAGGGGTCCAGGCGGCCCCTTCGCCGAACTCCTCCGCAGTTCTGGCCGGACCGCCGCGGTCTAGGACCAGCGGCGCAACTGCCATTCTCCCCCGCCCTCGCCCGCTCGCCCCGCCCCCGCCTCCCACTCTCGCCCCGCCCAGCGAGGCTCCGCCCACCGTACGCCTTGCGTCATGGCGTCACGCCCCCGCCTCCCCCGCCGTGGGCGTTTCTGGGACACGGTCTTTCGTTCCCTAGCGCACGTTCGGCCCGCGCGCCCTCTCTGCTTGTCTGTCAACTTGCTTCGCTTCAAGCCCCCTAGGCA
Organism: Nannospalax galili; assembly: GCF_000622305.1. Classification (NCBI taxonomy): domain Eukaryota; kingdom Metazoa; phylum Chordata; class Mammalia; order Rodentia; family Spalacidae; genus Nannospalax; species Nannospalax galili. The sequence continues at coordinate 3,387,074 of NW_008336888.1, forward strand.
GTGGAGCGGGTGTCGTCCCTTCTCACGGCTCCGAGTGAGAGGTGTCGGCGTCTGGAGCGCGCCCCTAAGGACCCGGCGCTGGGCGGGAGGACCCTGACTAAGCTTTTCATCCCTTTGTGTTCTCGGGATTCACCTGCTTGATTGGCAGTTCTTGGGATAGCAGAGCCGGGATGTTGGGTTGTCCTGCTGCTCTCTGTCCTAAAAGAAACCCGTATCCCTCAGCCCTTATGGGTCACTGATAAATTCTAAATTACTTTACTCCAGCCGTCTCTATTCCATTCTCTTACATCTTTTAAGCCAGTCACACCACCCTTTGACTGTTTTCACCTACACAAGGATTGGTATAAATTCTCACTTGAACAAACATCCTTTCCCATTCTGATTTGTTCCTTCCTAGTTTCTCTCTCCAGGATTTAGATAATTTCCTTGGGCTACTGAGAAATGAGTGTTACAGATGCCTGACAAAATGTCCATCGCCATCTGTTACTTATCTAAATATATCACCCTTTCAATCTTATTTTAGTGCATCTAATTTAAATTAGAAACAAACCATGGAGCCCTATCTTTTCAAGCTACACTTGGTATCTTTGGTAACCCAGCAAATGTTTTCCAATAAGAAACAAGCTAGGCAGTTTAGGACTAAATCTATTTGACCATCTTAAAGAAAGTAATTATGGATATGATTGTTTTTGTTTATTGGAAGTTTGAAAGCTGTTTTATACACACCTTTAAATGCTACCTGAAGTCTGCATGCAATATGATCTATAGGACTTAAGACTACAAATAGGATAAGAATAGTAAGTTAAATAGGTTTATGGCCTAGTAGTCACACATAATCCTTCCTGAAAATAACAGGCCCAGCATGGCAGGACAGATGGAGCAGTAGTTTGGAAGAGGTTTTTGAGTAAGGAAGTTGTGCTAAACAATAATGATCTTGTACTATGTATAGTTGTTGTTCCAGTTTGCCTTTCATTGCTGTGACAAAACACTTTGACCAATACCAGTGTGGGGAAGAAAGAGTTTATTCGGCTTACATCTCCCAGGTCGTTCATCAGGTAGCCCAAATAGGAACTCAGGGCAGGAACCTGGAGGCAGGAGCTAGAGCACAGGCCATGGAGGAATGCTGACTTGCTCCCTTGGCCAGTGCTCAGTCTGCTTTCTTACACAATACAGAACAACCTGCCCAGGGGTGGCACTGCCCACAGTGGGCTGGGCCCTCCTACAACACTTGAAAATCAAGAAAATACCCACAGACATGGCCACAGGCCAGTCTAATGGAGGCAATTCCCCAACTGAGGCTCCTTCTATCCAGGTATATCAAGTTGACAACTAAAGCTATCCAGCACATAGTTCCCAGAGATTCTGTTTCTTTGCCTGTCTTCCTGGAAATTAGAAGGGTTTTCTACTCTTCACTAGGCCAACTGGGAAAACGTCTATTGGACATCACTTGAATCCATGAAGGTGCCTAGAGCTGAAGTCTGTCTGAGATCAGAATGGGATTTATCTTTAAACAACAACAACTAACTTGCTTCCTCATGAATCCCAGAAAGAAATCTAGGGTTCTTCCCAGGCACTCTTTGTTCTGTGACTTTCTCTAAGTCCTATTTATTGCACCCTCTGAATATATGTCTGTTCTCTCTTCTGTATCCCCTTTGCCTTAAGTCAATGACTTCAAGTTTGGCTGCTCCCTGAAGAACTTCTAAAAATACAGGTGCCCAGGCTGCACCCACCAATTGAACCAGAATCTCTGATGATGGTGCAAGGTACCACCTGTACTGTACATATTTTAAACTCCAGTGAGTCACTGAACAATCGGGATTAGAAACCAGTGCCACAACCTCATTATTTCTCATTGGACTAATGTACAAACCAAGCCAAACCAAACTAAAGCAAACAAACAAAAACCCTACTTGGCCTCAGATGCCTTAACTTTTGCATACCTTATTTCCTTTTTGCAAGTCATTCAACATCAATTCAAGCAATATTCTAGTGCACACTATGTTGAGCAGGGTGTTTGCTATTACAGGCCCTGAGAATACAGTCAGTCATAAAGCATGCAACTGATGCATCTGTTCTTATGGAACTGACATCAGAGGGTGGGGCATGAAAGAAAACAAAAAGAACAAATAAAAAGAAATTAATTTCCCAGAGTAGCATAATAAAAGGCAGTGACTTCATTATTTTATTTCATTGTCTCAAACTAAACTCAACCCCTTTGATATTTGAGCTGGGTTCTGTAAGACAAGGAAAAAAATACGAAACAGGATGCTAAAGGACCTGCAGATGCAAAGGTCCTAGCAAGAAAAACTTGAGTTTCAGGCAGGTAGAGGCTGAAACACGGTGAGAAGGAGGGGATTATGATGGAGGGGTTAGGTAAAAGGGAACCAGATTACTTAGGATCTTTTAGATCATAGTAAGGAGAATGCTGAATGATTGATTTATGTCAATAGATTTTTAAAGTAAACAGCATCTGTTATGCATTTGAAACCCATTACTCTGGCTGTTCTGTGGATTACACTATGGCAGACCAAGACTGGAAGCAGGAAGACCACTTAAGGGGCTATTGAAGGAATCCAATAAAGAAGTCATAGTTCTCTGAAACAGGTTGAGATTGTGGAAACAGAAATGGATGGTTTACATATTTGTCTTAGAGTGTAATTGGTAAGGCCTGCGTGGAATGCAATAAAAGTGGAAATGAGAGAGAGAACAGTGGGGTTAAATAATAGCTACTCCTTATTGGGTACATACTACATGGCAAGCCCTGCTCTGTTTTTATTAGTATTAAGCCTTTTAATTATCACAAGTCCCCAAAGGTAGGTGATGTTGTTGTCCAATTAACAAATGAGGATCTGAGGCTCAAGAGGTTAAGTAATTTGATCAGGTATATAGCTAGTAAGTAACAGAGCTGAGACTTGGGCCACCCAGGCAGGCTGGCTCTAGAGCTCTAGCATACCTACCCCAGGCCCTCCATTAGCATCACAGTGTAGGTGAAATTTTCCTTAGTCAATTAAAGTCCTTATAGTAGCACAAATCTTCTGTTCCTCTCTCCTCTCTTTCTCCTACTCCAGTTTTCTTTGTGTCACCAAACTTTATAGATGCCACTCTGCTTACAGTATCTCCACCTCTCTCCTCTGCCAGTCTTCACTGGTCCTCACTGGCTAAGTCAAGCCTATTTGGTTCCACAGAAACCCTGTACTTATCTCTAATTTCCCACATAAAGTACTGTGTTATTTTTAGATCTTTCCCAATAAATTTTGGTGCCTGACACATACGGAGAGAAGATGGAGGCAATCAAAGAAGATTAACTGTGAACACAAGACACATCCAGAAGACACCAAAGTGGTCAAGCGACATCCCTGCCCTCAAGCAGATTATAAACGTCCCAGAGAAATGGATGCATAGAAAATCACTCTAGGGGATGGAGAGATAGCTCTCTGGTAAGAGTGCTTACTGCTCTTGCCAGAGGACCTGGGTTTGATTCCCAGCACTTACATAGTAGCTCAGGACTGATTGTAACTCCAGTTCCAGAGGATCTGATTCCCTCTTCAGGCCATTCCTAATACTGCATGTATGGGTGCACTTACATGTATGTACAAGCAAAACACTCATAAGATAAAAATAATAAATTTTAAAAAATGAAATTAAAAAAGAAAATCTCTCTAGCTGAGCATGATGGCTCATGTATTTGATCTCAGCACCTGGAGGGGGGAAGGCAGAGGCAAGTAGATCTCTGTGAGTTCAGGGCCAACCTGGACCACATAGTGAATTCTAGGTCAGTGAGGGCTACATTGTAAGACTGGAGGAGGAGGAGGGGGAGGGG
>NW_008336888.1:3390908-3408075 GCF_000622305.1 Nannospalax galili
AGGGGGAGGGGGAAGAGGAATAATGAACACTCAGAACATTACAGAAGCATTGGACAGGGTACTCTTAATTCTGTCTGAGGGCACCAGAGGTCATGATTTGTTTTAGCTTTTTGGCTGAGATGGTCTTGAATTTCTGATCCTCCAGCCTCTCCTGCCCCAGTGATGGGATTTATGTGATGGTAAGGACAGAACCTAGGACTTCATACTAGTCAAGCACTCCACCAACTATACTACACCCCCCAGCCCCAAGAAGCTTGGTCTTAGATGGTTGTTTTTACTAGGTAAGAGAGGGGTAAGAGAGGAATGGAAACCCATTGTCATTAACAGGGTGTGGGGAGGTTGTCTTGGGCCTCTTGTGTCCAGAAGACATGGGAGGTTATCAGGTTATCAGTCTGTACAACTGATCTTCAGCACATATTACTCTTTAACCTCCTGTTCAGGTTGGCTCAGTTGCCTTCCCAGAAGGGTCATAGAAATTTCTTCTTATGCAGTTCCCTCCTGGTTCTTTTTTTTAATTATTTTTCTTTTCTTTTCTTTTTTTTTTTTGTCTTCTTAAGACAGGGTCTCCCTTCAGCCCCAGCTAGCTAGAACTCACTGTGTAGACCAGGCTGGCTTCAACCTCACAGAGAGCCACCTGCCTCTGCCTCCTGAGTGCTGGGATTAAAGGTGTGGACTACCATGCCCAGCTCCCGGCTTCCCTCCAGGTTCTTATCTCTGACGTTGCAGAGTTTGAGTTCTAGATGTGGGACCCTGGAGCTTTGAAATGTCTATAAGCCACAGCGCTAGAACCAGGACCAGTGTGTGTGCCTGTGAAGGTTGTGTCCTGAATTACTGGAGGTGCCACAGGTACAGGCCACACTGCCAGCAATCTATGGATGTACATCACAGTGGCCCTGTTTAATGTGCTCAGCCATAAAATGGGGGCAGAAGAATTGCCTGCCCTGTTGTGTTCTCAGGACTAAATGAATAAAGGTGCAAGGCTTGGGCACTAGTATATCCTCAATAAATGTTCGCTACAGTTACTAGGTAAAGGGAAACTAGCATGGGGATATTCTGAAGATTTTTAAATTAGTCACCTGTGTGCCTGCTTGGGCAACTGGCTCAGACAGAGAACCTGGGAAGGAGAGGCCTTTTTGCCTCCAAATGGAGAATAAGTCCCCTGATAGAAAAGTCCAAGTGGCTGAAGGCTGAGTTTCTTGGCTATACCCCAGCACTTGCTCCTTGTCCCACCTTCCAGAGAGAGGCATCACTGTATTTTTCTATAAGGCTGGCCCAGTGTGCTCTTTCTTCAGGGTAGGTTAGGCTCTTCCATGAAGGGCTATTTAAATACTATTGAGGGTGGAATTTCTCCAAAGTGGAGGTTGGAACTATCATTACCAGCATCACCTGGGGATACTTATTAAAGTACATTCCTGGGTTCTGTCTGAGAATAACAAAATTATTATCTATGGGAATGGAGTCCTGGGAATCTAGTGTTTAACAAATTCTCTAAGCAATTCATACCACATGTTTGAGAACCACAGCTTAAGAGCTTCAACCATTGTGGCAGTATCCAACTTCAAGAAGTTTGCTTCCATCAGCTTTCTCATTGGGCCTTTGAGAGAGTGCTGGGGGGAATAAAGGTGCTTCTTTCCTTTCTGTGGAACCTATTACCTACAATCTCATTTGTTGGCCCCCATAGCCATTGTCCTGATAGCTCTCCCCTAAACTTTTCTTGATGGAGACTGGACCCTCAGGCCACAACTCCCAATTTCTTACTCCACTCTTTCTTAATTACCTTCCCTTTGACTGACTGACTGACTGACTGACTGACTGACTGACTGGTAGGCAACTCACCCTGCATTCATAACCAGAGCCTAAAGCTCTCAGAGTCTCTTATAACTAGAGTAGGTTAGACTCAACCTATGCTGGATAGGATGAGGTTGGCTCATTCAGTTCATAGTAGCAGTTGCTGTGGGAGAAGGATGCCAGTGGATGATGAGCAGTGACTGAAAATGACCTTATGTCCCAGTCTGCTGAGGACAGTCATGGCTTATGTCTGTTGTGGAGACTTGATTGGTAACAATATCTCCTTTCACTAGAGAGAGTCCTAGATTAGACAACTCATATCACAATCATCCAGGTAATGAGTGTCATGTCCAGGTCAACAGTTGCAATGCTTAAGCCCCTGGATTGTGCCTAGACAACCCTATTCAGCCCTTTCCAGCTCCCAATCTCCTGCCATGGCTCCTCCTTCTCAAATTTTCTTAATGAATCCACTTTGGAATAATACTTTGGGCCCACATTAAGGCATTTATAATAAAGAGTTATGGAATTTGTTGCCATATCTAGTCACTGACAATATCTGAGAAAAAGTTTGCTTTGCTTTTAGCACCTGGTATAGTAGCAGTGTTTCCCTTGTTTATGATCTTCATCTGCTTTCATCTTGTAGAAGCTAATTGTGGAACTGACAATATTCCTCTTGGCTCAGAGAAAGGGTAGAGCCACATAAAGTTTTCTTCCAGCCCAGTATAAGATTTAACAGGATATACTTTATACTTCATGTAATTAACTCACTTGTGGATTAAAACCTGTGTTCCCATTTCTTTCCTAACTTTGGATTATCTGGATTGAATTTTTAGTGCCAGATTATATTCATTTGTAATTGGACTTTTATCATTTTTTGAAACAAGGGTGATATTTTATTTCGTATGCATGCATACCCACAAACTGGTACTGATTGCTAATTGTATAACTAATGCATATAAAAGAAGATTTCTGGGGCTGGAGAGATGACTCAACAGTTAAGAACACTGGCTGGTCTTACAGAAGACCTGGGTTCGATTCCTAGCACCCACATGGTGGCTAACAACCGTAACTCCAGTTCTAGGGGATACAACGCCCTTTTCTGACCTCCTCGGGCATTGTATGACACAGGTACACTTACATGCAGGCAATACACTCATACACATAAAATAAAAAGAAAGAAGAAAGATTTCCTCACAAAATGTAATCCTAACAAATGAAGAGTGCTCTAATGCTATCTTTAGCCTTCTTTGACTAAAGAATTATCTGGAGAGTTAAAAGATTCCAAACAAAAGCAAACAAGCAAGAGATTAGATGAACTTTCAAACTGGAACATTTTTAGATATGACCCAGAACCCTGATACCAAGTACTGTGATAAAGAGTGCTAACTACTGGACTGGCAGAGCCTAATTAGCTACCCTTCAGAGGTGTTCACAGAGAAACCCTGTGCTGTTGAAGAGGAAAAGGAGAGGAAGAGGGATGGGCAGGGAATGCAGATGTGGGAACGCGCAATCCAAATGATGATGATGACCTGTGAGCAGGTGTCTTGCTGGAAGCATGTGGCCTGAAATAGTCTTGGGGCAACTATTCTTCCTGTTACCCTTGATAACCTGTGTGGGCCTGGGGGACTGGCACCCTGTGCTTTGCAGTGAATGTAAAGACTGAATAAAAAAGTTTATCATAATCAAAACACTCAGAAATACATTTAACAACTGTTGGTTTGGGAGTACAAATTGAGTTTAGAAGACTTAAAGATGGGCAATTTACAGATCATTTACTGAGATATTTAAAGATTAATTTGGGCATCTAGTTAAATTTGTTTCCAAAAAAAAATTAATCAACAATATTGGGGTGGCTTTATATGGTGATTTTTGGTCTTCCCTACACTCTTCCCCAGTATCAATATGCCTATTTTAATGTTTCTTAGGATGGAAGTTATTTTAAAACACAAAATCTTTCAGAGAATAAGATACTAAACCCATATAGTCTATGAAAGAACAAATAATAACTTTTTTGTATTTGTATTGTTGTTTAAAACAAAAGAAATGAGAGCCGGGCATGGTAGCGCATGCCTTTAATCCCAGCATGGGAAGTAGAGGTAGGTGGATCTCTGTGAGTTCAAGGCCAGCCTGGTCTACATAGTAAGTTCCAGGACAGCTGGGGCTACAGGGAGACCCTGTCTCAAAAAGACCAAAAAAAAAAAATGAGAATTATAAAGTTTGACCCTTCCCCTAGCTCCATCCCCTTCTTTCCCAACATAACTGCTCTCCTGAAAGATTTACCTGTAAAAGATTTTTTTAAATGTATCTATGTGTGCATGTGCACACATGTGTACAGGTGCTAACAGAGGCACACAGGCCACAAGAGGTTGCCCTGATGCCCTGGAAATGTAATTACAGGTGGCTATGAGCCACTTGGTATGGGTCCTGGGAACTGAACACCAGTCCTCTGAAAGAGCAGCAACACTCTTAACTGCTGAGCCATTTCTCCAGCCTCTGGTTCACATTATACTTTTACTAATTAAATATATAATCACAAATAATGTATTCTGTTGTTTTATTTTGAGACATAAGTTTTACTAAACAGAATCTTATATAAACAATTTTCTACTGAATGTCATTTTATAATCTTTTCCTTTTTAACCTCAATATTGTTTTCAAGCTCTACCTATGTTGATACCTGGAAATCTCAGTCAGTCATTTATCTGCTGTGTAAATAAATATTCTTATGTATTTTTTCTTCCCTATGCAGGAAACTTTCCCCAAGTTTAAGCAGAATTACTGAAGCAATATTTTTAAAAGTTAAAAAATGCTGTAACTATACTTTCAAAGTTAAAAAGTTCGGTTAAAGATATATACATACACTCTGTACTTGCAAGTGTTAACATTCACTGGTTAAAAAAACACATGTATGCTGGGCGTGGTGGTGCACGCCTTTAATCCCAGCACTTGGGAGGCAGAGGCAGGGGGATCTCTGTGAATTCAAGGCCAGCCTGGTCTACATAGTGAGTTCCAGGACAGCTGGGGCTACAGGGAGACCCTGTCTCAAAAAGACCAAAAAAAAAAAAAAAACAAAAAAACCCACATGTGCAGTTAGATTTTTCAGAGTATCTCCAGTAAAAGGACCAAATTGTTAATACAGTGAGGTGAATGCCCATATATCAAGGTCCTTTAGGCCAATTCTTTCTTCTTTATAATGAAAGTAGTAAAAATACCTTCTTCACTGGGTTTCTATGAGGTTCAGGTGAAGTGATCAATGTAAACACTAAGCATTTAGCATGATGCCTGGTATCTAGTAATAGTTCAACTATTAATTTTTACCAACAGTATTATTTTAAAATGAGTGGCTCTTAGATCTAGTGGCTTTTCTTTGAAGACTGCATCATAGAAAGTTTTTACAGAAGAAAGAAAACATTATTTCTCCCAGCAATATTTTTTCAGGAGTTCTTTTTGTTTTCCTTTTCCTTTCAAATTGTGTTTAATAGCTTTGGCAGCATCTCAGAACTGAAACAGTAAGAAGATACAAGGCATTTAAAGAGGGAGAGAGCAGCAGAGAAAGGCAACTCACCCTGCTGGAGCTGGACAGCCTGACTTTGGAAAGCTTTCACTTTTTTCCCCTCTGCTATCCATTCTGTTTAATAGAACTGTCATTTTAGCTGCATATATGCTAGCCAGGAAACTTACCAGCAATCATCAAAAACAATTCTGTTTCTAGTATGGTTCCAATTTTTAAAATCCCATTTACCTTTGCCAGGGGAATCCCATTAAAAATGTGTTAGAGGAGGACATATTTAAATAGTTATTTCCTAGCAAATGTGGTCAGAACCCAAAATGGCTAATTGAAAATCTGTGTGATGGAAAGAGATAGGCAAGAGATGGAGCATAAGACCTTGCTTGATAGATATGCAAGGCTGGGGGATGTGTTTAGGACCCTTTGTTAAATTGCCAAAATTGATATTTGGGAATTTTCAAAGAACACCACAAGTTTGGAGCTAAATTGGCTATGCCAAGCCAGCATTCCTATAAGCAATCAAAGAAAATAAGATTTTAAAATAGTTGGATAGCTATGCAAGGGAAAGAAATATCTGAACTTTCAGGGACAGAGATCTGTATTCAATTTCACATTGTTTCTAGGGCTTTACTATCCTGTGATAAAAAGCAAAACTTTGTACAATATTTCCCAAGGACAGGAAGGGAAAACTGAACTACAGAGCTGTGAATTTTGGCATGACTTTGTTCAAATAAAAATTCTTCTTCCAACAAAAGTTGCAAATATAATGTGGTTTTTACCAGTCAGAGGAGGTTGTTCAATCTCGATTTTGTCAGTTGCATGTAGTTCATGAACCCCATTGAATTATCTTCCCTGTGTTCAGTGTTGAATGCAAGAGGAATCATTCCACAGCAAACATCTTGGTATTCAGAAATCACATTTGGGACATCTATTTTCAGAAGTACAGACCTACAGCACAACCAGATTCAAGGATTTGGATGACTAAAGTAGATGCTTGATCACAAAGAGGTGAAATATTTCTTTTGTCACCACCTTAACAGTTTACTGATGATAGACCCAGAAGGAAAGCAAGGGAAGAATTTTTCTTTTTCTTTAATGTGAACAACAGATTCCCTTGAAATAGGACATTTTGAAGACTGTGGAAATCTGGGGGAGAATGGAGCCATCCTTTAAGCCTCACCTCTCTCTAATCCCTAGTCTAATCTCTTTTCCTGCCTCACCCTTAAACTAACATTGAATTATGTCTTCTTTTTTGATCTTTTTGAGAAACGGTCTCCCTGTAGCTCCTACTGGCTTGGAACTCACTATGTAGACCAGGCTGGCCTTGAACTCACAGAGATTCACCTGCCTCTGCCTCCTGAGTGCTGAGATCAAAGGTGTGCACCACCACTCCTGGCCTGAGTTAATGTCTTCTAATTAAGAGTATCTTCCTATGGATTTTGTACAAGCAAATAATTTCTTTTGTAGTCTAAATATGTATCTATGTGTTTCATGAAAAAAAATTAAAGCAATCAGAACCTCTTAAAAGACATTTTGGTAAGAGATAGTAGGAAAATTCATTCAAAGGACACAATTTTAATAGTCACAAAAGGGGACCATGTTTGATACTAAATTAGAGAACTTATGAGACTGAAGGGTCTTAACAGAGTTCAACTTTGAGATCTTCCAAAGAGGAAAACACACATAAGTGATTCTGGAGCTGTTATATGGTATCTGCTGATGTGTCCCTCTATTTGACTTCCCAGACCATGGTCACTGATCCTGGTCAGATTGTGTCATCCATAGCTCCTTTTCCTTCAGTAACTGACCCCTGGACAAGATATTTCAATTTTGTCAGTACCCAGGAATTTGGTTCTAATTATTGGTCCATGACAGCAGCAAGCCTGTAGCCCACCTGCTTGTACCCCGAGTCTTTAAGCTCAGCCTTTTCACCAGATCTTTACCCCATCCCATAACACAGAACAAATATGACATGATTAAATAAAAGATTTTTATAATCATTGTTATCAGCTCCACTATTGCAGAAAACATGTCAACATGCTTGGATGGAGTATTGTAATGCATACATCATATACACACATATCCATATGTTAATATACACAGAAATCTGAATAACTCATGATATTAACAGGTATGAAGCATGCCATTAATTCATCTCTTCCTCCTCCTTTTTTAATTCACTTAATTAAAAAGATCAAGGTACAAGAGAAAATAAATTACAGTTCGTGCTTAAACATTTACATAATATATAATAAAAACTTGAGTTGGATACTTGGCTTCTTGCGAATCTCTATGTTTCTGGTCAATGCACTCTACTGGCCTAAAGCTCTTGGAGGAACTATGATTTTATGACCTGGCCAGTCTCTCTCCACCTTTGGCCCATCCTAGCCCAGCCTTCGTCACCCTCCCATGCACACTCTGCCCTCTTATTCTTATTCCTTTTTCATTCCATGCTGTCATGCCAATTCACATCTGGCTGCTTTTTCTGTTCTTGCTTCTAAGCTGCAGGAAAATGATGATTCAATTCTCTTTAAATGCACACCACCACTCCTTAACCTCAGAGCAGTAGCTTCATTCTTCATTTCTTGTTGATTGCAGAGCATAATTTCTACCATAGCTATTCCCAATATCTTCCACACATCTGAGTCTTTAAGGCCTCATTTTCTCATTTAAAATTTTTATTTTATTCTTTTAAAAATTTTGTACTGATTCATTTTTATTTTATGTGTATGAGTGTTTTGCCTACATTTATGTAAGTACACCTGTGTCATGCAAAGTCCACAGAGGCCAGAAAAGAGTGTTGGATTCTCTGGAACTGGAGTTACAGATGGTTGTTAGCTGCCATGTGAGTACTGGGAATCAAACCTGGGTCCTCTGCAAGAGCAGCTAGTGCTCTTAACTGCTGAGCCATCTCTCTAGCCCTTCCTTTCTCATTTTATTCAACAAATCCTAGTTGAGAATCAACAGTATGTTCTGTACTATATTAGGTAGTACACATTACAATAGAGAACAAAACGGATCCAAGCCCTGCTTGTGTTAGCTCACTTTCCATTACTATAACAAAATACCTGAACAATCAATTTTAAAGAGAAAAGTTTTGTTTTGGCTGACAGCTTAGAGGTTCTCATCTGTAATTGGTTGATCCTATTGCTTTGGGAAACACATCCTGGAGGAAGCACATGGTGGAAGATAATTACTCACTTTATGGCCAAGAAGGAAATAGGAGGGAGGGAGAGAGAGAGAGAGAGAGAGAGAGAGAGAGAGAGAGAGAGAGAGAGCGCAAAGTCTCACAACCTCCTTTGGAGATACACCCTCAATGACCTAAGGAATTCCCACAAAGCTCTACCTCTCAAAAGCTCTACCAGTTTCCAGTTTCCAGTCCCACTACATTGGGACCAAGCCTTTAACACATAGATCTTTGGGGTGTGCTGATCCAAACCACAGCACTGCTTTCACAAACCTTATAGACAGCTTATGAGGGAAACAGATGTAGCTCTTCCCCCTTTCTGCTAGACAGCAAATATCTAGTAACAGAGAAGGCCCGCCTCCCTGCATCTGCCCTTATGCCTTGCTATACCTTTCCCTCAGTCTCTGGTCTCCTGTCTCCTCTTCGAGACTCTCTTTCCTTCCCTTTGGGAGGCGCTGGCCTTATTTTCTTCTCCTGAGCCTTTGAACTCATTTCCTTTTCCATATTCGCATCCTTATGCTTCTCAGTATTTATTATTCTGAAATAACTGGTTTTATTTATTTTTATACTTGAAACAGCCTGTATTGAACACAAAGCAGTACTTACTCTCTTTGATCAAAGAATTGCTGAGTACATTTGGTAACATCTTCAAATTTCAATTTGGCACGTTTTTTGAGGACTGTTTCAGATTTTTATCCTTTTGAAATTTGTGTCTAACTCCGAATGATCAGGATGGGAGTCAAGAGATTGATATCCTTGGATCTGGACTACACAGTCTTCCAAATGTTTTCTCAGAAGTTGTGTGAGCTTTGCTTCCTATTAAGTGATTTTATTTGGATTGTCTTCCAGGTACTTTCTATTTGGCTGGGAAAAGTCCCACATAGCTAGGTTTAGTTTTTCAGTTATTAATCTTAGCCTAGCTAAGAAATGTAAAGAAACATTGGGTTCATTTTGTGGCCTGCTACTGTTGGACCAGTAAGGAAGAATGTTTTAGTGCCTGGGAATCCTTATAAAACCCCTCTTAGATTCAGCAGTCATTGCTTCAACTTGAAAAGCTCTTTCCCACAGGCAATGTCACCCACAACCTGGGGAATCCTGAGTGGTTGATCCCTTGGTTGTGGTGTCTTATTTTTTCTAGCAAGAGTATTAGAAAGTCCCCCATAGGAAAACATCTGGTTCCTCTTTTTAAAGTCCTACAAAAGGGCATCGCATAAAACAAGTGTGGGAAAGTGCAGCGAGCATCCCTGATGGTTCTGCTCCACCCTGGCCCTTCAAGGCAGCATTTCTTCTTCAGAGACTCAGAATATGAGCAAGGGGTGCAAGTATATCATTGCTTAATGGACACTGACATCATCTGACAAATTTCCGAGGAAACTGAGAAATCCATCCTACCAAGCAGGCAGGTCCTGCAAGTGGTTGAGGTTGGAGTCCTGCTATGGAGACCCTGAGCACACAGTTGTTGTGAGAGGCTGTCTTTACTCTTGAAGGCGTGCATTAAGGGGAGGGTGGGGGAATGGAGGGGCAGTTGGCATGTAGCCCAGGCACAATGCAGCTATCTTTCTTTGGGACAGAGAAGAGGTTCTGTTTTGACCCCACTTTCTGTCTTGCCATCAGTGTTCCAGCTGTACAGTCTCATCCTGAATCATAACTGGTACTCTCCCATGACCTCCAGGTACTTAGGATCTTTTAGCAGGGAGCAGGCTCAGGTGGATAGAAGGGTAGTGTTGGGGCTGAGAGAGACCTGGTGACTCATGGAAGTGTGTGAGCAAACTAGCCTCTGTGAGAAAGAGATCAAGGATAGAAACCATGAAGTCCAGGGGACAGAGTGAATTTGAGTTTACTTTAGGGTGCATCTACATGTGGAGTCTACTCTAGCCGTCTTGGGGCAGTGGGTGGGAAAGGGCTTCTAAATATAGGTCTTGGCATTTCAAGATGGCAAATGGTTATGCCAATCTTAGATTAGATCGAGGGGCCCTTCTAACTCTGGAAGCAAGTTTCAGTTCCTTGAAAGGAGTTTCCTATGAATCAGGTGAAGGGATCATAGAGAGTCAAGAATCCCAAATGATACAGCCATAGGACAGAGGGCTTTGACTCCAATAAAGATACTGGGATGTGTGTGGGAGTCCAGTGATTTGGGTGGGAGGCTCATCAGACAGTTTGGCTACATGGTGATGATTAGTTAGACCTCTTCCCTAAGGTAGAAGGCAGGTGTGACTAATTCCACATCCCCCTAGAACTGTCCTGCCTGCTTTCTTTTAATTGGCTGCAAGAGAGAGGTGGAACAGTTTATAGGTACTAAAGTGTCTGTTCATCTAGAACAGCTGGCACTAAGCAAAAGTGGGAGCAAAGACTAACAGTGACTAAATGAAACGACAGGTCAAAGCTCAAATATACACACACACATACACACACATGCACCCTCATGTGTGCACAACTAGCTAGAGAGACTGAAACACATGATCAAGACATTAGCAAGGAATAGGAACCAGATTTTTCAGGAACCAGGCATGAGAGTTAGTCCATAAGAGCAGTAGGGCTAATGGAATGCAAGAGAGTTCCTCTGTTTACAGCAGGGTGCACAGACTACCTGCTTATAGAGGGTCCTGTTTTGGCAGAACAAGTAACCAGATGGAGTCTGAAAGAAACAAGGAGAGATTTAAAAGAAAAAACAGAAAGTTCTATTCTTTTGGCTCCAAAATACACTGCTTGCATAATTACAAAAGGCCTGACTTGGCAGCCATGCATAAGAAAAAGGACCTGGTGATTTGTTTGATCATAAGCTCAAAAGGAGGGAGCCACAACACAGAACTGAAGAAAAGGGCAACAGAATTTTAAATTCTGTTAGCAAAGCATAGTGTCCACATGAGCAGAGTCAATGTTCCACAAAAGTCCGCAGTGACTAGGCTTATGTGTAAATATATTTTAAGGAGAGACAGATAAGCTGGGCATGCCAGCACATGCCTATACCTCAGCACTTGGGAGGGCTGAGACAGGAGGATTGTGAGTTTGAGGCCATCTTGGGGTACATAGTAAGTTTCAGGCTAGCCAAGGATATAAAGTGAGACCTTGTCTTCAAAATCTGAGAGGCGGCTTGAGAGATGTCTCAGTGGGTAAGAGCAGCTGATGGGCAAGCATGAGGACCTGAGTTCAAATCCCCAGCACCCACATAAAAAGTTGGGTATAGCTGCATTGGCCACTAACCCAGTGCTGTGGGTGGCAGAAACAGGAGGGTCGCTGGGGTTTGCTTGCTGGCTGCCAGCCTAGCTTACAAGCTCTGTAAGAGAACATGTGCTGTCCTCTGGCCTTCATGAGTGCCCACACAGTGCTCTCTCTCTCTCTCTCTCTCTCTCTCTCTCTCTCTCTCTCTCTCTCTCTCTCCCCCATATATGTGTCTGTGTGTGTGTGTGTGTTTGTGTGAAAGCATTAGTATACTTTTGAATCTTGAGAGAGATAAATAGGTCATAGAAAAATCCAGAAATTGTGTCACCGGATATGTGGTCAAAGAACTGGTTGTGCTTGGCTGAGAGAGAAAAGACTGGAGCAGAAATCAACTAATCAACTGTCTTCCCACACACAAAGGACTGTTGGATGAAGGATGTTGATTTATAGCTATCCTGAAGGCAAAATAAGAACTAGGCTTCAGCTCAACAAAAAGCAGGCATTTTAAAGACAATACACTAAATACTCACTACAACCATAAGCCAGTCACTACTGAATATGTTCAAGCAGAGTTTCGAATGGTTTTGTAAGGGGTTGATTTGTGTGGGTTTTGGTTGGGGGAGCTGGGATAGGAGAGGCAGGGAGTGGGATCAGAGGGCCTGCAAGGTCCTTCTTAGCTAGGAGAATCTGTCATTGTTATTTCCACCTAAACAGCATCAGCTTCCACTCCTCCCACAGCTTGACCCCCCCCCAATCTCTCCAACTCTTCTACCACTTTTTTTCCCACCAAAAATTATTTTTTTAAAAAAATTTATTATTTTAAATTGTGTATGTCTGTGTCTGCGTGTGGGTTTGTGTATGTCAATGTCAGTGCCTACAGAGGCCAGAGGTGTTGGATCCCTTTGAAGCTGGAGTCACAGACCATTGTAAGCCATCCAGCGTGGGTACTGGGAATGGAACTTGGGTCCTCTGCAAGAGCAGTATGCACTTTTAATCATTGAGCCATCTCTTTAGCCCCCCAAAGATTCTGCTTACTCTGAAAGAAGGGACCAATCATCATGTGATCTTTTTGGTTCTGTTCATAATGGATTGTTATTGTTTTAACCTGTTTAGCATCTTGGTGTTTAGAAATAGGACCTTGGGCTGGTAAGATGGCTTAGTGGGTAGAGGTGCTTGTAGTCAAGTCTGATAACACATGGTGGAAGGAGAGAACCCACTCCCCCAAGTTGTCCTCTGATCTCTGACACACCTCACTGCACAATAAATAAATATAATAATAAATGAAACAGGATCTTATTTTCTTTGGAGACACTCCCTCACCCTCTCACTTTGGGTACTTGGATTAAATTTACGTAGGAATGATTCTATGATACTTGCCTGTTTCACATGTGCTTCACCCAATGGTTATTTCAGGAACAGTTAAGTGACCCAAGATGACCAGCATAAATTAGGACAAAGATTTGTACTGTAACTATTAGGAACAGTTGGAGACTTTTTTTTTTTTGTAAGCTGGAGTGGCTTGAAGTCAGTGTGTTGAAATAATCTGAAAGTGAAAGAAGTCAGCCCAGGAAAGTGGATGTGGGGAGTAGAAAACAAAAAGAATATTCTGATGACATTGTTGAGTCTGGGCTTCCCAGTGACACACACCAATAAATTCCCCATTCGATTGAGATCTTGGCCTCTTGAAGCCACAGTGGCTGAATGGAGCCCTTGTCCTTTCAGTTTCAAACTCTCATAAACTTCTTTCCTTGGCACATCAGTCTATCGAGACTTGGTCCCTGCCAAGAGCATCATTTCTCTCCACAGTCCTCTTGACCTTCTGTAGACACTTGTGCATAGGAAACAGACTGACTGCAAGGCTCCGAGCCTGGCCTTCTCAAGTCTGATTCCCCTTCCAATATTTTTTTCAGGAAAACTTTTCAATCCTAAATGCTTTTGTCTCTAAAGCTTCTTTTTACATTGATCTGCTGATTTCTGCCCTCAGGATCTCCATTTTTCTCTTTGGCTTTAAATCATGGTAATTATTTAAATCATATTTATTAAGCATCTCCCATGCTGGCTAAGTGCTGTTGATTCTGAAGGGAAGCCCACACTCACAGTTCCTACCATCTTGGACTTAAGAGCTCAGGACAGAACACTGGGTGATGCAGTTTTATCCCAAAACATGAATTCTCGAAAAGAATCCCCACAGCTCCACCTCTGAACCTTAACTTGAGTTCACCTCATGGAGAAGACCATCATCATTCTTGTGTTAGGCAGCTTTCTGTCACTACAATGAAAAACTGGAGACAAATAAACTCATAAAAAAGGAAAGGGTTATCTTGGCTCAATGTTTTAGAAGTTCCAGTCCATGATTAGCTGGCCCCATTGCTTTGGGCCTGTAGTGAAACAACTCATTATGAAAGGAACAAAACCACCCACCTCATGGCCAGGGAGCAAAAAAATAAGGAAGAGGAAGAGACTGAGATCCTCCAAAAGCATATGGTCAGATGACCTAAAGAACACCACTAGGCTCTGTCTTAAAAGTTGTATTGGGGGCTGGAGAGATGGTTCAATGGTTGAGAGCACTAACTGCTCTTGCAGAGGACCCAGGTTTGAATCCCAGCACCCACACGGCAGCTAACAACTGTCCATAATGCTAATTCCAGTGGGTCCGATGCCCTCTTCTGACCTCTGTGTGCATTGCATGACATGGGTGCACTTACATACATGCAGGCAACACACTTGTACACATAAAATAAAAATAAAATATTTTTTAAAAAAGTTTTATCACTTCCCAACAGCACTAATGTGGGGACCAAACCTTTAACACATGAGCCTTTGGGGGAACATTCAAGATCCAAACTGTTTCAATTCTGTTCACAGTCACACTTTCCCATTGTAACCTCTGCCAAAACACCTTATTTCAAGGAGAAAAATGATGTAGGGTACAATACTCACAAGGAACAAAACCGTAGAGGAGGCCTCTTTATTACCCTTGTTCCTCAGTTCCAACCAGTCTTCACCCCTGGCAAATGACGATAATCCCTTTTGTATGTACCACCCAAAGCAAGTCTGTACACATCAAAGAAAACACAATATATATATCCTCTCTGGGCCTGCTGCCCTTCTTACACTGGGCTGGTCTTTTGCACCTTGCTTTTTCACTTAAGACTATATCTTGAAGCTAGGTATGGTGGCACATGCCTATATCTCAGCATTCAAGAGGAAGAGATAGAGGCACAGGGATCAGGAGTTCCATGTGATCCTTGGTTACATAGCAAGTTTGAGGCCAGTCTGGACTACATGAGATCCTACCTTAAAAAAATAAAATGCTATGTCTTGTAGAAAACTGTTCTTTTTAATGGTTATGCAATGTTAAACTACAGATACACCATATATTTAAAAAGTCTATTAGTATACCATAGAGTATTTCCAACATTATGTTCCTACAAACACATTTCCTTGTGTTATCTGGGTTTTGTATTTATTTCAGGCGTATTTTAAATCACCTGTAGGAAAAATTCCTACTGGTGGAATTGCTAAGTAAAAAAATATGCTTATTTTCCAAAATGACGTCTATTATCCAATTGTCTCCGATTGTGACGAGCATAAATCATTTTGATAAGAGAGTCTTATTGGCCATGTATAAGTGTTTTTTTTAAATATTTTATTTTCTTTTATGTTTATGAGTGTATCACCTGCATGTATGTAATTGCACCTATGTCATGTAATGCCCTTGGAGGTAAGAAGAGGGTTGTAGCATCCCCTGGAACTGGAGTTAAGATGGTTGTTAGCTGCCATATGGGTGCTGGGAACAAAACTTAGGTCCTCTGCAAGAGCATCCAGTGCTCTTAACTGCTGAGTCATCTCTCCAGCCCTGTGCTTTTTTTTTTTCTAACATCCTCTTTGACAAAATACACAATTAAAAATTTGGTCTATGTAAATCTTTTAGATGAATTGCCATTTCATCTTTATTTTAGCCACATATCTTATTGTGAGTGAAACTATTTCTTTTTTTCTCATTAAAACCCACTTGTATTTGCTAGCTTTTCTAGAACTATTTGTTCATGTTCTTTGCTCATTTTTCCACTAGGTTAGTGACCTTTATTGATTGCTGTAGGCTGTTTATATTCTATGGAAATTAACCTCAATGCAATGTGTGCGGCAAGGTTTTCTAGATTATTATTCAATATTTCACTTTATACATATATTTTTTTCCTACTTTGTCTTTTTCCTTCTTTCTCATCCCTAGTCTAATGCAGGGTCTTAAATTTTATTACTTTTACTTCTTATTACTATTACTATTACTATTATTGAGACAGTCTTGCTATGTAATTCAGGCTAGAACTAAACTCATCACATAGCCCAAGCTGGTCTCAAATTTGCTAGTCTCAAACTTGAAACAATCTTCCTGTTTCAACATCTCAAGTGCTGAAATTACAGGCATGTGCCACTATTTCTGTAAATGAGAAAAGAAAACTGAACAGTCCCTTCATAAATGAGGAAATATATATGTCTAATAAACACATAAAAAGTTCAGCTCCAGTCACATGTAGTAATGTATACCTATAATCTCAGCACTCTGAAGACTGAGGCAGGAGGATAGCAAATAGCTAGCTAGATAGCAATCCCCCTCAAAAAAAATTGAGTGTGAGGTAGGAAGCTAGAGTGGGACAATCCAGTGGATAAGAGCACTTGCTGCTCCTCCAGAGGACCCCAGTTTCGTTCCCAGTACCCTGTCAGATAACTCACAACTGCCTGTAACTCTAGCTCTGGGGGGGATCTTTCTGATGCCCTCTTCTGGCCTCCACGGGCACTGGCACACATGTGTCATGACACAGATGTACATATTAAATAAATAAATAAATAAATAAATAAATAAATCTTTGCCAAAAAAATAAGGGCAGTTGCTTATGGAGCTGTAGCCATGCGGGTGGGTTAAACCTGCCTGCTTTTCTGAATCACTTGGAAAAACATCTTTCTGCTTTTTCTTCTTTTTATCTCTTTGTGCTTCTTTCAGATACTTGCCAACACCGGCACATGTTTTCCTCGGCACTCTGGGCTTTCTTAAGCCTTTTCTCTGAGGCTCCCTCCCTTTTACCGTGCATCTGCTTGCTGAACCTCCATGCCTAACTTAAAAGGCATGGCTTTCTGTCTTCCACTTCTCCATCTCCCTCCTCCGGGCAGCTGCCAAGATTTACAGCTTATCTGCCCTACAGTTTTTCTTTTAAACTCAGATAAAATTTTCCTCAAGCTTGAAAAATTTTTTTTTAGATTTTCATTTCTTATTCCAGCAAATTAACAAGTCTGAGAAATCAGAATTGTTACACTCTATTGGCAGCAAGTGCAAATTGGATCAATCTTCAGAAAGCAGTTTCTTAGTAAAGAGAGATTTAGCATTTTATTTATCTTTATTCAGTAATGGTATTTCTAGGAATCCATTCTATGGGTGTAACCATCAAAACAGACAAAGATGAATGCTCAGAGATAAGTACTGTTTTAGCCAGGGGAATTGAAAGCAATTTGAAAGCTTTGTCATATAT
>NW_008336888.1:3408220-3415458 GCF_000622305.1 Nannospalax galili
ATAAACATATTAGCAATGATATCTATGACAAAACAGTAGTTACTTGCACTTAAAGAGATTATACATATTTTCTACTACCTTTTACTCTTCTGTGATTTCTCCAATTTTATAATATTCATGTGCTGTAGAGTTTAAGAAAACCCTAAAATCAAAATAATACACAAAAGAATGCAAACCTGGGGCTGTGGAGTTAGCTCAAGTGGTAAAGTGCTTGCTTTGCTTGGGAACTTGAATTTGGTGTTCAGCCCTCCAGTTTTTTTGTTTTTTGTAAAAAAAGGCCTGATGTGATGGTGTGTGCCTGTAATCTCAGGGTTGTTAAGGCAGACAGGAGGATCCCTGGGGTTCCCTAACTAGCCTGTCTAATCAAATTGGTGAACTGGAGGTTTAGTGAGAAAACTGGTCTCAAAAAAAAAAAAAAAAAAAAAAAAAACAAGGAAGGAAGTCATCTGACGTCACCCTCTGGTCTCCAAAGGCAAAGGCATGCATACACACACACATGCACACACGCACACACGAAGAATGTAAACCTACTTCTAAGGTCTTTAGTATATTTTCGTATTGCGATTATTGTAACAATCTACCACCCAGTCTGATTTCCTTCAGTATTTGGTTACAGTACTCAAAAACATTGTCTTTTCTTGAGCCCCAATTCTGGCTTCCCGGTCTCTATGCATGCTGTTTAAATTACTTGGCCTGGTTCACCAGCCCTCTGTAATTTGTTCCCATTCTAGAGAAATCATTCAAAGTGTGCATCCTGCTGTCCAACAGACATCCTCCTGACATGGTCTTGCCCGCACCATACCCTTACTTCTCTTAGCTTGTTCTTTACACTGGGCTTCCAATGTGCTTCAAGGTCACCTTGGACAGAGTGCTACTCATCTGGAGAAATGTTCCACCTCTTCCATGTTCACTCTCACCTTGCTCTTGGCTGGACTTTCGGAGCATCTCATTCAATCACAGCCCCAGCACAACGCTGCCTGTTTCTGCCATCAAGCCTTGTGCTGAGGTCAACCCCAGGTCTGCAGGCTCTGGGAAGGCACACAGCTTTTCCTTTGTCTGCTCCCCTCCTGCTCAGCTAGCGCACAGTGCTGAGTAGAAGCTGGGTAAACTGCTTTTAGAAGGCAAGATTTTTCTCCTTTTCCCAGTCTTACTTGATAGTCTCTTTTGCCTAGTGGCCGAAGCAAATGAAAGGAAGGCTTAGAACATTGCGGTTCCCAACACAGCCAGCCCATAGTAAGATTTGGGGAGTTTTTAAAAATATGGCTCGCTTGCCCTTTCCCGTGCCTGGCCCCACCTCTAAGCCTCAGAGTGTACTCAGTCTAATGTGTGATCAGCCTTGGGTGTCTCCTACAACTCCCTACATGATTCAGATGGCTTCCCTGAGTCCCACTAGTTTCAGACCCAGCCTTTCTGGTGTGCACCCGTTCCGCCAGCACTTTCCTGTTGCACTTCCAGGCAGGAAGTCACCCTGCTGGCCAGAGACTCCAAAGAGACTGTCTTAGACCCCTTCTTTGGCATCAGCTACTGCCTTTGTTGTTTTCCAAAGGTGTTTACTTTCAAATTGACAACCATTGGCACTGGAGGCTTCTCTGAAGGTGGTCTTTCTGTCTAGGCACAAGATAAGCAGATGGGTAGAGAAGCCAACACGATGGTTTAAACAAGCTCAGGAGGTCCATCTAACAAGGCGCCGTTGTTCTACTGGAAAGCAGTTTGACTGAAGCAATTTGCTTGGTTTGGAAATGAAATATTCAGTTTGTAGGCAGAGATAGAACAGAATGTCAGAGGCAATATACACAAATAGGAAAATCTTAGCCACTATCAAGCATTATAAACATTTTACTAATGCATTAGCACATAGCTTAATTTTTATAAAACAACAACAAAATCAACAATGATAGTAAGACAATTTTCAGCACTCAGCTAGGGACTAGGTACCTGTTCTTGCTGTCTCATTTGGATTTTTAAAAATTGCACTTTTTATGCGTGCGTGCATGCGTGTGTGTGTGTGTGTGTGGAGAGAGAGAGAGAGAGAGAGAGAGATTAGAGGACAATCTATGGGAGTCAGTCCTCTACTTCTGCCATGTGAATCCCAGGGATTGAACTCAGGTCATCAGGCTTGGAGAGAAGTGCCTTTACCAGCTGAGCCATCTTGCCAGCCCTTACATGCTTTCTTATTTAATCTGATAATCCAATGAGGTAGATATTATTATCTTCCTCATTTTATGTAATCGAGGTATCAAGTTATTAAAGAATTTGCTAGCAGCTAAAAATCACTCAGGTTACATTCCTTTTTGTTATTGTTTTTGCTTTATGAGACAAAGTCTTGCTACTTAGCCCAAGCTAACTTTGAAATCCCTGTGTAGCCCAGGCTGCCCTACAACTAATGATATTTCTGCCTTGGCCTCTTGAGTGCAGGGATTACAAACATGCACCACCACGATTATTTATTGTGTGGGGACAGCATGTATATGTGTCACAGTGCACATTTGGAGATCAGAGGACAATTCGTAGAATTCAGTTCTCCACTTCCACCATGTACATCCAGCAAATCGAGCTCAGCTTGTCAGGCTTGGCTGCGAGTGCCTTTATCTGTCAAGTCACCTAACTAGCCCTTGTCGTTTTCAGTGGAAATTATTTAAAAAAATATCATACACATCACTGCATTCTTAAAAAGAGGGACACCAAACACAACTTGACCCCTTTTAAAAGACTCAATCTACGTTCCTTACACAGAGAGGCAAGATGGAAGCGGATTCTCTGACATTTTCAGGTTTGTAGAGTTAGGTCTTTCTCAACTATCTGTTGCCTTTTCCTTGGCCCCTCCTGCAGGTGACTGCGCAGCACACTGTCCCCGCTGCTGCAGCAGGGCTAAACAGCTGTGCTGTAGTTCCAGGCAGGCGTTGCTGCTCCCAACCTCAGCTAATTGGGCAGAGTGGATACTTAATGTAAAGCAGCCATGTCCCCAGAAGGCTAGTCAGCCTTCTAGAAGAAAAACAATTGGGCAAAGCTTAAACACACTGGCAATTTGGTCCACATTCTCCCCTTGGGGATTTTTGAATGAAGAGGTTTGCAGAGAGCCAGTGGGGTAGAACAAGCAAAAATTATGAGAAACTAGATATTCTGATAAGCAGAAGCTGTGAAGAAGAAAAGAGACAGAGACAGACCACAGGAGTCACACCCTCTGATTCCTTCCTCAGCCAGGCTGGCAATGTAAATGGGAGGAGGGCTCTGGGGAAGCAATAGGGCATGGCAAAGGTTTGAGGGCTGCCAAGTTCAGGCTACACCCAGAGACTGGCATCCTAAAGGATCAAAAGACACTGCCTCCACCAATCACAATGCCTTGGCAGGTTGAAGTGGGTCAGGAGCTGTCAGTCTGCTGATAAATACAGAGAATGGAGCAGTCTGCTAGGGGCAGGCAGAAAACCCTTTAAAAGGCACGGACAAGCCAGAAAGAGAAGGACAGGGGAACCAAGTGACAAAACCCAGCTCCTCCTAAGGTGAATCCTGATGCTGAAGCCTCAGGGTAACCTCAGCTTTCCAATGATATCCTGAGATCTGGTCCATGAAGTTCGGGTTCTTCCTGGTACTTATTGGGTTAGTCTTGCCTGGGTTCCCACAAGACCCTGAGGAGCCGGAGAGCCTTGTTTTCGTCCTTGCTTATAATTCCTAATATTAGATGTAACTTGAGCTGTTCCCCAGAACCAAAAGAGCCTTAGAAAAACCCACACAAATGGCCTCAGACAAGGTTTTGTTGTTGCTTCTGTTGTTCCCTTCAGACTTACTGTGCTCCTATTTTTAGTTTTGATGTTCCCCTTTGTGCTAGACTGTCAACTGTCACTTTTTATTACTGTGATGTGCTTGCTTCTGCTGGCCACTCTCTTTACGCAGGCACTTGGACACTGGGCCTGGAAGCTTTGATGGGATTCTTAAAAAATTAAAAGCAAGCAGGCAAGGAAGGAAGGCTGAATTTTTATAGGATGTAAACGATCTTCATACAACTGTTATAAAAATCAAACAAACACTAACAGATGTTGAGTGTCATGTGAGATTTAGCCTATAATATTTTGAAAATGTGATTTGACTGTTAGGACGGTTTCCTTGTTTACTTTTTAACGTTGGGCTCTAGTCTAGAAGGTGAACGTCTTTCTTAAAGTATTCTTGGGTTCTGAGGAATCAAAATACACCATAGTCAGCCTGAGGAATGGAAAGAAAGTTTGTTTTAAGAGATCAACAGGATCCCAATTGGAGAAAGTTTGTCTGTCTCTTGTTCTTTCTCTTCTGCTTGGTTTCCTAATTGTTGCCCTTGTCCCTTGTTTCATGGCTTTCATTTTCCTCCTGTCAGGCTATTATGTACTGCTGCAAGTTTTTGTGTGGGTTTGTGGTGGTTCTTTTTTTAGACAGGGTCTCATGTAGTCCAGGCTGATATGCTTTATTTAGCCAAGAATGGCCTTAAATTTCTGATCCTCCTGGCTTCACCCTCCTCAGTGATGGAACTATAGGTATGTGCCACATTGCTTGGTTTATGTAGTGCTGGGGCTGGAACCCAAGGCTTTGTGCATGCTAGGTAAGCATTCTACTAACTGAGCTACATCCCTAGCCCTCCAAAAGGTTTTTAATATCTTAGGGTTGGACTGCTTCACATTACACTTGATCTTAGCCCAAAGGCTAAGAGTAGGGCAACTCTTTTGGACCTTGTATCTTCCATGCCACATCATCCAACTCAGTATCTCTAAGAATACAGTTGACCCAGTTTGAGTTGAAGTGTCTGTCCCTGCTTAGATTTGCTGACCAGAGAGCAGAGCTATGGGGATGGTCCTGCTACTTAAGAAAGGCACCTGTAGGGTGCAGGGTGTGGGGTGTGGGGTGTGGGATGCGGGGTGCAGGCAGGGTGCAGGGTGCGGGGTGTGGGGTGTGGGGTGCAGGGTGCAGTGTGCAGGCTTTGGCAGCGCTTGGCAGTGATGAAATGACTGACATTCTGACCAGTGCGATTTCTAAATTTCTGAGCTGATAGTGGCATATCGTTACATATTTAGTTGTTTGCTTCCGTGCATATCGTCAGTCCTCATCTGTCACTTAAAGCCCTGCTAATGGCAAAGTGTGTATGGTGATATTGTCTGGAGTTGGATGATCCAACCTCATCAGTTTTCTCATCTTGGTTTTCGTTCACATAAGAACACAGATTTAAAGGAATCCCTCCCCCCACTCAATTCCTCTCTGTCATTTCTTCAGACTCTTATTATTCACTAAAACTGTAGTTCTTATGAAAAAAAAATGCAGATTTAATTTTTTAATCTTTTTAAAAATTTTATTTTATGTGTATGAGTCTATTGCCTGCATATGTTTGAGTGCACCCATGTCATGCAGTACCCATGGAGGTCAGAAGAAGGCATCAAATTCCCCTAGAACTTGAGTTATGAACAATTGTTAGCTGCCATTTGGGTGCTGGGAATTGAACCCAGGTCTTCTGCAAGAACAGTCAGTGCTCTTAACCACTGAGCTATCTCTCCAGCACCTGAAGATTTATTATTATTTTTATTATTACTATTATTATCATTATTATTATTATTAATTGGTCTTTTGAGATAGGGTTTCCCTGTAACCCCAGCTGGCCTGGAACTCACTATTTAGACCAGGCTGGCCTTGAACTCACAGAGGTCCACCTGCCTCTGCCTCCCAAGTGCTGGTATTAAAGGCATGTACCACTATACCTGGCTGCAGATTTAATTTTTACAACATAGTTAAGAACTATTTTTGATGCTTCAGTGGAAAACCACTTTTAATTCCATATTTCATCCACACAATTTCTTTCCTGACCCAAAAGTCATAACAAATGCTAGGTGCAACAATTTGTCCAAAAATCACTCTTTTCTATTATGTTTTCTTCTCTTCACAGAGTGTATAGCAATTACATGTCAATAACAGGGAGAAGAGTTTATTACTAGTTTTGCCAAAGATACTGTGTTAGCCTTTTGTCTATGACAAAATACCTGACACAAACAAGAGGAGAAAAGATTAATTTTGGCTCACAGGTTGGTTGACTCCATTACAACTGGCCTGTGGTAAGGCCAAACATCATAGTGGCAGGTATAAGTGACAGAGGTCAGTGTCATGCACATTCAACCCCATTTAGTTGTTATCCTATAAACTAGTTGTCTCTGGAAATGTCTGAGAAGATACACACAGAAGTGCCCTTTGCTAATCTCTTAGGAATCTCTCAATCCAATCAAACTGACAGTTGGAGACTAGCTATCACGGACACCAAGCCCAGGTGCTAGACAAAACTTTTCTTCTAAGCCAAGAAAAGCACAGTTATATTTTAAGAATAGTATAATGCAAGCTGAACATCTCCTCATTTTTAATCTGCTGTTTGAATTATACTAAACAGCATACAGACATTTTATAACACATGATTAAACTTAATATTCAAAATAGTGTTCTGAAGCCAGTAATGTCATTTTGTAGCTAGACAGCAGGCTCTAAGAGGTAATATAACTTGGCTGGAATC
This sequence comes from Nannospalax galili, assembly GCF_000622305.1. Taxonomy (NCBI): domain Eukaryota; kingdom Metazoa; phylum Chordata; class Mammalia; order Rodentia; family Spalacidae; genus Nannospalax; species Nannospalax galili. The sequence continues at coordinate 3,414,726 of NW_008336888.1, forward strand.
ACAATACCATGTGATAAAAACCAAAGTCATCTTAGTCTTAAGTCTTGGGTTTTATCTGATGTTTGCTCTCTTCTTATGCCTAGGATTTGGGAGGTAGAGTGACAGTATCAATTAAATGCTGCATCTAAATATTTCAAAATCCACAAATTCTCATTATAAACTATCAGCCCAATCTTGATTTGCTTTTCTAACTTCAAGGCCCATACGTACACATTATGATATAACAAATGCCTGCCTAATTACTTACGACAAATCAAGAGTGATAGACTGAGGCTTTCTATAGCCTACGACAATATTTGACCATGTTCCTCAGAGCAGAAATCACATATACTATTTTAATTGAGTACTTCCCATTCCAACCCTTTCTAAATTTGTCAGGCATGTAAAGATTAAAATAACTTACAATGTAAATATCTAACAAAAAACACTCTTGAAAGGAACAATTCTCACTGCGCTGTATAAGGAGATGTGCCTCAATGGAAGAACTCTTGCCTAGCATGAGAAGCCATGGGTTCAGTTCTTAGCACCACATGTGTAAATATATACAGAGTCACCAAACAAAAAGAGCAAGTTAGTCCTCCAGGTGAGACTGTCACTGCATGGTTGTGATAGTCAGGATGTTAGCTTACTTAAAAGAAGAATTTTTATTGTTTTTTTTTTAATTTTATGTTTATGTGTGTATTGCCTGCATGTAGGTAAATGCACCTGTGTCGTGTAATGCCTGCAGAGGTCA
>NW_008336888.1:3415639-3422457 GCF_000622305.1 Nannospalax galili
CAGTAGAGCCTTTGGGAAGGATCTTATGCAGGATCACTTTGGGAAGAACAAATCATCTTGACACTTGGCCACCATTTAGGCAAAAGGAAATGGTGTGCCCCTCGGGAAAAGGGAAGAAGGAGGGCTGCAGGGTGGAGAAGAGGGGACAAGTCAGAGGTAGGCATGGAGGAACATCTGGATTGGCTTTCTGTCAAGAAAAGATTGAGGTGGTTTTGTGTGTCTGTGTGTGTGTGTGTGTGTAAGACAGAGAAAGAGAGAGACAGACAGACAAAGACAGACAGAAATAGAAAAAGAGTCATTATGTATTAGAAAGGAAAGCATTTATATTTATTTGGTTAATGAATCTGGTGTCTGGAAAGTCACAACATTGTGTTGCCTTCTAGGGAGGCGGCCTGTGTTAATACCACAGAGCAGATGCATCACATGGCAGGAACAGGTTGAGGGGATCTCACAGGGCCTATCTCAGGGTAAGAGGAAGCTAGATGGAGAGGGCAGGCTCTTTTATTGTATCCTGTTCTCTTGTGAACTAATCTATTTCTGTGAGACCTAACCCCCAATAGATAGCTTCAATATATTCATGATGGTGGAACCCATACAAACTAATACCTTCCAGGGTCTCACTTCTCAAAATTCTACGACCTTGGATTGGGTGTAGTGGTACGAACCTTTAATCTGAGTACTTGGTAGGTGAGGCAGGTGGATCTCTGTGAGTTCAAGGCCAGACCGATCTACATGGATAATTCCAAGTTAGCCAGGGCTACATAGTGAGACTATGCCTCAAAACAAATAAACAAACAAAAAGTTCTACCACCTCCAAGTGGGGCCATACATATATGCTCACTGTCTAAATAGAAACATTTTCTAATCTTATACCTTCTTTGTATATAAAATCTAATGTACCACAGACCTAAATGTAAAACACAAAACTACAAACCTTTTAGAGGAAAACAGAGAACCTTAAATTAGACAAAAATTTTTGAGATAGAATGTGAAAGTACAAACCATAAAAGAAAAAAAAATGGATAACTTGGACTTCATCAAAATTTTAAACTTCTATTCTTCAAAAGACACTCAAGAAAATGATAAGGTAAGCCATAAATGTGATGGCACTCACCATTAATCCCAGCACGAGGGAGGCCAAGACTTGTGGGCCTCTGTGAGTTCCAGGCCAGCTTGGTCTATATAGCAAGTTCCAGGCCAGCCAGAAAGAAAAAAAAAAAAAAAAGATTTTGAAAAGGCAAATCACAGACTTGAGGAAAAAGTTTGAAAAAAACGTATCTGATAAAAATTTTAATTCAGAATATGTAAAGAGTGTCACAACCAAATAATAAGGAAACAAACAAAACAAACGATCCAATCTTTAAAATAGGCTAAAGATTTGAACAGACACTTCAACAAAGAAGTACAAATGGCAAATAAATACAGATGAAAAGATCCAAATGAAAGCCACAAAGACACATCACTATGCAATGCTGCTCCACTTACAATGCAATTATGTCTCAACAAAAGGAACCTTGGGGATAAAAGGAAAGAAGGAGCTCAAGAGAGGTGGGACCATAGGAGTATTATTAAGGGTATTATTAAGGGAGAAATGGGAAAAATGGGGGCATCTTAAATGGGGAAACCATGGTGGAAGGGTTAGACAATGTGAGAGATAAATAATGCCTAGCTAGTTTAAAAAAAACAGAGAGAACCATATTAGTCCAACAACCTACTGACAAATTATACGTACAACTAGATCAAGGAACAAAGCCCATTTTAAAATGATGTGTGGATTATCTCACATAACTTATTGAGCATCTGTATCCTGTAAACATTAGCAGCACAGTATGCTATAGAATACTGGTTGTGATCTTATAGCTGTATTGATTGTGAAGGAGTATCATACCACATTTGCTAGCCTAAAATATCATAATTAAAAATTCAGAGTTCACTTTCTACTGAAATAAACTCCTCTTTCCCACCACTGTGAAGTTAGAAAGTCCATAATTCAAACCATCCTAAGTCCATCTATATGCACATTAAAATAGCTAGACTTAAAAATATTGGTTTTATATATATATATTTTAAGTTTTGGGGAAGATACAAAGCAGGAGGAATCTCATATATGTTTGGTGTACAAAATGGTACTATCACTTAGAAAAAGATTGGCAGCTTTCTTATGAAGTTAAATACATGTCCAGAAATTCCACTCCCAAGGACTCCCTAAAAGAAGTGAAAATGTGTGCCCTTACAGAGACCTGTATACAAATTATTTATAATTGTCCTAACGTGGAAGCAACTTCAATATCTATCCATCGAGAAACAAATCAAATCATGGTCTAGCCCTACCCTACAATGAGCTGAATTACTTTTTTTTTTTTTGAGACAGGGTCTCCCTGTAGCCAGAGCTGGCCTGGAACTCACTATGTAGACTGGGCTGGCTTTGAACTTACAGAGATCTGTCTACCTCTGCCTCCCAAGTGCTGGGATTAAAGGCGTGCATCACCATGCCCGGCAAGCTGAACTACGTCTTACTAATCAAAAGGAATATTGAATCGCATGCACTAGACACCTTGGATGAATTTCAAGAGCATTATGCTAAATAAAATACACCAAACACAAAAGTCTCTGACTTGGTTATGAAACAAAAAGATTCCTGCTTGAGTGACATTTACATGACATTCTGAAAAAGTCAAAGCTATAGGAACAGAAATCAGTGGTTGTGAAGGACTAAGGATGGGGGAAAAAGGACAGACATTAGGGAACTTTGGTGGGTAGTAAAAATGCTGTATAATTTATTGTGTGTGCATGACTACTCATTAAGATTCATGAAGCTATAAAGCTAATATAATAAGCTTTTAAAAAGTACCTCTTATCCTTAAAAAAAATTCCACCGTGTGTCCTACTTTAGTTGTTTATTTACTTACTTGAATGTGAGATCTCTAAGGGAGGGGATGTTTTCCATCTGGTTTTCACTCAGCTAATATTTATTCATTGCTTACAATGTGCCAATACCGCATTCACTACTGGAAATTCAAGATGAACAAGACAGTTTGTCTCTGCCCTCACCTTATAGTCTGAGAGTTAATTATAGTCTAATTCCATTTTCTTTTTTCTAGCAATTTTTGTGGAGGAGTCATCTAAACTTAATGCTTTTCTTTTGTCTTCTGTTTGGTCCTCAGCTTGCTGAAGTCGAGTTTCCCCTCCATTTTAATGTAACTCCTCTTGGTAGGCTGCCACCTCTTATTGGTCAAGCCTAATGAAGGTTATTTGGTCCTGATCTCATTTAGCCTCCTCCTGGTATTCAACTTCTCATTCCCTTTCCCCTAACCTTCTTCCTCAGCTTCAGTTTGGAGGCACGGCTCTATTTGAGGTTTGGTTTTTCACAGGCTTTTAGGCTGGCAGCTCTTGGTTATCCACCAGTGTCCTTTAGGGCCTTCCTCCTTAGCCCTTTTCTCTTTCCCACTGCATTTTTTCCCCCTAGGAGGTAAGACAAAGCGTGCCTACCCTCTCCTTGTACTGAACTCTGTGTATATTTCTTGGTCTTTTTAAAACAGTGTCTCCTTTATAACCCAGATTGCCTTTGAATTCAATGTAGCCCAAGGCTGTCCTTGAATTGATGATCTTCCTACCTCAGCCTCCTGAGTTCTGGGATTACAGATCTGAGCTACTGTGTTCAGTTGGAACTCTATAATTTTAAGGAGACTTCTTGCAAGTCTCACAAACATTTCCACTAAAATTTAGCCACAAAGTCACAAGTAGACTGAGATACTTAGATTTATGTTTTAAGGGCATGCAAACATTTTAATGTTTCCCTGAGATGTGAGTTGGAAGTTTAATTCCCAATGCAACAGTATTGAGAGATGGGGCTTTGGGAAAGGTAATCAGGTCATGTGGGCTCTGCCTTCATAAATAAACTGTGTCACTATGAGAGTGGGTTAGTTATTGTGGGAGTGGACTTTTGATAAAGGGATGATTCAGCAACCCCTCATACTCACTTGCCCTTCTACTTCCATGGGATAATGCAGCCAAAAGCCCCTCACCAGATGTCACTGTCTTAACCTTGGACTTCACAGGCTCCAGAATTGTGAGAAATGAGTTTCTTTTCTTTATAAGTTACCCAGACTCAGGTATTTTGTTTTAGCAGCATAAAATAGACCAAGACAGATAGAAATGGGTCCAGTAAAAAAATGGAAGTCCTAGTGGATAATAGAATTGCAAAACCACAATTCTGTAAACCTTATGGTAAAGATTGATCTGGATAAGCATCATCAGAGAAGGCTAAATCTAGGTAGGTTAAAGTTAGCTGAATATCTTAAAGTATTTCCCCATAGTCTGCTTATTAGTAACAGACAGGAAAATAGTAACTCCACAGCGGAGAAACCAGACAACTTCCTGACTGGATAAACCAAGATTAACATAACCAACGAGGAGCAAGTGGACAGATCATGTGGCCTCCAGATGTGGCCATCAGAAGGATACTGTATTGCTGATGTGGTATTCCATCTGGGCATGCATGGTCTGAATCTAATCACGAGGAAACATCAGACAAACCAAAATTAAGAAACAATCTACAAAACAACTGACCTGTGCTTTTCAAAAATGTCAGTGTCATCAAAGATAATGAAAGAGCCGATGAATCATTCCAGATTACAGGAGACTAACAAAACGTCATCCAACAAACAACAGTCCAACAAGATGAGATGCTAGACTGGATCCTGGACTAAAGGAAAACAAAATGCTGTGAAGGACATTATTGAGACACATGTCAAATCTGTTTTCTTTTCTCTATCCCCAGAGCCACCATCTTAGTTTAGTCTCTCAGCATTTCTCCTCCCTTCAGCCTCCTTCTAGAACTTTCCAATTGATACTGCCAAGTTCAGTGTCTTACCCTTCCAACCCATCCTCTGTATTGTCACCAGAAATTGATTATTTTTTGAAGTACAGAACTGACTGTGTTCTACCCACAGAAAACATCTGTGGCTTGCTATCAGCCATTCTTCCTCTGGCTTACCCGACCCTTCTCTAGAGCTCCTTGCTGGCCATTTCCTTCCTTTCCTCACGTCCCAAGTGGTTCCAGTTGGTTGGTTCTCCTGCTCTCAGTATCATGACATAATGCCCAGCATGAAACAATAAAGACAGGGTTGGAAATGAATAAGCCAGCTAGAAAAGAAAAGAAGATCTCTTAAAGCTTTTTTACCTTGAAATATAAGTTGGGGTCTCCTGTGAAACAACTCCATTACATTTTTCAAAAGAGTTATTTTTATAGAAATAAATAAGTATCTAATGTTTGTGCCAACTAAAAGGAAAGAGCAAGTGAAGATGGGTTTGTTGGCTGACTTCCATCCTAAAATTTCCTGTGTAGCTATTAGATGCAGCCAGCTAAGGATCTCATTATCTGAGTCAGAATTATTCTATCAACAGCCCTTTCCCCCCATCACAGCTGGTGCTGAGAGCTATATGTCATAAGACTCTCTCTATCCCCAAAGTTTAGAATGCTTGCTGAATGGATAATAAATCACTGTTGTTGAATCAAATGACCCTCGGGGTTCCCAAGAGAACTTTCTTTTATATTTTAGTTATGTGTTGAAAACTCATGACTTTTCTTACCATGTGGCTTATCTCCTGTTCCCCATCTGCTTATTCCCTATAATTTTGCCAAAATGTGATTCCATCATCCTGTTCAATAAAGAAGAGTGTTTCCACACTTACTCTCAGAAAAAAGAAAGCCTCTCAGGAATTACTTTAGTGATGAATTGGGACAATTCATTTATTCTGGATTTCTCAAATAAGATTAGTAGCAAACAAATGCTTGCCTAGAATTCAAAAAGAAGATTAGATATTATTTATTGATATATATATTCCATGAATCATATCTATACTCAAACCCACATTTTAATGTATCAGCTCTATTGTCAAGCATTTTCTTAAGAGTCACGCCTATATTAATGCAATGAACACAGTGAGAAGACCTGGGTCTTATTTGGTAGTGAAATTGTGAATTGCCAGAGTGAAGACTCTTTGTTCTGCTCCATGTATTCTATAAAGTCAAGAGGCATTTTAATTTGTGATTTAATTCCCATGCTCATCTCCATACCAGAGAGATGGTCTACTTAGTTCCTTATAATTTTGTATTTTGGGGCAGGGGAGGGGAGATGCTGCTGCCATTTTAGATCTAGTCTGTATATTTGGTATGCCTCTAGTTCTACTTTGTTCTGTGAATTACAAGTCATTACCTTATATTCTTAGAGCAAGTGAAGTAATGCATTATTTGTGACAGCAGCAATTCCAATCCATTTAAAGTTATTAAACTTATAAGATAACCCAAGATTTACAATTAGATTCAGGGAAACTGATGGAAAAAGACCAAGTTACCCTTTTACCTTCTCAGAGAATATGACCAGTTCATCAATGCCTACGGAAGTTGACAGAGTATTAACCAAAGTTCTTTTGTGCTCAACAGTCTCAAATGCAATAAAGTAGCTCTCCTGATGGGTCAGACAACACATTTTCTACCCACCTGTCAGAATTGTGAGGACTCTATGAAAATCATTTATAGGAAAGAATAAAAGGTAGGACTTTATGATTAAAAACAGTTTTTAAATTATAGATATTATCAGAGAAATGTAAATCTGAGGAAACAATTTGATATTTTCTGGCTACAAGGAGACATATATTCTGTTCACTCAGCAAGAATAGCAATTCTCAAAACCTGATCCTGTTTATTGTTCAAGTAAAATTAACTGTGTTCAGTGCAGGTTACGAAACTGAGATGGACCTTCTAGTGTGTAAGAGTCAAGGTTCATTAAAGGAATGAACTAGTTTAACATATGCAT
>NW_008336888.1:3427007-3455983 GCF_000622305.1 Nannospalax galili
AGACGTCTCTATGTCAATTGCCTTGGAATGAATTTTTCTGTATGAAACTGTGTGTTTTGACAACGAAGTGGAGATCTTTTTTAAACGTTAAAACCTCATTTAATTTTATGTCTTATAGAGTTTATAATGAGTAAAAGATTGTATAAGCATAATAATTCATCTGTAAACGTAGAAATGTACAGCCAACTTTGAAAGAGATGTACCCTAGCTCAGAAAAATGTTATTGAATAGGTTAATGCTGTTGTAATGAAATGCTTCTTCTAATTAAAAAAAAAAAAGAAACTGGAAGCCTCAGATCTGGAGAGATCAATGATCAGGCCGCAGTCTGAGGCTGGACGCCTGGCAGCTCCCTGGAGAGTCACCAGTTTGAGTCCTTAAAGAGGATCAAAGAAGCTGTAGTCTGTTGTATATCCACAAGGGCAGCACAAATGTACCTGCTCAAGAAAAATTAAACTTACACACCCTGTGGGCTTTCTGCTGTTTTTGTTCCATCCGAGGCCTCAGCCTATTGAATGGTACCACCTACATTCAGGGTGGATCTCCCCCTTCAATTCACTCACCACATGCCACTTGTCTTTGGGAACACCCTCAAAACACCCAAAAGAGTGTCTTTCAATCTAATTGTTAACCACCAGAAATCAATTCTTTGTCAACCAAATGCATCTTAAACCATACTTGATCTCCAAATAAATACAAAAACAGTCATAATTCTGCCTAACCTGCATATAACTGAAAAGGCACTAATTCCTTCTCCAGAACAGAAGGCAAAGTTTTTGTGATACTTACTTTACTCTTCCCTGACATCCCATACTATAAATACTATAATATAAATATAACAACACCTAAGTACCGACATAACAAATCAGTGTTACATTGTATAACGAAGGGATAGAAATAAAATAAAGATATCTGTTATATCTGTTTAATATGCATTATATATACACACAAACATGCATATTCCTAAAAATGGGAAATACTTGTAATAATTACAGTTCTCTTTTCTGTGACTGATCCCATGGCTGTAGCTAGTATTTATAACTTCTTCTGTTATTCATTCTGTAGTCTCTCTGCCTTCAGCAAACATCTCAGTGAGTCTTGGTTCTTCATCTGGAGGCATGAATCACCTTCATTCTTGAAAGATCTAAGCCATTTGTCATCCCTCCTGTATTTGCATTGTGGAAGTTTCCCACTGATCTTGATAGAAGCAGCCCTCCCTCTGGAACTAAGGCTTCTAGGCCAACAGAGCATAAGGCTGTGGGAACAGGAAGTAAAAATTTTGCTAGTGGGTTTCTAGGAACAATGATGCCATTCCCACTCCTATCCCTTGATTTCTAGACCTGTATCATGGCTATTGGCTAAACAGTACCATACATTGGATGATGATTCAAAATTTACTAGGGAACTTTGTCTCAGTCCTGTGAAGAATTACCACCTAGCTTGTGCTGTAATTGCATTGTCAAAATGCTATTCCCCTATTCTATCAAAGTAGCTGCTTCAAAATGGTTAGACTCATGAATTCCATGTGCATGATCCCATTTGCTCATTTCTATGGCTGTGAAGTGAATTTCTTGATCAGTAGCAATGCTGTGTGGGATACAATGGTGGTGGATAAGGCCCTCTGTAAGTTCATGGATGGCAGTCTGGGATAAAGCATTATTTGCAGGGAAGGCAAATAGATACCCTAGAGAAGTTTCTATTCTATAAGGACAAAGCACTGCTTCCTCCACAATGGAAATGTAATCAACCTACTACCAGATTGCTGGCTGAGGGAATGATGCAATGTCCAAAAATCTACTGGGGTATTCTGTTGGCATGTTGAGCATTCATCAGTGGTCATAGCCGGGTTAGTCTTGGGGAGTGGAAGTCCACGTTTCATACCTGTGGAACTTCCATCCTAGCACCATTGCCATTGTGTTCACGAGTCCATTGGGTTACTACAGGAGTGGCTCGGGAAAGGCTGACTGCTATCCACAGAATAATCATCCTACTTACTTGATTACTAAAATCCTCCTCTGATGAGGTTACCTTTTGGTGAACATTTACATGGAACAGAAATATCTTTGCTCATTCAGAGAGTTCTGCCCACACACCTCTTTCCCAATGTTTTTGTTATCAACTTTGCAATCATGTTCCTTCCAAGTCCATGGCCCTCTAGCCAAACCATTTCTATAGCCATGGATTGCTATGTAGTCACCAATCTGGTCATCTTTCCTTCCAAGGACAATATATGACTAGGTACTCTTCCCAAAGTTCTGCTCATTCCCCTCAACACATTCCTTTAGGGACATCTTAGAAAGGGCCTGTAGTGTGACATCTGTCTACTTTCAAGTGATATATAATGTGTAGAGCCATCTATAATCCTGGGCATATCCAGGACTTCTCTTCTTCTGTGAACTGATCAGAGGTACATATTGGGGGGGACAGAAGGATTGAAGCAGGAGTAAGAACCATGGGACTTGGACATCTTCATTAACTTGCTTGTGTCTTCAGGACCTGCTTAGGCCCAACCACCCATATATCACTTCTGTTTAGTGATAGATTGCTGTTGTGTATAGTAGGTTACATAACAGCCAGTTCAGGAGAGACGTAAGTCATATGGTAACTTGGTGGTCCATGACCAAGCATTCTGTTTCCACTAAGGCCCAGTAGCAAGACAAGATCTGTCTTTCAGAGGAAGATGACAGCAGGGTATTGCTCTAAAATCCCGAGGGCCCACCCTGTGATTCACCTATGGGAGCCTGCCAAAGACTCCAAGCAGCATTCCTACTTGTTATTGACACCTCAAGTATTATTGGGTCTACTGTATCATATGGCCCAAGGGACAGAGAAGCCTGCATAGCAGCCTGGACCTGTTGCAGAGCTTTCCCTCCTGTTCTGGGCCCCACACAACTGCAGCTTTTCAGGTCATTCAGTGTATGGGTTGGGATAACACACCCAGGAGAAGAATGTGCTGCCTCCAAAATCTAAATAGGCATACAGGGCTTTGTGCTTTTTTCTTGGTTGTAGGAGGAACTAGGAACAACAACTTATCCTTCATCTTAGAAGAGCTATCTTGTCCTGCCCTATACCACTGGACTCCTAAAAATTTCCCTAGGTGGAAGCCGCTTGAATTTTAGTTGAATTTATTTTCTATCCTGTGATAGATAAATACTTTACCAACAAATCCAGAACGGTTGTTACCTCTCATTTGGTTCAACTAACATGTTACAATGTAATGGACCAGTATAATATTTTGTGGAAGAGATAGGTCATCAAGATCTTGTGAATTTAGCTATGACACAGGGCTAGAAAGTTGATATACCTCAGAGGTAAGACAGAGAAGGTAAATTGCTGACTTTATTATCTGAAAACAAATTGCTCCTGGTGGGAAGGGTTGGGAAAAAGGCATTTTCCAGATCAATACTTGTATATACATACTAGGGGATGTGTTAATCTGCTCAAGCAAGGAAACCACATCTGGTGCAGCAATTGGAGTTACCACTCAACTAAGCTAATGAGCCATCTGGCCTCTACACAGGCCAAATAGAGTTAAATGGTGAGACCACCTCCCACTTTGGTCTCTTTTAGGTTCTTCAGGGTGGCACTAGTCTCTGCAGTCTCTCTAGGGATGCAAAATGGTTTTCGGTTTTCCATTTTCTCAGACAGAGATAGCTCTAATGGCTTCCCACAATAGCCTTTACTTCACAGATTATAGCGAACCATTGTGGGGCTCTGCCAATTGCTAGGTATATCTATCCCAACTATGCATCCTGGGACTGAGGAAATAATCATGGGATGAGTTCTGGGACCCACTGGATGCATTGAGAGTCAAACCTTGGCTAAAACCCCATTGATCATCTGACTTCTATCAGTTCCTGTTTTGGCTGGAGGGCCATGGTACTTTTTGGGATCTCCCCGAATCAATATCAGTTCATAGCTGGTATCCAATAGGCTCAGAAAGGTTGGATATTAGTCCCTTTTCCCCAGTGTGTACTTACCCTGCTAAAAGGCTATAGGTCCTTGGGGAAGGGTGGGAGAAAGATGAACAGTATACTTTTTGGTAGTGTACCAGGTTCCTTCCTCACGGGGACCTGCTCTTCTCATTCAAGGGGTTCTGAATCTGTAAACTGGCTCAAGTCTGGGGATTGGTTGAGGATCATGATTTCCATAGAGAATCGCATATCTAAGATTCAAGAGAGATGTGTATTCACTTTCCCTGGAAGTTTTCTGCTTATACGGATCAAGTAAGAATTGAGTAGGTTTCCTGTCATTTTAATCACTTCTGGGAACACCAGGATAAAATAGCCAATGCCATAGATCCACATGAATCAGATCATTCTGATTGCTGCTTTGCCTCTGCTGTCCATCACAGTAAGTTTGCTCACCTTGTCCTGGTCTAGTTGTCAATCTTTCAGTTACTCAGACTCAGATTTAGTGTTTATTGGGAACTTAAAGAAACTTAGCTAAACCAATTTCATTTCAGTTTTAGGTTTTTAGAAGAAAACTCATTACTCAGCAGTAAGTTCTAGTTACACCATTAGATCAGCTTTGACACCACAATAGAAGCATCTTTTAAACCCAGGCAGATCTGACTCCAGAGCTTCTGCTCTTAACTCTTGTGATGTGTTGACTCCATTGTACAATTTTGCCTCCTTAGGCTAAATATATAAGCCAACCAATGTGGCTTCAGTATGACTTGTCTCCTCTGAAACTTGAAATCTGATTGTCATTGTGATATGTTGGGAGGTGGGGCCTAGTGTTGGATTTGGGGGGGGTGGAGCCCTTGTGAATAGATTGATGTGTTTCTCATGGGAATGGGTAGGTATTGTAGAAATTCAGCCTTCCTCTGTTTTCTTTTCCACATGTACCTGTTTGCCCTCTGTTTACCAGAAGCTGAGCAGATGTTAGTGCTGGGTTTCTGGACTTCCAGAACTGTGAGCCCAAATAAACTTCTTTCCTTTATAAGTCACTCCATCTCAAGTGGTCATTAATAGCAACAAAAACAGACTAAGACATCCTTTAATGCAAATGACTCTGGTTTTCTTGAGTAAATAGTTACTAAGGAGGACTCATGTCTCCTTCAGTGTAAACAAAGGCTTATCCATTTGCAGATCAGTTTCCTACCCAGGAAGTTGCAAGTGAGATACAGTTGCTTCATACAGACAATTATTTTTTGCTCATTTACTTATTTTTTAATTTAACTTTTTTTTTTTTTTTTTTTTTTTATCTTACTCTGTAGCCCAGGCTATCCCTGAACTTGTGGCAATTGTCCCCCCTCAATTAACTTTTTTTTTTTTTTTTTTTTTGGTGCATGCTGTGTGGTGTGCCTATCGTGTATGTGTGTGAGTGCGTGCTACTGCATGTACATGCAAAGGCCAGTACAGCCGATCCAGTGTCTGTCTCTACTGCTCTCCCCCTTATTGCTTTGAGGCATGGCCTGTTACTGAACTGGAAGCTTGCCATTTGGGCTAGGCTGCCTTGGTCCTCGAATCCTGAGGTTACAGGTACATGCATCCATGCTGGGCTTTTTGTACAGGTCCAGCGGATTTGAATTCAAGTCCTCACATTTTCAGAACAAGCACTCATATACACTGAGTCATCTCCCCAGTTTTCTTTTTTTTTTCCCCATTAAATATCTATTGAGTGTCTCTTCTGGGCCTGGGCGATTTGGTGATAAGTAAAACAGCCCAAATCTCAGGTAAGAGGTCTTATTTTTATTTATTCATTAAAAAATGTTAGTGTGTGTGTGTGTGTGTGTGTGTGTGTGTGTGTGTGATGTGTAAGTGTGGCCACGCATATGCCATGGTATATGTCTGGAGGTTAGAGGACAACTTTCAGGAGTCAACTGTGAGTCCAGGTACAGAGCTCAGGATGTCAGGCTTGTTCAGTAAGCCATCTCGCAAGCCCCATGGCAGTTTACTTCTAAACAGCAGTTTAGATCCCTGGGGTGAGACCTTACTGGTTTCCATGTTAGGAATGTGTCTAGTCTCCATATATGAATCACTAAACGGCCTCAAAACTGTGCCTTTCCACATGACCCTGTACTTGAAAGACATGCCTGTTTGCCTGCTCTGCCGCCATCATTTTTAGAATGGTTCTGACTTTTGTTTTTGGTTCTTAAAAAAAAAAAGTTATTGACTGGGTGTGGTGGCGCTTGCTTTTAATCCCAGCACTGGGGAGGCAGAGGAGGTGGATCTCTGTGAGTTCCAGGCCAGTGGGGCTTCAGGGAGACCCTGTCTCAAAAAGACCAAAAAGGAAAAAAAAAATTTATTGACTTTTTGTGATTTTCATACAATATATTTTGATGGTATTTAGATCTCCTTCCCTGTCCACATCTCCCCTTGCTGCACACCCCCACACCTAATATAACACACTATATTACATATATAATAAGACCTATAGAGGCTAATTTGTGTTCCCAAATGTCTTTCAGTGTGGGTCCATCCACTGGAGACTGATTAATCTACCGAGTCCAATCCTTGAGAGAGACTGACTCTCCTTCTCCCAGCAGTTCCTCTGTTAAGGTTGGGTTTCTTACCCACTTCCCCGCATCTATGCTGGGACTTTGTCTGATTTGAGCTTGCATGAGACTTGTGTTTGCTGTCACCATTGCTGTGAGTTCATATGAGTAACTGACCAGCTGTCTAGAAAACTCTATTTCCTTGTGGTCATCCACCACCTCTGGCTCTTATACTCCTTCCGCCTCCTCTTCTGCAATGATCTCTGAGTCTTGGGAGGCAGAAGTTCGGTATGTGTCCAATTCAGGGATAATCTCTCTTGATCTCTGCATGTTGGGCAGTGGTGGGTTTCTATTAATCACCATCTACTGCATAAGGAAGCTTCTCTGGTGAGACTTGAGAGTGTTTGGGGGTCTTACAACTATGTATCTGGTCCTGATTGGCCCTGTAGCTCTCCTTACCTCTAGAACTAAAATTACCTGAAGTCTTGAAATGGCTATTTTTCTATCTATATTTTAGAGGTCTGGGGGTCAAATTTCTACTGGAGAGAAAGAGGAGAGAGAGAGAGAGAGAGAGAGAGAGAGAGAGAGAGAGAGAGAGAGAGAGAAATCAAAGTCAAAATTCCTAGATCAAGCTTGAGGTTACATTTTCCTCTCCCATCTTACCCCAGGAATTGCTCTTTTTGCTTCATATCAATTGGTTCTTGTAAGTGACCGCAAAAATCACTGAAGACATGAACTTGAATTTATCACTGATGAAAAATAAAATAAGATTTGAATTGGGGATGTAGTTCCATTGGTAGAGTGCTTTTCTAGCATGCATGAAGCTCTGGGTGAGATCCCCAGTACTGCGTAAACTGATTGTGGTTGTGCATGCCTGTAATTCTAGCATTTGGGAGGTAGGGGCAGGAGGATCAGAAGTTTGAAGGCCATCCTCTGCTACATATGATTTCAAGGCCAGCCTGGGCTACATGACACCCTGTCTCAAAAAATAAGCAAGCAAGCAAGCAAACAAACAAACAAAAAAACAAATAAAAATGGGCCTGAGGGGCTGGAGAGATGGCTCAGCAGTTAAGAACACTGATTGTTCTTGCAGAAGACCTGGGTTCAAATCCCAGCACCCACATGGCAGCTAAGAATTGTCTGTAACTCCAGTTCCAGGGGATCCGATGGCCTCTTCTGCCCTCTGCGGGCATTGCACGACATGAGTGCACTTACCTACAAGCAGGCAATTCACACATACACATAAGTTAAAAATAATAAATAGCCAGTCATGGTGGTGCACACCTTTAATCCCAGCACTCGGGAGGCAGAGGCAGGCGGATCCTCTGTGAGTTCAAGGCCAGCCTGGTCTACATTGTGAGTTCCAGGACAGCTGGGGCTACAGAGAGACCCTGTCTCAAAAAGACTAAAAATAATAATAATAATAATAAAAATAAATAAAGAAATAGTTTTTTTTTTTTTTAAAAATGGGCCTGGGGGTGACTCTGAAGTTAAGAGCACTGACTGCCCTTCCAGAGGACCCAGATTCAGTTCCTAGCACCCACATGGTGGCTAACAATCAGTAGTAACTCCAATTCTAAGGGATCTGATATCCTCTTCTGGCCTCTGTGGGCATTGCATACATGTGGTGCACTTATTTACATGAAGGGAAAACACCCATACACACAAAATTAAAAATAAAATGCTGAACTCAAGGAATACTTCCTCGCCCACATCATTGACTTGCCAACTTCTCCCAAGCTTTAACTCTCCATCTGCAGTCCACTTCCTGTCATTCTTAGGCAGTAGCCAATGCGATGCACTTAGATTCCACCTGGGTTGAGGGGATGTGGCAGAAAAAGAAATAGGAAGGTCATAATCTTGCTTTTGGCTGGATTGTGAAGCAGACATCTGGACTGGAAATTACCTCCACACTTACTTCCTCCTCAATGTCTGCCACACATCTATTTCCTTTCCTTTCTTAAAACTGCTCTGCGGTCCCAGCTGTGGTGGCGCTGGCCTTTAATCCCAGCCTTGGGAGGCAGAGGCAGGCGGATCTCTGTGAGTTCAAGGCCAGCCTGGTCTACATAGTGAGTTCCAGGACAGCTGGGGCTACAGGGAGACCCTGTCTCAAAAAGACCAAAACAAAACAAAACAAAAACAAAAAACTGCTCCGTAGAAAGTGGAGAAGAGACGATCAACTAATTTTTACCAGACTTTGAACGATAAGACTTAACGTGTCTCCCTTTTCATGGTATTTTAGTGTTAATATAGTACATAGTACAAAACCCAACTGATTATGCTCGAGGGCTAAGAGCTTCTAGGAGAATTCCAGACCAGTCTGGGACTGAATGAAGTGGGGGTTGGAGGGAACAGAGGAGAAATCTTTTGGATTCTAACTCAGGTGTGTTTCTGAAAGGCCACCTCTGCTTGCAATAAAATGTAATTGCTTTGTTCATTTGAATGAGGAGGCTGTAGGCCAGGTAAAAAGTAAACTGAAAACTAGGGCACTGAACTCACCCCAGCTCCCATATAAGAAACTGTTTCAAATGGTAACTGGGACACACTCAGCTCTGTGAATTAGTATGGAAGGAAAGAAGTCCTGCGGGTGTCCCAGTTCAGACTCCTGCAATTGTCTGCTCTGACTCATATGGTTCCTAAAGTAAGGCAAGTCTGTCTTCAGGCCTTCCTTTCCCTGATTGCTTATCTTGCCTTCCTAGGAACCTCCTTTGTTGCTGGCTGATACATTATTTCTTAATGTTATTATAGGTCTTTGACAGCTATACCTGCAATTTTAAATGAAAAGCCTATGGTGAACTATGGTGGGTTGACTATGGTGAACAGGCATCCTTGGTTAATTCAGCAGTCATCTTGCTAGAGAGAATTTCTGGAGCAAATGAACTGGAGAGCTGTGACTTTTTTTTTTTTTTTAATTTCATGAAGTTTAGGTTAAATGAAGCCGTAATGAAAGACTCAGAAAGTAGATGTGAGCATCACACGACTGAATTTGTTCCTGAGCCTAGGAATTTTGGAACTGATTTTTTGGAATTGATGGGATTGCTTCTTCCTTCAAGGAAGTGACTGGAGTACACAAAATCAAATAACATGTCTGTGAGAGACCCACCTCGGTTTAGGCAGGGTTTTAAGGTGAAAGCTGGACTTCCTGTGAAGAATGATGTGGACACTTAGGACATCAAGAATGAGGAGGTTTGGAGCTGGAGAGATGGCTCAGCAGTTAAGAGCATTAAATGCTCTTGCAGAGGACCCGGGTTTGATTCCCAGCACCTATATGGCGGTGAATCAACCATCCCTAATTCCAGTTCCAGTGGACCTGATGCCCTCTTCTGACCTCTGTGGGCATTGCATGACACAGGTGCACTTACATAAATGCAGGCGATATATTCATACATAAAAAATTAAAAATAATAAAAATTTTAAAAATGAAGAGTATTGAGATGGGATTATATCATCTGTCCATAATAAAAAAAAAGAGACTATGATTTACCCTTTAGGTCTATAAAAGAAAGGAACATGCTAAAATATGGATAGGATTTTTTAAAAAAAGACTCAAAATGACCAAATCAAACATTCTGCACTGTGTGAAGGCACTGTAGGTTGAAGTCTCTAAGTGGAGCTATAAATGTATTACTTCTCACCTGGGAGGAAGGCGGTGATCTGATGGCAATAGTAACAACTAGATAGTGTTGCTGCAACACAGTAGAAAAAATGATCAGGCTGTGTATGGTGGAAAAAGAAAAAAAAAAAACGACTCACTGGGCTTGATGTGTTGGCTAGGTCTGGGCGTGACAGTGGGTAAAATAGGATGGACAGCTGAGCCTCGATTGTCAAGGAAGGAGCCAGGTCTCCAGGCACTTAGAAGTGAAGCAAATCCCACCTTCAAGACCAGACACTGGGAATCTAACTTTGATGCTAAGGCCAGTTTGGATTGGGCAGCAGTTTAGAAGACTGGAAAAACTATGCAATTAATATTTCTTGGGAAACTGTGTCATCCTGTTTGTTGATCTGAGACATCTATTATGTAATCTACTTTATTTTCTACTACTAAATAAGAATAATCAATTCAAAATCCTGCTCTTAAGACTATTAATAACAATACTCAGCAGAAATGTGTTACTTAGAAAATTTTCTATAAGGTTAAAAGTTATTATATAATGAAACCACAAATCAAAGCTTGTACCCCCCACATCTTTTGTCAGTGAGAAAAGTTCACTAGGTCTTCAAGAAAGATCGTAGATCTGGCAATAGCTCTCTCTGAAGTAACGAGACTTGGGCAAGATGAGATATTACAAAAGGGAACTGTCAGAATTGGGCAACAAACTGCACTTGGGGGCTAAGAAGAGAAAAGCTGGTAGGAAGCACCAGTTTGAGTGGAAATGATAAGCCTGGTCTTGGGTATGATCTAGGCAGCTGTTGGCAGGAGAATCCAGCAGACTTGGGGAGAGATTGGGCCTGAAACTAAAAATGTTTTCCCCTTAGAAATGGTCATTGAAACCACAGTATCAGTGAGTCCATGGTATCTGGGAGAGAGGGAGTAAGAGCTGAGAGCGGTGGCTGTCAGACTGGCCAGACACTGGAGACTGCCCTGTTCAGGTAAAAGGAGGACACATAGGAAAGTATATTGAGAAGGAGTTGGAGGAGTTAGGGAAAAATCGCATGGCAATCGGGTCACAGAATGGGAGAAAGAAAAGTGGGCCATAGCATCATGCAACCTGCAGGCTCACAAGTAGAAACAATCCTCAGACTTGACAAATAGAATTCAGGGACCAGCTTCACTACATCTCTAAGATTAGAGGCCAGATGCACCGGGATGGGTAAGGGCTGAGGATTGACTGGCCACAGAGGCAGAGATGACTTTCTTCGGTGATTTGATTTAAAATTCTAGTATCAAAGGGTAGAGATTCAAGATCTGAGTCATTGATGTGGAATCAGGTTTAGGAAGGCCCTGTGAGGCTTTTCAAAAGGTAGCAAGTGAACCAGAGAAAGGCTGACGAAGGTTCTATTTTTTGTGAGCTTTTGTAGTTTTCAAAGCTCTTTCTTACACAGCCTCTTATTTCATCCTCACAAGAACCTTCTGAAGGTGGGCCCAGCATTCCCATCTCACAGATGATGACATGAAACTTTCAAGTTGTGGCTTGCCCAAGATGTCACAAGGTTGGGACTTTAATCTTGACTCCTTGTGTCCATTGGCTTTGGAGAGCTCACTTAAACTCACAGCTAACGTGCAGCCTTATAGGCAATGTCAGGGACTGTTTCTGCTTTGGGCCAAAACTGAATGGGACGCACAACTGCTCCTTGAAGATAAATATTCTGTGCCTGTTTGGGTGAGGAGGGTGGAGGATGGGTCAAAATTCAGTTAGATTAGCACGGCTTGGAATGCTAAGGTTTACTCACTTTCTCTTACCATGAAAGAGGTAAAGCAATTGTTCTTGGCAGCCCCAGCCTTAGCAGATTAACAAGAATTTACCAAGTGCAAATTGTGTGCCTAAGACAAAGTGCTTATGGGTACAGAGGTCAGCAATTTTCCATCAAGGAAGAGGACAGAGAATGAAGCTAAGCATTGTCATGTAAATATACACAACCACTGTCAAAACTGGGAAATTGCTCCAAGGAAATGCACAACCATTTAGACATTGTAGCACTGGTTGTATAGAGGCAAGTGTAGCTGCCTCCCATTGAGACATTGTTTTGGTAGTGTTTGGCACGGCACTTCTGTTCTGGATGAGTGATTATGAGTCAAATCAAAATATTAAATGAGTAGGTAAAAAGATAGTTGATGGGAATTTCCTAGGATTGAGTGGGTTCTGTGGAGAATTAATGAAAAGGCCTAGAATGTGCTTGTTGGTGGTGGTGTGGGGACAAAAGTGGGATTCGAAGAAAGTAAGTGTCCTGGGATCTGGGCAGTGCTCACGAAGGTTCAGAAAGGGGAGCGTGTGGAAGAGGTGTCAGGAAAACATCCACAAGGCAGCACTGTGGACTCCAGGCCTGAGACAAGGAAGGAAGCAATGAAGGAGACCTTTACATAGTGGGTTGCTACCTTTCCTTTTCACATCCTTGAAAACAGCTCACAGACAGACTCTCATCAGGACTGGGGTTATGACTGGGATTCTAATTCAGACACACTTCCAAGCCAGCAAATCTGGCTCCCCAGATGGAAATCTTACTCCACTCCTCAGCCTAGCACCCTACAAAAACTTTTCCACAGAGCGAGAGAGACAAGGATATGTCTTTGTTTGTAGGAAAATGTTAGATTAAGCATCACCATCATTTTCTGGAAAGAATGGTAACTTTGTACAATTAATCAGGAACAAAACAGTAGGTTTTCGAATATTAGCCAAGCAGAACTCTGTAGTTTTATTTGAAAACAAAAGAGCAAAGAAATGCCACCCTTGTTATAAAGCATGAACTGTTCTTACCTTATGTCCAACAGATATATGTTACTTTTCATTTTATGAAGACTAATTAATATTTATGAACTCTTCCTTAACTCTCATATACGCCTGTTTCTCCCAACAGATTAGCTTAACAGAGATAGTAGCAAAAGAAAGGAGCTGCAGAGATGGCTCAATGGTTCAGAGCACTTGCTGCCCTTCTAGAGGACCTAAGTTCCTAGCACCCACATCAGACAGCTCACAATCACCTGTACCTCTAGCTCCAGGGGACCCAACGCCCACTTCTGCACTCTCTGTCTGTCTCTCTGTCTCTCTGTCTCTCTGTCTCTCTCTCTCTCTGTGTGTGTCTCAGCATACAGAAACATACACATACACCAAAATAAAAATAATTTTTTAAAAAAGCAATAGTAAGAAAGAAGATATAAAATTTGGCATCATAGGAATTCATTTATACATCAAAGTAGATCCTGAAGATATTTAGATTTCATCTTAAAATCAAATTGATTTATACTACACAAAGAAATGCTTATGTGCTGTGCAATATCTTGTCTTCTCTGATTGCATTGTGTTTGTTATTGATAAACATTTTCAAAATTTATTATTTTTATTTTATGTGTATGTGTGTATTGCCTGCATGTAGATAAGTGCACCCGTGTCATGCAATGCCCGCAGAGGTCAGAAGAGGCTTTAAAAGGCATACACTTGGCTAACCAGTACACTTGTGTAGGAAGGAGTTTCAGTCCATGCTAACTTGCTCTGTTTTATAACCACTCATATTTTAGCAAACCTGGCTTTGATTGTAGACCCACTCTTTTTTGTTTTATGAGTGTGTGTGTGTTCATGTGTGCAGGTACATGTGAGTGGGTATGTGTATGTGTACATGCATGTAGAGGCTGGAGGATAACCTCTGGTGCCATTCTCAGGAACACCACCCACTTCCTTTGGGCCTGGAACTCATCATTATAGTAGACTGGCTGGTTAGTAAGTCCTGACAATCCTCTTGTTTTACCCTCACAGAACAGGGATTGCAAATGTACACCACCACCCTTGGCCTTTTATGTAGGTTTGGGGAATTGAACTCAGGCAAATACTTTACCAACAACTATCTGCTTCCTCACCCCCATCCATTTTCTTGATTACATTGTTTAGTTATGCCAACATATATACATGTTTAGAGTGAAGTTCATCAAGTTTCTTTTGTAACTTAGTTCTTTGTTTAATGTGCTGAGTACTATTTTGAGTTTTCACATACTATCATTCGATTAATAGAGTCCATCTACCCATGAAAGTGGTGTGGTCTAGTGAACAGTAAATGAGATGGGATCTGGGGTTAGATCTGAGTTCAGATCCCATTTCTGCCCAAACTATTTTGTGGTCATAGAAAAGCCAGTTTCTTTATCTGTGGAGATAAGCATGCTCACCTTACAGGGTTATTGAAAGGAGCAAATGAGTTATGAAAAATAAGATAATTAGGAAAAGTATGGTTTTTAATATGCATTTAATAAATATAAACAGGAGATCTGAGTCTCGCTTAATGACCTTATGGCAGATCTATGATAGGTGTTTTTTTTAAAAAGAGTTTAAACTCTTTCTGATGCATTATTTAAAAACTATACTTACAGGCTATAATTCACATCATAAAATTTCCCCCTTTAAAAATATACTATTCAGTGATTTTAGTGTATTCAGGGAAATTTCCAGCAATCACTGCTATCTAGTTTTTAAATTATTTCTTTTTACTCCAAAGACACTTGAAACCCTGAACTCAGTGGCAAAGACTGCTCTGATTTACACTCTTAACCAAGATGAAGCTGGGCTCCAGTTCACCACATGCTGATCAACACTTGTCTGTCTTTCTTATTTTAGCCAGCCTAGTGGGTGTGAAGTGTTGTCTCCCTGGGGATTTGATTTGAATTTCTCTAGCAACTAGTGATAATGGACATTTTTGTGTTTGTTGCCATTTCTCTATATAGTCTAGGGAAATGTCTATTAAACTTTTGCCCATTTTTCAGGTGAGTCTCAATTCTTTCAACCCACTGAATTTCCATTTTAATTATTTAAAACTATATTTTTTAGCCGGGCGTGGTGGCACACACCTTTAATCCCAGCACTCGGGAGGCAGAGGCAGGCAGATGAAGGCCAGCCTGGTCTACATGGTGAGTTCCAGGACAGCTGGGGCTACAGGGAGACCCTGTCCTAAAAAGACCAAAAAAAAAAATTAAACTTTTCAAACCATCCTCTCAGGTCTTTGGGGTTTTTTGGAGACAGAGTTTTGCTGTATAATCCAGTCTTCCCTCAAATTCATCTTTCTGCTTCAGACTCATGGATGCTGGGATTATAGGGATGTGCTACATTCCACCAAAGCAGGTTTTTAAATTTTACTCTTAATTTTCCATTTCAGGAACCTTCAGCCTATGGTGCCATCCCAAGTTTGAGGATCGCTGTCAGTCTGTGGTAGAGTTCATTAAGAGAGCCATCATGCACTCCAAGAATGGAAAGTTCCTCTATTTCTTAAGATCCAGGGTACCAGGTAAAGCTATAGTTAAAGTAATTATTATTGCCCTTTTTTGGGGGGGTCTTTTTGAGACAGGGTCTCCCTGTAGCCCCAACTATCCTGGAACTCACTATGTAGACCAGGCTGGCCTTGAACTCACAACGGTCCACCTGCCTCTGCCTCCCGAGTGCTGGGATTAAAGGTGTGCGCCACCACACCCGGCTTATTATTGCCCTTTTGAAACAGGACCTTACTATGTAGTTCAGACTGATCTTATTATTGCCCTTTTGAAACAGGACCTTACTATGTAGTTCAGACTGATCTTGAGCTTGCTACGTAGCCCAGGCTGGACTCAAACTCATGATCCTCCTGCCTCAGCCTCCTGTTAATTATAATAAGTATTTAACCTGACATGAATATTATTCAGTATAGTACCAGAATGACCCCACTCCAAACAAAGGCTCCACTTGAAACTTTTTCTCCTGCCTGTAATTATACCCACTCTTCCTACAGAGTTCAGTGACTAATTTCCAGCCTTTGTTCCTTAAACCTGCAACACACTGAAGAGAGATCTCTGTTTCTCTTCCTACATAAATAAAAAAACAACTCCAATCTCTAATGCTGAAGCATCATGTATCACTTGACATTGACATGCCTCCTTATTGCCGATCTTGACTCTCCACTTTGTTCATTATAACAGTACTCAATTGAAGATATAATTGCTCAAGATACTGATGCATATAAATTTAACCATTCTTCTGTGAATTATTATTATAAATAAAAATGTAATTTGGGGGCCAGGAGAGATGGCTCAGTAGTTAAGAGTTCTTCCTGCTCTTCCAAAGGACTGGAGTTCAGTTCCCAGGATCTACACTGGGGCAGGGGATGCTCACAACTGCCTGTAATTTCAGTTCCATGGAATTCCATGCCCTTTTCTGGTCTCTGCTGGCATCTATACATATGTGGGCATACACTCACACAGACACACGCACATAAATAAAAACAAAAGCATAATAAAATAAAATGCAGAGCTGGGCATAGTGTCTCATACCTGTAACCCCAGCACTCAGGAGGCAGAGGCAGGAGGACCACCATGGATTTGAGGCCAGCCTAGACTACATAGCGACCTTCAAGACAGCTTGGGCTACAAAGTGAGACCTTGTTTCAAAACCAACAGACAGATAGATGGACAGACATG
This sequence comes from Nannospalax galili, assembly GCF_000622305.1. Taxonomy (NCBI): domain Eukaryota; kingdom Metazoa; phylum Chordata; class Mammalia; order Rodentia; family Spalacidae; genus Nannospalax; species Nannospalax galili. The sequence continues at coordinate 3,443,528 of NW_008336888.1, forward strand.
CAACAAATATTGCAGTATATTTATTCTCAGGTGTTTCTGTCCATTTTTCCTATAAGATAGAGTTCTACCAATGTATCATTGAAAGATATGTATCTCAAAATGTTTTAATAGATGTCAAGTTGCTCTCCAGACTATTGTCCATTCTTTAGTCCCACTGTCATGTGTGAGTGCATTCCTGACCCATCTCCTCATATGCGCTCAGTTTTTAGGAGTCACAGATGAACTAATTTATTTTCTCTTTTTGTGGTGCCTCATTGGGAATCTCTGTCTATATTATCTTCTCACATTTGGAAAGCTTTAAGCTGGAGGTTTGCACCTAGAGAAGGGAGGAATCATCCTAGCCATACAACGAAGAAGCTCCTCCGACAGCTTTTCTAATTTTAATATAATTTATTCATTTTTTTCTGTTCTCTAGTTTTATGATATGGCATTTCATTTTCAAATTTTAATATTTGGGTTCTATGGGATTCTATGGTTATAGTCTATGTGGTAGAATATCATGGAAATTAATGTGAATGATTTCCTGAATCATTAAAAAATGTAATTGGAAAAGTGTTGGTCTGATTTGTAGGAGAATTTAAATTTTTGCTTGCTTAGGAGTTAGTTTACAGAGAGACTTGCCTTTCCATGCCCTTGAAAACTGTCTCCTGAACATTTACACTTTAACATTTACTATATATATTTGGAGTATTATATATCACTGATCATCAATATTTCAAACACTAGTTGTCCTTTTGATGACTCAGCATAAAATAATGATGCTGTCTTTAAATTCTTAATTTGTATGGTAGATAGCATAAAGCCTCTCCCAAATGTATCCACCTCTTAGTCCATGGAATCAGTGAGCAGGGGACATCTATGACTGAGGGGAATGAAGATTTTGGATGGGATTAAGGTTGCTGACTGGCTGATTTAAAGACAGGAACATGATCCTGAATTATCCACGTGGAACTGCTGTAATCAGCAGCTTCTTAAAAATGGAAGAGTGAGGCAAAAGAGAAGTCAAATTGGGAAAAGAGAGATATAACAGAAGTGAGGTTAGAGTGATGAGATCTGGGGATCCACGGGCTACTGCTCGTTTGAAGATGGGAACAGGGACCATGGGCCAAGGAATGTGGGCAGCCTCCAGAAGCTAGAAAAGACAAGCAAATAGAACGATCTGTAGAGCCTCCAGCAGGAACGCAGCCCTGTTGTCATTTGCATTGTTCAAGCCACCACAGATGTGGCCCTTTGTTACAGCAGCAAGGAGAAAACTAGTATCATTTCTAAATGTCCAAACCCTGGTGCTGGGGAGTCCAGCTTTTCCTATTAGATGCTATTGTAACCACTTGAATGTGTGTCTCTTGTAAAGTTTAAAAATCTACACTATTGTTTTTAACTCCCTATACAGCTGAGACTGACCTTGAACTCTTGATCCTTTTGCCTCTATCTCCCAAGCCCTGAGATTATAGGCATGCACCACCATACCTGCCCATCTCTTTTGATATTTATTTCTTCAACTGTCCAAACGTGGCCAGCCTGGTCTACATAGGAAGGTACAGCCAGCTGGGGCAACAGGGAGACCCCGTCTCAAAAATCAATCAATCAATCAATCAATCAATCAATCAATCAATCAATCAAAGTCCTAGGGAAGAGCTGGGTGATCACCTACCCTTGTGCCACATACTGAGTGATGGCACTAAGAGACAGAGCATTGCCTTTAAAAGAAAGTTCTCTTTGACAAACATGTGCTGTGATATTCTTTGCCTCCATTAACACAAAAGACCAAGAAATATCCTGTGTGTGTGTGTGTGTGTATGTGTGTGTTAGCAATCATCATGAACCAAGTGACGCTTGGTAAGCAAGTTAAAAAGAGTTTAGTATCCAATGTCCTTGTATGGCTTAATTAGCTTGCCAATATTTAAGATTAAATTAGACAGAGGGAAAAGCTCTTAATTGACCACATTTGGACAATTTAAGGAATAAATATCAAAAAGAGGTTCAAAAGGGCTAGGGAAAGCCAGGCATGGTGGCACATGCCTTTAATTTCAGAACTAGGGAGGCAGAGGCAGGTAGAGCTCTGTGAGTTCAGGGCTAGCCTGGTCTCCATAGTGAGAGTGTCTCAAGAAAGAAAAATATGCTACCAAGTCATTGTTAGGCATTCCTTGTGGGAGACTGTCCTATTATCACTGCACTGAAGGATTTTAGCAGCAACCTTGAACTCTCCCCACAGGCTGCCAGTAGCATCCTCCCTACCATGCTCCACTGTAACAACCAAAAATATCTCTAGATTAGTCACCCCCATTGTGAACCACTGACTTAAATAAACATATTTCCCCAAGATCTATTAGCAAAGGAAGATACAGACCTGTGTATGATGTAAGGTTCTTACCTGCATCTATCTCTATTGAACTAAAATGCATGCGTGTGTGTGTGTGTGTGTGTGTGCGTGTGTGTGTAACAGCTATAGCAGAAACATGAGAAAATAGCATCAATTCTTGATTCTGTGAAGAACAGGGAATAGGAAGTAAATTGAGAAAAAAAATCTTTTCATTTCATGCTTTTCCTACTATTTAAGGCTTAAACACACTACATGTGTTTATTATGCATGCAAATTTCTTTTTAAAAACCTAAAAGTAGGGGCTGGAGAGATGGCTCAGCAGTTAAGAATACTGACAGTTCTTGCAGAAGACCTGGGTTCAAATCCCAGCACCCACATGGCAGCTAAGAACTGTATATAACTCCAGTTCCAGGGGATCCAACAGCCTCTTCTGTCCTCTGCAGGCATTGCACAACACGGGTGCACTTACTTACATGCAGGCATAACATTCATACACATAAAATAAAAATAATAAATAAAATATTTTTTAAAGCCTAAAAGTAATTTAACTTTGTCTAACCCAACAGCTCCTAACTTATGCAATTCCATCATCTTTTCCTTGAATACAATCCAGAACATACTTTGGGAAACATTCCCTTGGTTCACTCCTGTCCTTGGAGCATTTCTGATGATCTGATCATTTTACTGATGGAGTCTAGGAATGTTCTAGAAGTCTGAGGATTTTAGGGTTGCCCATCTCACTAACTTCACCAGAGTCACTGTAACTGAGTTGATTTATACCAAAGGCCCAAAGTTTATTAATCTTGCCTCTTTTCCCCCAAATCCTGCTGATGTGAATAGTTATTCTTTCCAAACAGACTTCACTTTCAGCTGACCTGATTTTTCCCTTCCCGTTTCCTATGAACCTGGTTTCCAAGGTTTTGTGTGGATATTCCAATACTTACTGGTAACCCCGCTTTACTCATTATAAAATGGTAATTGCTCTTTCTTACTAAAATAGCCATTCACTGAGATTATTAGTTAAGTACTACATTAGTTCAGGTGCTGTGTCTAGAACTGTTAAAGGCAAAGTTTGAAAATGATGTAGGGTCACTTTATAAAGAAGATGCTAATATCCTTATCGTACTGATGAGAACGCTGAGGTTCTAGAATGACTTGCCTGAAATTACTCAGTTTTGAAGGGACAAGTCTATGATCCCAGCAGCCTGGGATCTGCCAAGCCATTTTTTATTCTGTTATCTTGAGTCTTCTGTTTCTTCAGCAACTATTTTCCTGTTATTTTAAACACATCCAAATCGAGATCTTTCTAGTTCCTCAAGGACAGCACTAAAAGCAACTAGTGGTTGGTGAAAGTGCTACTGATAAGCTGGTTACAAAGCTGTGTTGTCAAGAGTCAAGTCTTATCCCTCATCGTCTGCTATATTTTGAAATAATTTTGCAAGAAAACTCTGCCTGCTCACAGCCTGTTATTTTAGTCTTAGCTGAAGAGACACAACTGCGGAAAATGATTAAATTAAAATGCAATGTGGCCTTGAGAAAGTTGTGTGTCTAAAGGAATATAGTGTGCAATTTCTCATATATGGCTTCTCAATATTCCAGCTGTTGGAGAGCTACTAGAGCGTCTTTGTTCCTCAGAATAAGGAGGACTCATTCATCTCTGCATTAACTCATCACAACCACATATTCACTGCCCACCCCCAAATTTGTGTAAGTTTTCAAAAGCCTGAGATACAAATGGCTCTTGTTGAGGAACGGAAGACAAGTGAGCCTCGTGCTAATAGTTTCCTCCTCCAGTTATTAACAAGCTCCTCAGTTCATTGGGTACTTGTTTAAAGCCTCGGGCATCAAATGAGACTTCTCAGTGATTCATTTGGCAGAAGTTCTTGCTTTTGAGATCCCTGAAGTAACCAGTGGAAAATGGGTAACAGCTCATTCAATTCAGTTCTGTTCCTTGTGCTTCTTTTAGCTTAACGTGTTGGGTCATCCCTGTAGCCCCTTTCAGCTATTCTACTCTCCTCTTCCCACTTTTTTTTTCAAAGATTGCATAAAACAGTAGTTTCCAAAGTATCTTGGTGGAGGGGAGGGGGCTAGTGAGGTGGCTCAGCCAGTAAAGGCACTTGCCACCAACCTGAGTCAATCTCTGGAACCAACATGGTGGAAGGAGAAAAGTGACCCCAGCAAGGTGGCCTCTCACTTCCACACATGAACGCACTGCTCTCCACCAGATACATAAATTAAAAAGAAAAGAAACATATATGGGGAGGGGGGTAATCCCCAAGCAGTGTCTTACGGTGAAAGAGTGTCACAGTCGTATAAGTTTGGACCTGAGTTCTGCAGCACCTCCTGGGTAGTTATGGTGTGCTGAAATCTAGCAAAGACCCTGTGGGGCCCAGGAGTAAAGAAACATGCTTAGTGGGTTTTAATCTAGGGTTTTGTTTTTGTTTTTGAAAAATATTTGAACCAAAGATCATTCTCTTCCTCCTGCCCCCCACCTTTTTTTTTTTTTTTCTTTTTAACTTTAGAACAGTAAATACCTCTCAAAATTCTCAGTTTCACTTTGGAAAAGAAATTGAGTTAGGCCATTGCAATGTCATGGGGATGGTTTGTTTCTTTAGCCCTGGTGACAGGGAGTCCATTGGCTGTGTAGGTGAGTGTATGCATATGCCTTTATATAGGTATAGAAATCAGAGCACAACTTGCTGGAATTGGTTCTTTCCACAATGGGGGTTCAAAGGATTGAATTCTGGTCATCAGAGTTGGCAACAAGTGCCTTCACCCACTGAGCCATCTTATAGGCCAGAGTACCAGGTTTTAAATGTAACTCCTGACACAGTGCCTGACAGATGTGTAGACACTTACTAAATGTTCCTTGGATGAATGATTCTATGCTACTTGGTTTCAGCTGTCAACTTGACACAGCCTAGAGTCATCTGAGGGAGTCTCAGTTGAGGTATTGCCCAGATCAGACTGGGCTGTGGTCATGTCTGTGAGGGATTGACTTGATTGATGATTGATGTGGGAGGACTCAGCCCACTATGGGTAGCATCATCCCTAGGTGTGCCTGGGTTGTAGAAGAAAGCTAGTGAGTGAGCCAGAGATCAAGCCAGTAAGCAGCATTCCTCCATGATTCTGCCTCCAGGTTCCTACCTGACTTCCCTCACAGAGGGATTTTGACTTGCGGGTATAATATGAAATAAATCCTTTCCTACCCAAGCTGCTTTTGGTCATGGTGTTTGTTACAGCAACAGAAAAAGTAACTAGGACAGATTCCTTCTTTAAAACAGTATTTTTAATTTTAAAATTTAAATTGTATTTATTTAAAATGTAGAATACAACATTTCAATATCATTTTACATACTGATATGATTATTACAGTCACATAGATTAATATTTCCTATCCTCGAAGTTCATAAGTTAGTTACTTTTCTCTTCCCTGTAACCAAATACCTGACAAGAAATAGTTTAAGGGAGGAAGGGGCTTATCTCTCGTCACCTATAATTTGGAACAAATTCACAAGAAAAAATCAGCCTGCTTCAGAGCCTATTATTTTAATTTCAGCCATAGAGATACAACTGCCCAAAATTATTAAATTAAAATGAATTTGGTCTTTAGGTTTGAAGGTACAGTCCATCATGACAGAGAAGGCATAGTGGTAGGAACCTGAGGCAACTGTTCACAATCAGGAAGAAAAGAGAGATGAAGGCTACTACTTAGCTTCCTCCCTCCCTCCCTCCCTCCTTCCTTTCTTGGGGACGGGAAGTGGTAAACATACCTGAAATTTACTCTCAGCAAATTTCTAGCACACAGTTCTGTCTTATTAACTTCAATCATGCCCTACATCTGATCTCATTTAAGCAAGCTCAGATCAACATCTTCCCACTTCCTCTCCTCGCTAAAGAATAGGGATTTTTGCTGTTGTTTTTAGTATTTGAACATGCTGGGCAAGTGCTCTACCATTGAGCTATATCACAATTTACAGAGAAGTTGTGAAGATGGTACAGAGTTCCCAGATCACCACCCCTCCCCTTTGCTCTGTCATTTATCAGCATGGCAAATTTGTCACAACTAAGAAACCAATATTGATATGTTCTGATGAACTATGGTACTATATGGTTACTGCTTTGTTCGGATCTCACCGTACTTACCTAAGGTCTCTTTTCTATCCCAGGGTCCCATCTAGGACACCCATAACACTCACTCATCATGTTTCCTTAGGTCCCTTGCAGGGGCTGTTACAACTCCTCGATTTGCTTTGCTTTTGGTGACCTTGACAGTTTTAAGGAGTACCAGTTAGGAGGAGGATCCCTTTTAATTCCACCTACCTTACCTTTGTTATCTAATCTAATGACTTATTGGCAATTGACAATGAACCATGGGATTCTCTCTGTAGTTTGTTCCCAAACTTATGAACAAGCTCTCCCAAATATGAAATGTCACAGCCCTTAATGGGGAGAGCCATTAAGATGCTGAGCGAATGGCTGTGGACAGTGAGGTGAGTGCTTTACTCTGGTTTTCACTCCTGCTGCTCTGTTTTTTGTGCTTCTGAGTTTTGCTGTTTTTTATCTTTGGAATGGTAATTTCCCCCCATCTTTTCCCATCTCTCTGTTGGCACTAAGTCTCTCTTCTGTATGAAGGACACACTTGAAAGTAAAACCCAATGGGTCTTGACTTTGGTGAACCCTGGCACTCTTGTGGTCTTTATCTTTGTTCTCTGCCATAAAATGAAGGGGTGCGTCCTCTGGTGTTTTATCAATTCCTGTTTTTGAGCCTTCAAATCTCTGCTCATCTCTTAAGTAGAGCAGATATTATATGATTTTATTTGTTTTTACTTGTTTGTTTTTGTTGTTGTTTGTTTAGGGTTTTTAAAAAACAGTGTCTCAATACGTTGCCTAGGCTATGCCCTTGAACTCGAGATTCTCCTGCATCTGACTCTGGGTGCTAGGATTACAGGCATACCCCACCATGCCCTGCAATATTACATTATTTTCAACAATAGTTGCTTCCTTAATCATCTTCTGTAGCTGGTATTATTAATTCTTGTTGCATTTTGTCAAAAGTGTTACACTTTCTTCAACTGCAGAGAAAATAGAAGTATAAATTTCTACTAAACTCTTCTGAAATGTTTATAGATTTACTTATTTGAAAAAAAATTGTGACTATTGCCCACGCCCCCTTCACAATTTCTCTTTTCTTCATTCCATCTTCCTCCCTCTATTCTGGGCCAAGTTGTGAGTAAGTCAATTAAAATAAGAGGAAAGAGTGGTGTGCACCTGTAAACTCTCCCAGAATATTTGCACAAACTAATCCAAAAGAGTTTCTGAGTTGAGACTACATTTGTGAGAAAGGGAGAGGAGCTCGGTTGGGTGTGTATGCAAGTAGATTATTATTTTTTCATGGTAGGTTGGCAAATGTCTCTTTTTGAAAATTGTCAAATAGGAACTATCGTAGACATTTCAATCCATATGATCTTTTATTTTTATTTCATAATACTTTATTTTTTTAATATGTGTCTGTATATATACACATGTGAATACGGGTGCCCTCAGAATCTAGAAAAGAGCATCAGATCCCCTGGAGCTGGAGTTATTAGGCAATTGTGAGCCACCCCACAGGAGTGCTAGAAACTGAACTCAGGTCCTCTGGAAGAGCAGAAAGTGCTCTTAACCACTGAGTCATCTGTCTAACCCCGGTCCTTATGATCTTTAATGCCAACACTTCTGCCACTATCACAGGAGAGCAGCTGTCATGGACCTGTAAATGAGTGAGCCTGCTTGCAGTCCAAGAAAACTTCATTTATCAATATTGACATTTGAAATTCCTATAATTGTCGTGTCTTCTGAAATAGTATTATTTTTTTTTGATTTTTTCCAATCATTTAAAAAATCTTACTTTGTGGGCCACACAAAAATGGGGAGGAGTGAATGTCACCTGATAGTTATAGTTTGTGGACCTCTAGCTTGGGCTAAGAGCTCTAGATCCCCCTTATACCAACCAATAAATGAACCACCAAGCAAACAAATAGCAAATGTACCATGCAAAAAGGCTGAAGGCGTTTGGAGAGGATTGCGTCATTGAGGTAGGTGATGGGGTCCCTCTCCAGGCCAAAGGAGCAGTAGCTTTGAGAGACAGAGCTGTGCTGCCTGGTGCTTTGGACTATTAAAGCTGGAGGAGAAAGTCAGCCAGGCTGTGGGCACAATACCAGACAACTTCACAGGAATCTTCCTGCTCAAACACCTACCTGGGACCAAGCATCACAGGGTCCCAGACGCTCTGCTGGAATTTCTGATTTATTCTTCTCTCTCCAACACTGTGAGAGCCACTGCCCCTGCAGGAGAGATACAGAGCTGTTGGAGATGGTGCAAGAAGCAGGACTTGAACTCTGTCCTAGTTGATCTCTAGCCACCTTCCTTCTATACCACACTGCCTCTTCTAAGAAAAAGCACAGAAAATCAAGGTGGCTTCTGTCTCTGTAACTTCCTGTTGCTGGAACCAAAAGCCATACCAAACAGGAGACAGCTTCTAAAATTCACCAGAACCCATAAAGATGAGCAAACCCTCTGAGCCACTAACTTCCTTCATCCGTCAATTTAAAGGAGATGGCAAGGTGGCATCATGGGAAGGGGCACTTGAGTTTGGCTCATGGTTTAAGTGCTTACTACCTGTATCTCCTTGGGTCAATCATGTAACTCCTTGAACCTTAGTTCTTGCCTTAAAATAAGGGCTAGGTGAGCCTGCTCAGCAGTGTCACAAGTATTGAGATGTGATAAGCCGCTGGCTTGATGCTGGTCATTGTGGGTTCTTGGTGTTGATAGCCTGCAGGTAGTTAGCAATCTTTCCATTTTTCATGCATTGTGTTAGCTCCTGTGAGTGGCTTCTCTATGCCAATAACCATGGAAACACTGGGATAAACAGGAAGCTGGCAGTCTGGTGGAGAGTCGGGTATATATGCAAAGAAGGTTGACAAAGCACCACAAGAATAGGCAGAGTGGGAGCACAAAGAGAGGGGTGATGTTTCTGAGTGATGGAGAGTGGGCACAGAACAGGCTTTAAATGGGAGAGAGCAGGTTGGATCCAGGCAACTCAGCCCACCCTATGCCATTCCCATGGCTAATCACTCAGCAACATAAATCTTATCTCATGGGAAAGGAAAACAAAACAAAACAAAAAAAGTTTTCCTAAAAGTATTTTTTTTTAATCTACACAAATGTTGGAAAGCAAAACAGGAAACCCAGTGATAGGCCAGGGCAAACACTTCCTCTTCAGTCTCTTGTGCTTGCTGCAGGCAACCTTAGAAGTTTCCTGCCAGGATGTCGACCAGAGAGAAGAGCAGCCTGACCCGGACTCATTTGTTCCTCATGAGTGCCTTTAAAAAGAAGCTGACTTCATTTTGTTCATTCTCTGTGGCCTTGGGAAATACCTCCCACAAAAATAGAAATTTTCAAAAGTGCTTCAGGAGGAAATGATTCCTCTGGGTCTAAACTGGCTACATGTGGCATTGGGGAACTGCCTTCCAGATTGCACAGGGTTGTAAATAGCAGGTAACAGTACAAGCGTGGTGGGGCAGGCTGCCTGGGGTTGAGTTTTGGCTCCAGCTTTCACTAGATATTTGATCTTGTTTCTGGGAGAGATAAATGACATGATTCATGCAAAGCGATATCATGGATTGCCAGGAAATGAAAAGTTTCCTACAGATTCTTACTTGGAGACTTCCCTGGGTGCCCACAGGTATGGCCTCTAGCCATTGCCAGATATGGTGCCACCTTGGACTAAGTTCACAGGGGGCCTTGTAAGGTACCTCGTTATCACAGCAAATAGCACTGTCTCAAAGTTAGGTTGAATGTATAACCTAGTGGGTGATTATGGCACAAGACCAACCAAAAAAATACTGTCAGTGAACAAGAGAAAGGAGACATTATGTGGAGATCTACAAGAGAAATAGTGACATAGGGAGAGTTGTATACACCCCCCTTTCTGAGCCAAGGCTAGGGATTAAAGCTTGGGGCAGCATCAGGGTAAGAGTGGAGGAAAGTTCTAATATGCTTTCATTCCCAATAGTGAACCTTCTTTTATTTACCAGCTATTCATGCAAGATAGCTGAATAGGTAGCACAATAGCAAGAAAGAAGCACTTGAACTTTATTTACTCATGACCTTAAGAGGTATCTGAAATAATTCAGTGAATGTAACACTGAGCTTAGAAGGATTGGAGGTCAGGTAGAGGATGTGGATAGGAGAGAGAAAATAGGAAATAGCTTCAAAGCATAGTCCCTGATATCAAGGACCTATAATTTAATAGGAGACAGCAAATATGAAAGGCAGTATCTGATGATCCATACCATCATCAAGGGCTTTGCTTTAAGGACTGGAAAGCAGGAGGAAGACCGAGTAGTCAAATCTAGTACAAACTGGTTGGCCATGAGCTATGCCATTCAGTACCATTCTGTGCTAAGAAGTGTCAGTTCAAGTCCACAAGTCATGATGAAATATCTGTCATAAATAGGAATTATGTAAGGCAGCAGAGATTATGCTGATGGATGAATGTAGTATCTGCTTTCACAAAATGTACTGTGTATGATGAGAGTAAAATAAAGGTATAGTAATTTAGAGGCACCAACAGAATACAGTCTCAGGAGAGATGCTCAGCCCTACAGATGTGGTGTGGAGATGGGGTCACATCCTGTTTTCACTGGGAGTAGGACATTTTCTATGGGTCTGGAAAGATGTGGTGAACTTTGATGCATTTTGAGAGAAGGAGGTCCACCCGAACCAAGCAGAGGGAGTGGTGGGAAAGAGAGTTGGGAAGGCAGAATGGACGAAGATCACAAATACTTTCCATACCAGTAGTATCAGTCTGTTTTCCATCACTATGATAAAAATATCTGAGACTGGATAACTTCATAAAGAAAATAGGTTTACTTTGGCAGATAACAGCCTGCATCTGGTAATGGTTCCCTTCCTTTCTTTTTCATTGCTATTTATTTATTTATTTATTTATTTATTTATTTATTTATTTATTTATTTATTTATTGAGACAGGGTCTTATTACTTAGCCCACCCTGACCTTGAATTCACTATGGAGTCCAAGATAACATGCTTCTCTTGCTTCAACTTCTGGAGTGCTGGATTTAGCAGTACGTACCACACTCAGCTTTGAATTTAGCCTTCTGATTGGCAGAATCCTGAGGTGGCAAGAGACAAGACATACATGCATGTTTATTTTCTCTCTCTTTTTTAAAGCCCCCAGTATTCCACCATGGGGGCTCCACCTCATGGAATGATCTTAATCACTTCCCAAATGTTCTCCTTACGAACAACAGAGTTATACTGTTTCCATTTAAACATCTTTTATTGTATTTATTTTCGGGACAGGTGTATGTCATGGAATACATGTGGAGATCAGAGCACAACTTGCAGGAGTCATTCTTTCTTTCTACCATGTGTTGTGGGGATCGAACTCAGGTCATCAGGCTTGGTGGCAGGTGCTTTTACCCGCTGAGCCATCCCTCTAGCCCAACATTCCACCTTTTCTTTTTAATTGAAATTTTTAAAAAAATTTAATAACCACATGATTAGAAGAAGCATTTCATTACAGCTTTAACATATTCAGTAACACATTCCAGAACAAGGATACATCTCTTTCAAAGGTGGCTATAAATTTTTAGGTTCACAGTTGAATTAATACAGTCATACAATATTGAACTCAGTATAAACTTGTAAGATATAAAATTGAGTTTTTACCCTTTAAAGAAGATTTCCATTTCATTTTAAGATATGCTGTTTCCTACATTTTTAATGCTACTAACGCATACATGTTTGCACATGTGTCTTTAATCTCTATGTATCTGATTGTTACTAGTCACAGTTGGTTATACTCAGATCCTTAGTACCTGAGTACGGATATAAAATAATCAGGTAGATTTCACTGGTAATGTTTATCACCTCTACTATTTAACATGAAGTAATTTTTTAAAAATTTTAATACATTTTTAAAAAAATTTATTTAATAACCATATAATTAGAAGATGCATTTCATGACATCAGCATTGACATATTCAACAACAATTTCCAGAGCTAAGATGCATTTCTTTCAAAAGTGGCTGTAAATTTTTAGGTTTACAGTTGAATTAATACAGTTA
>NW_008336888.1:3456186-3481742 GCF_000622305.1 Nannospalax galili
AGTCGGTTACTTTCTGAGCTCCTTGGCATCTGAGCATGGATATAAAGTCATCAGGTAGATTTCAATGGTAATGTTTTTCACATCTACTAATATAAGGAGCAAATTTTTATGCTTTGAAGAATTATTCTTTTTCTTTTTTTTATTTATTTATATACCCACTTCCCAGGTAGCACCCTCCCATTGCCTCCCTCCCCCCACTAGAACCCTTATACTCTGATATCTCTGCTACTGTCTGCTGTGTTGCCGGCACCCCCAGCCATTCCCCACTACTTGCCCTTCTGGTGAATCTAGTCAGCCTATCTAGAGGTCTTTGTTTTAGGAGAGTCAGCTACATGATTAGAAGAAGCATTTCATTACAGCTTTAACATATTCAGTAACACACTCCAGAGCAAGAGTACATCTCTTTCACAAGTGGCTGTAAGTTTCTAAGTTCACAGTTGAATTACCTTTTTTATACCTCACAAAATGGATTATCTCAACACAGTAGCCCTGCCAGACAGACTCAAAATATAGCACCAGGGTACAGAGGTCTGCTTTGACTCAAGTGCAATGCAAAGGAAGGAACTGAAGATTCTCCCCCAGGTTGCAGGGAGGTGATGCGGATTCAGCTATGCTTTACCGAGTCTCTGTGGGACAAACTGGGGGGAAGAAAGAATGAGTGAGAGAGAGAGAGATCACAAAATATTTTAGGAGGGTGTATGATAGAAATAGAAGATAATTTTATTTATGCTACTAGTGAAGGACTAATTTAGACTTCAAGTAAGAGAAATTCCCAAAGACAGACTTAGATAAAATACAGAATTACTTTCATCTCCTGTGAAGGTTCAGTTAGGCAGTCCAGGGCTGATGTAGCAGCTCCACACACAGTCCCTAGTGCCTGAGGCCCTTTGGCTACTGAGTCTCGCCTTCCCTAAGGATGGCCTGTTGCTTCACAGCCCTGGATGGCCCATGAAGGTTCCAGAGAGCAAGATGGAACCTCAAAGAGAGAGGGCAGGGAGCAGGTCAAGGGTGTCTTTTAAGGAAAGTTACCAGCAGCTTCCACATGAAAACAACTTGTCTCAGAGCTTAATGATGGGGCCACATCTAGCAAGGGCGGCTAGGAAATGAGGCATCCACAATTCCTCAAAGAGTGGTTCTGTCGCTGAGGGAGAAAGGAAGAATGGGTATCAGGAGCTCACTGGCTTCCTCTGCCACCATGTCATCAAAATCAAAAGTGCAAGGACACAAGACTGTGGCTTCATAATGGCTGAAAATTAGTCTCTGGATCTTAATGAAAAAGAATTTTCAAATAAAATTTCCACCTCAGCATTTTGCTTCTAAACTGATCACCCTGGAGACAAAATAACCCTCTCACCGTCAGATAACACTGACTTTGTTTCAAGTGGCCAAGGTTACCCATGTCCTTGAGAGGGTTACTATGCCCAGGTCTTCATGACCCTGCCTTAATAACCCTCCCTCAGAATTATTTTGAAATGGAAAGTAAGTTCCATTATCATAATGTTGTTAAATACAGAGGACAGCAGCCCCACAGTATGTGCAGGATGAGCGCTCTGGCCTTGCTTACCAGCAGTTCAGCTGTGCATTCCTCTTGCTCCCAAGTGAATCAGCCATTCCCCTCGCTCCCCTGCATCAGAACCATCCCAGTGGTCTCCCCTCTACGGGCACCCTGCCCATCACTGCCTGAAGCATCTTCTCAAGCCACTTCTGACAACAGTAACTATGTTCTACCTGTGACTCATGAGTCTCCAGTCTACTACCTTAATTTGTTGGTGTGTTTGCTTTGGGAGCTGGTATAGAACCCAGGGCTTTCTTTGTGCATGCTAGATAAGGACTGAGTTACATCTACAGCCCAAGTATTTTACCTTCAAACAGCTCCTTGGTCTGGCCCCCCAAATCTCATCCTATGAAGTCAACTATGCCTTTCTCTGAGATAGTCCTATGGTTTTCTGGCAGTTGGGGGAAAATACAGAAGGTATTTTGTACTCTCTTCTCCTTTCTGCCCTTTGCCTCCTGTTCCTAAGTGATAGATAAGTGGTCCATTCATGTAAGTAATATAATGGATTTTTGTGGTTTAAGTAGAGGCAGGTTTCCAACTAGAATGTCAAGAACCCTAGAGAAGTACCACACCTGTGTTTAAATGTATTAAACATATATGGATAATGATAAACATACATCCACTATAAGGAAATAAGTCAAACAATTTCTAACCAGATAAAATGATTAAGAGTTGTGAAACATAAACAAACCATTATTTCCTTCTTGCCTTTCCTGGGATAAAGTGTCTTGGCTTCACTTATATCAATGGGTTTTCAGGTTTGTTTGTTTTTAATTTAGAAAGGTTTCTGGAATTGTATTACCATGCTACTTTCCCACAGCTGTAACTATTTATGTCAGTCATTTATCCATTCATCCATTTCTGATTCAGTGTCAGTCATTGGTGTGGAGCTACGGAAGAGAAAAGTTCCTGTTTTTACATAGCTTATAGTCTAGAGCACTGGGCCTTGTTCCTTTCTTACCATAGCCCTACCATCCTGCAGTCTTGCCCAGCACTGTGCTATCACCCTAACACCTCACACCTCCCCCATATGCTGCTCCTGCCCTTCTTGACCAGCTTCCTAGTTAAGATGGTGATAATTATTACAGCAGATGCCAAGGCATCGGGCTCTGAGTGTCTCTTCCATCTGTTCTTGCAGAACATCCTCTTCCCTCCAGGCCTCTCTGTCCAGTCTGCTGTCCCTTGGTTGATGGAGATGCTGCTTATATTTAGTGTCTCTTCTATTCTGGAGCTCAGCACCAAGTGGTCATTTTTATCACAGTGCAGTCACTCCCTTGTCCTCTATGTGATCCCAGAATGGCTGAGTCATTACAAGGAGCTGCGTTCATCTTGAATGGAGGGTAGACCCATGTCCTATAGCTGGGCCCTGCCACTGCTTTCTTTTGCCCTGCTCTGGACAGAATTTCTGGAAGGACCCTGATTCTACCTATGAATCTTCCATGTTTCAACACCCTCCTGGGTGAGGAAGTGGGCTTCCAAGGCAGGGTCCTGCCTCTGGGTTCCCCAACTCAGTCTTTGGTTCCTCAGTCTCCTCAGTTTCCTACTGACTCTTGTTCTTCTGAAGACTCATTTGTGCCACCTCCCTCCCCTAACCAGCAGAATCATTCTATGAACAAAACAAAGTAATGTGCAGGCTCAGGCTGAGCCGTCATTTAGGCGGGGTCATGGCTCACCTTCAGTTAGAGTTTCAAGTCAATCTGTAAAGCAAAGTTGCTGTTTAAAATTCCCTGAATCTGGGCTTGAGTACCTTGCAAGCACAAGGACCTGTCTTCCATCCCCAGAACCAGCACATGTTTGCAATCCCATAACTGGTAGTGGCAAGTTTTGGGTCAGTGAGAGACCCTATCTCAAGAAAGGTAGATGGTGCTTGAATAATGACATCTGAGGTTGTCCTCTGGCCTACATGGGCACACACATGCACACACAGACAGACACACACACACACACACAGAGACACACACACACACACACACAGACACACACAGACACACACAGACACACACAGAGTCCGGATCTTTAGGAGGCCTCAGGAAACCAATATATAATTAACTTTTTTGTTATAACCAAGTTTGCACAGGTGACGGTGTGAGCATTGTATAGCCATCTCTCTATATTTTTAAAAGGTTATTATGATGTCTAAAGAGTGCACCTTTTTTCTGCAGATTCCATGGGCTGATTTCTAGCCTATATCTAGCCTATATCACATGCTTAAAGATTGTTGTTACCTCTACTATTTGTAGACTATATAATTAATATTTGGTATGTTAAACTTGAATGTTTTCCAAATGTAGTTTTAAACTTTCAAGCCGAGCATGCAAATCTAGTTATTTTTGTTTGTAAAATACAGTGATTTTTATATAAAAATGAGAATGATTACTTTTGCCCATTGTTTGATTTAGTGTTTATTTACCTTTTAAATTAAAAAAGAATGGGCCACCATTTTCAAACCTAGCAAGAAAAATCTTTCTATAGCTAAAATAACTCCTATAATAAACTTAGCTCTGATATACAGTAAATTTGGTTCCCTTGAATATTCAAATGGCTATTTAAGAACATTTTTATTTTATAGTCTTCAAGTAAAAATCGCGTTATAATTCATTTTTAAAGAAAAAATCACCAAGTTAAGAGGTCAGATTCTCTTAAACATTAAATTTTTTTTTTCTTTTTCTGAGACAGAGTCTCCCTGTAGCCCCAGCTGCCCTGGCACTCACTATGTAGACCTCACCGGCTTCAGTCTCACAGAGATCCACCTGCTTCTGCCTCCCAAGTGCTGGGATTAAAGGCTTGCACCACCACACCCAGCCCATTTCAAATTTCCTAAATATTAAACACAAACGGATCACGATGATTAGAAAAATTTACTCCTAAAACTTAACACCCGTATATTAATACTATGAATTTGGTTGGCTTCAACATCTTTTTCCTACAAGTTTTCCATGGAAGCAGTCACTTTCACCAATTAAGAGGACAGGAAGCCTTTCCCAGCAGGCAGGATTTACTTGGAACTGCGATGCTGATGGTCAGTTAGATATGTAAAACTGGAACTTTTTCAGGCTGACCCTATTGGAGCAACAGGTTAACATGCTGAACTTTATTTGATCGTTGCATTGATTCTGCTTCTGTGTTACCAGGGAGGAGTGTGCTGTGTCTGTCCCGAGTGTCTTTCAAATTTCACCCTTATCCTATTTTTGTCATAGTCTCTTTCACTTTTAACACATGATTTGGATAGATAGACTTCTGCAGTCTCCCTTGGGGTGTAACTTAGCTTCTTGTTAATTGGATTTTCCACCCCTTTTTAGTTTCTAAATCTCACTTTCTTTTACAGAGGTTGACTAGCTCATCATCAAAACTTTTCTCCATTTCTAGAGCACAGAGCCAGACTTCATTTCCCACCTACCCTTGCAATTACTGTGACCATGTGACTGTGCACAGGCCACTGCAGTATGAGATGCCCATCCCCTAATATGCCCCATCTCCATCCTCCATGGCTGTTCTTCTAGTGAAGTCTTGGTGCAGAGCAATGGGGCAGTCTTTCTTAGAAGCTGTGGACTGAAGAAGGTGGAGACACAATTCAGGAGTCCGAGGTCAAGTGCTATAAATTGATCAGGAATACCTATTTAGGGCTTTATCTGAAACAGATTTTTTAAATATTTAAAAAATTTTTATTAGCATATATTAATTGTATGTAATAATGTGTTTCATGTTGACACTTTCATCCATGTGTATAATGTATTTGAATACCCCCTTGCCTTTTTTGTTCATATCTCACTCTTACTGATCCTCTTCATCCCAACTAGCAACTGGTTCTCCCTTCCCTTCTATCATCACATCTTTGGGGTTTTTTTGACGACCCAGTGGGTGGAAAATAAATTTCAGTTGTGGGGGTTGTTCAATTAAAATGCCTATTAACTGGGTTGGAGAGATGGTTCAGCGGTTAAAAGCACTGGCTGCTCTTGCAAAAGATTCAGGTTTGATTCCCAGCCCCCACATGGCAGCTAACAACCATTCATAACTCCAGTTCCACAGGATCCAATGCCCTCTTCTGACTTCCATGGGTACTGCACAACACGGGTGCATTACACACATGGCAGGCAATATGCTCATACACATAAAATAAAAATAATAAATAAAATATTTTTAAATGCCTATTAGCATCTATGTATTGTTATTTTAATGAAAATAAAGCTAGTGATAACTAACAATAAAAATTTGAAAGTGCACAAACAGTTGACACTGCGTATTCTGAGTCAATGCTGGCTGCCATCAGGTAAAGGAAGACATGTTGTGCTGTAGGTCAGTCACCCTGGCCATCTCAGGGAAGTCTGACCAATGTAACAAACTTTTCTGGTGCAAACTAATGTCATGTGACTTGTTCACCTTTTTAGACAACTTCTTTTTTATTTTAAAGCACCTGATAAAACAAAAGCCAGAAGTCCATTGGCAATTAAATCACAACATTCATGAGCAAAAATAAGCTTATTGGTATAACTATTCAAGGCTCTATAATCTCCAGGGTCCCAACAAACAGGAAAGTATCTGATACAATGGATCATATCTATAAGAGACAAAACAATGCCAACTCCCCAGCTGTTCCTGAACAGACGACAGACACATGTTCAAGGGATTCATTTAAAACATTTGGAATATCCATGTCTTTTTTTTTCCTTCCAAAAAAGAGTAAAATTCTTAACATTTTAAAGATAGGCCAATATACTGAAGATTAATAATAAGGCCTCCAGGTTTGTTTTTTTTTTTCCATCTTGTGGTTACTTAACACTCGGTTTTGTCATTTGAAGTTGCTAAAGGTTATGGGGGGTGTTAATTTCCTTTTTTTAACTGAAGTTTTATGATTTTCATATTTTGATCATATTTAAATTCCCCCCCATCTATACCCTCATTACTACCCCCACCCAATTTTCTGTACTCTAATATATATTAGAGAGAGACAGAGAGACCTATAGAGTCAAATTTGTGTCCCCAACTGATGGGTGGCTGGGAGGGAGAGAGTCAGTTTCCTTTAAGGGTGAGACTCTTGGTTGGTTGACTAGGTTACGGGTTTTTAAAGTCTTCAGCATCCAGGCCTTTGTGCTTAGGACCTCAGTTACAGTTTCCCTTTCCTCCCACATCAACTGATTCTGCCTCCTGTAGGTGGTAGCTGCCCCAGGGAACCATTTTATCTACAAGGAGTGACATAGTAAATTTTGAAAATGAAACTGATGAAGTATTTCTTTCAAAATGAATTTAACTCATCTTTTTCCCAAAATGTAAAACTTAAACCTCTGCTATGTTTCCATGAAAAAAAAATATCCACAGAAATGATAAGAACAGACTTCAAATAGCACCGAAGTACCCAGGAGACAAAAAAGAGGGAAGTGGTAGATATTTTGTATTAGAATCAATATGTACTAGTAAATCAGAGGGTGTGTAATAAAGTTCCTTCCATAAGCTGCTGGTATTAGTTGACAGTATATTTAAGAAGCAGAAACTTGACTAAAGGTGACTTCAGTGAATAGTGATTTTTACTTCTCAACTTGAGGGCCAGAAGTAGACAGTCGAAAGTATTGATTCATCAGCTCAGGAGTGATATGGTCATGCTAATATCCCTCGGTCTTCCTGGACTCCCATTTCCATAAGAAGATGACTGCCACAGGAAAGCTGCTGTGGCTCCAGACACCACACTGTTCAAGGAAAGAAGAGAAGGAGGTCACCGTGGCCTCAGTTCCCCCTTTTACCAGTAAAGCAAAAGCTTTCTGTGTGTTAC
Organism: Nannospalax galili; assembly: GCF_000622305.1. Classification (NCBI taxonomy): domain Eukaryota; kingdom Metazoa; phylum Chordata; class Mammalia; order Rodentia; family Spalacidae; genus Nannospalax; species Nannospalax galili. Next base: position 3,463,503 of record NW_008336888.1, read on the forward strand.
GGTGTCATATTGCCTTTACTAGTTGCCAGAGAAACCAAAAAGGAGAATACTTAAGGGTTAGGGTGCTCCATGTGAGAACGAAAAGGGCCTGGTTGGTGTGGTGGCCCAAAGAGAGTGTATAGATGCCACAAGAGCACATGGTGGCAGTGTTCAGGCCTTGTTCTTACCACAGTGGATTCTGGAAGCCAAATAGTGCTGCCCAACACGCTTTTCTTAGTCTGAATTATGGGTCAGAAGACCCATAATTAGGACTTCACACTCTGCTTTTCCATGGATCACATTCTGCCATAAGGAAGCGACTTTCTTTCAGCTCAGTCCCTTCCTCGCTTAACCTTCAAATAGTCCCAATGAAGATTTACCTAAACTTCCTGAGAAAATACTCTAGTTATCCATGAACTCGAATGAAGAAAATCCTGCTGATTTCATAATTAGTAGGTCTAGAATGGTCCAAGCAATGGCTGATGCTTACCCAGCAGAGCCTCTAGCTTGGATTTCATTTCATTTTGTTATTTTTTTAAGTATCTCCCCCCCCCATGTGTGTGTATGTGTTTGTAAGATGGCCCGGATGTGGAGGTCAGAGGACAACCTTAGCCTCAGATGTCAGGCCTTACTTTTCACCTTGTTTGAGACAGGGTGTTCTGTTGACTGTTTTGAAGGCCAGGCTAGCTGGCCCATGAGCTTCCAGAGTTTCCTGTCTCAGCTTCCTGTCTCTCCTTAGAAGTGCTGAGACTACAGATACATACTACCTCATCTGGCTCTACAAGTTGTTGGGATCCAAACTCAGATCCTCATGCTTGCAGACAGAGCAAGTTCTTTATCCACTGAGCCATCTCCTTAGGGCTGGCTTAGGTTGTGTTAGAATCCTAGCAAAGCACAGTCACATTCTTGCAAAAAGAAAAGAGCCTTGTCCACCCACTTTCTTATACATCCCCCCAAACTAAGAGTAGTCAATGACAGGTTGTGCGGGCTTGGCCAGAGCAGGCCCATGTCCCTTCTCAGGGGCATGTGCAGCAAGAAAAGCACAGAGGTGAGCTGGGTTCATTTTTACAATGTTGGGCTACCTCCTAGGACAGTTTGCAGACTGTCCAGCAGAGTTTCTGTTCTGACAACTTACTATATTTAAATAGGGGAGCAAATTACAGGGCATCCCCCAGCACCAAAACACCTCTGAGTTATAGTATCATAAAGACTGACAAGGAGCTTTGGTGTCCTGCCTGGTCTGAGAGCAGCTCTCATTGTCCTGATTGTCCTGGGGTCTCTCAAGTTGGATAGAGGGAAGGCAGTGAGGACAGAGAGGCAGAAATTAGGTTCATATGGCCTTTTGTGTACAATGAAGACTTCTGGAGAGGATTTGTGCTCCTGACATTCTTTCTCCAAGGGGAAAAAATGTGAAGGCAGAACAGGTTGTCTTGTCTCTCAGGCTGGAATCTACTTTTAAAAGGCCACATATGCAGCCAAGAAGAGAAACATAGCCCTAATGCTTGCTATACTGTGGGTGAACCTTGAAAGCATCATACTAAGTGAACAAGGCCAACTGCAAAGGGTGGAGATCATCTGTTCCATTTATGGGGACTGTTAGGTAAAGGCAGACCTGAAGATTGAATGTGAATTAGTGGTTGTTGGGGGTTGGGAGAGGAAGACAGTACAGGGTAACTGATAGTTGGTGTGGTTTCTTTCTTTAATACTTTGATTGATTGATTGATTGATTGATTGATTGATTGATTGATTGATTGATTTGAGGCAGGGTCTTACTAGATAGCCCTGGTTGTCTCAGAATTCACTATGTAGACCAGGCTGGCCTCAAACACACAAAGATGTGCTTGCCTCTGCCTGCTATGTGTTAGGATTAAAGGTGTTAACTTTCTATTGCTGTGACAAAACACTCTGACAAAGAGCAATTTAGAAAGGGTTTATTTGGCTTAGACATCCCAATCACAGGCCTTCCTTGAGGGAAGTCAGGGCAGGAACCTGGAGGCAGAAGCAGAGACCATAGAGGAATGTTGCTTACTGGTTTGCTGCTTCTCTGGCCTGTGCTCAGCCTGCTTTCTTATACAACTTAGGACCACCTACCCAGGGGTGACACCACCCATAATGGGCTGGGTCCTCCCACATGACTCAACAGACATGGCCACAGACCAATCCCATAGAGGAAATTCCCCAATTGAAGTTTCCCCTTCTCAGGTGGGTCAAGCTGACAACTGAAACTCCAGCATACCCTCCCTGTCTACTTGTTGTGTTTTAAATGTTTATGTTGAACAAATGAAAACAATTAGCATCAATATTGCAATAATGTATTGCTATTCACAAAATACAGAGATTTTTTCCCCCAATTTTTTTGTTGTGGTAAAATATCAATTAAATTTACTATCTTAGCTATTAATTATTATTAATTTGTTTGAGACAGGGTCTTGCTGTATAACCCAGGGTGGCCTCAAACTTGTGCTTTTCCTTCTTCAGTCTCTGAAGTACTAGTGTTGTAGGCATGAGGAACCAAGCCCAGCCTACCTTAACTCGTGCTCAGTACATACTTCAGCAGTGTCAGGTTTCTTCATAGTACTGTGCAGCTATCATCACCATCCATCTCAGTAACTTCATTCATCTTATGAAATTGAAACTCATTACCTATCAAACAACTCCCATTCTGCCCTCCCAACCCCCAACCTAGCAACTGTGCTTTCTCTCCCTGACTTTGATGCCTTTAAGTATCTCATGTGAGTGAAGTCCTACAGTGTTTGTCTTTATGCTTCGTTTGTTTACTTAGCATACAGGTCCCCTTTTGGGTGATGAAAGTATACCAGAACTGGAAAGTGGTGACAGTTGTACAACAGTGACCATACTAAAAGCAATATAATACACCCTTCGTTCATTAATTCATTTTTGAGACAAGAGTCTCACTGTGATGTCGAAGCTAGCCTTGAACGTCTGGGCTCCCGGGAGCCTCTTGGTTCAGCCTCCCAATTAGCTGAGATTATAGGCATGTACAACTGTGCCTAACCTGGCATTTACACTTTATGCTATGCTACATATATCTCAGTGAAAATGCTTTTTAAGGCCTACACATGGGAGGATGATTACTGAAAAATCACACACCTGCAGATTCACAGACCAGTTAGAAAAGTACATGTTCAGTGACATTGAATGGTGTGGTAGAAAAGCAACAGGCTGGAAACCAGAAGCTAGCTAATTGAAAAGCCAGCCTTTCCTGCAAAAGTCAGTTTCCTTTTCTGCAAATAAAGTATATGTAGTTAGAGAATTTCTATTAGCCCTCTATATTTGATGACTCTGAGATTTCTTTTTATGCTCCCCCAGCTTCTACCCTCATCACCCTGCCTGCTGGACTTGGACCGAAGCCTTGCCTTTGTCCCAACATGCAAACATTGCAACAGGAGTGGGCAAGCCTCCTCTAGGAAAATTTCCTTCCCTGGGGTTGGCACTCATTTAAATTTTCACCAGAGTGGAAACTTAGTGTGTACCCAGAAGGACGTAGACTGTTGCTTGCTGAGGGCCTACAGCTTCTAACAGCTATCAGATAAATACTGTCTTATTTAACATTGAGACACACGGAGATAATCGGAGTTTGCAAGGGAACACTAGTAGACACATCTGCTCACAGTCTCAAACTGACTTAAGTAAATGACTTGTTTTATAGCTTTATCTTATTAGAAAGTTCAAAGAGATTTTTGGCTGTGAGTAGAAAAATGAATACCTAAAAAACTCAAGGAGAAATACAAGTTTCTTTTTTACTCTTAGATTGTATGTGTATAAGTGTGTTTCTATTTCATACTTCTATCCAAGCACTCATACAAGTATGGCATCCACAGAGAGGTACAAGGTCATCAAAACCAGAACAAAGGGCATTCTAGGCTGTGTCGGAGAGCTAGGCTCTAGATCTACATCTGACAGGAGCTCCTAATAAAGTTCATCCAACTGTTATGGATCTGCTCATAGATTAGAGAAATTTGTCTTTCAAGGCTGGTGAGATGGTTTAGCTGACTAAGTCACTTCATCACTTGCTGCCAAGCCTGATGACCTGAATTCAGTTCCTGGCATCCACATGGTGGAAGGAGAGAACCAACTCCTGCAAGTTGTCCTCTGACTACATTCTCTCTCTCTTCTCTCTCTCCCCCCCTCTCTCACACACAAAATAACACAATAAGTAAATAAATATAATAAAAATTTTAATTTGCCTTTCAGAGGCCTTTATAAATGTGTGGGGACATACCTAAAGCAGATCAGTGCAACAAAGAGAAGTATGAATAATATTCATCTTGTTACTGCCCTTCTTTCCATGTTATTCTTTTCTAAGGTCTCTTCAAACCTCAAACATTCTCAAAGGTTTCCCGCTGGCTACAGAACAAAGTCTAGAGTCCTTGGGATGATATTCAAGACCATCAACTACAAGGCGCTACTGGTTCCCAGGCTTTGTGAAATTTGAATTTGGCTGGTTGCAGTGCGACTGGAAGGATGGGTTTCATTTCCCACTGACCCATGTGATGGGGTATCTAGATGCCAGCTAGGAGCTGTGGTAAGAGGGTTTCAGGTCTTTACTTTAGTCTGGCCTTATGTCACTCTTCCCGAGTATGCTGGATTTTCCTACCCTCCTCACTGTGCATCAGCATTCCCTCCCATTCCCCAGGCTCGCTGCATCCTTCTCTCTGAGGCCCGCTCTTATGCTCAGTCAGAGCTCCCTGCCACCCTGTATGATATTTGTCCCATTTATAGATAGTCATATTCTAGTCTGTGTTATAGGTTGAGGTTTTGCACATGTTTCTTTCTCTCTAGATGATAAAGCCAGTGGTTTGAGGATTTACATTTGATCCACATCTCTCATCTTTGCAAGGATGAACAGAAGGCTAGCTTACCGCAGGTGCTTCATTTCTGTTGAAGAACAGCAATGATGGTGTAAGTGAGCATCCCCAGGCAAAACTGGGACAACTCTATGAAACCCAGAAGGAACTCAGAGTTTGCTCTCCCTAGACAGGTGCTTTCTTTCCTGACACAGGATCTCAAGAAGGTGTGGCTCTGACATGCTAGGTGTGATTATTGAAAAGATCAAGTCCTTTTTAACAGTCATTGTAAAAAGAGAAACTCCAAGTGTCAATGTTGGCATCACTGAAGGAAAAGGATGGAACAGCCATTCATCTGACTGTTGGCGCTACAGGAGAATGAAACATCACGTTCTTTTCACTTTTGAGATCAAGTGAAATCCAACTCTTCCACTATCTATCAGGGTTGGCAGCTGTGCTGAACAGACCCCGGTTGGCTACATCTGGCTCTTGTTGGTAGCTATTTGGTCTTCACTGGCTAAAGTAGACGACAGCCATACTCACAGTGAAGTGAGGCTCATTCTGCATTCTGCTGCATAAAGACATTTATTACCAAGCAGGTACAAACAAGTATTCGGCTTGCATTGCAGGCTTGGTGCAAGTCCCAGATTTCTGACTTTTAAGACCTTTGATAGAATTGTGCTTCATGAGAGGTGGATGTGATGGTGTTTTCTGGCAGAAGTCAGTTAGCCTGCTTGCAATCGCCACTAAGCATGACCAAACTGCTATCAAATCTGGAACTGGGTGCCATTTAAAATTTTTTTAATTTGTTTATTTTTATTTTATGTGTATGAATGTTATGCCTGCATGTGTGTAAGTTTACTCGTGTCATGCAGTGACCACAGAGGACAGAAGAGGGTGTCAGATCCTCTGGAACTGGAGTTAAGACGGTTGTTAGCCACCCTGTGGGTGCTGGGGTTTGAACCTGGGTCCTCTGCAAGAACAGCTAGTGCTCTTAACCACTGAGCCATCTGTCTAGCCCCCTGAATGCCATTTTGAAAGCATGGAAACATACAGCTGGTCTCTGCCTCTCCAGCTGGCTCACTTGACTTCCAGACCTACTTGGTTCATTCAAGAACTGGTAAGTTTGTTTGAGATTCCCAGCTGGTCCACATAGCTTCCTACCATTCTTTCTTTTCTTTTTGAGACAGGGTCTCATGTAGTCCAGGCTGACCTTGAACTTACTATGTAGCCAAGGATGACCTTGAACTTCTGATCCTCCTACATTTACCCCAAGTGCTGGGATTGCAGATGTGTGACACCTTGCCTGGTTTCATACAGTGTTTCCTGCATGCTAGGTGGGCACTCTACCAGCTAAGCTACACCCCCAGCTCTCTCCCTTCTCACTTCTTCAAGGAGCAATCCTTTCCAATATCTATTTTATTGATGAACAAAGCCTAGGATGTTCTGAGAGGAAGCCCAGGGGAATGTGAGTTTCTAATTAGTCATTCAAAAGCTATCTCTGGCAAAGTGCATATTGTAGTTATGATAGTTTAAATGTCAGTTAACTACTCCTAGACTTTAAAACATAACTAATCCACACAGTCTATGTTGAACTGTCATAGATCAACTTAGAGATTAGATGTCAGTGGATTACTTGGGAAATAAAATGTCAATTATGTGAAGGAGGTAGGGTCAGAGGAGGCTGCAGAGGAAGAGACTTCCTCTTCTCTCTTAAGATATCATGAACACACTGAGGTTTAGGGCCACCCAGGAAAACTGAGAAGGGGTCTCTGCTCCTGATTCTACCCTGGCCCCACCAAAAGACTCATAGACCTGCTCTACCCCTTTGAAGGCCAGTGTTCATAACATTCACACCTTCTGAGCCAAACTTGCCTGCATAGAATTTGACAGGAGATTCTGATCCCCAGGAATCTTGCAGACAAGCTGGCAGAGATCCAATTTTTGAGGTCCTGTATGGGCAAGGTAGAACCCCATGATTTCAGAAATCAGTTCTTTGGAGTTTAGTGTTCCTGGGAACCAGACTATGACCTTCCTTTTCTTATAGCTTCCATTCCTTCCCCCAGAGAAAACAAACCCTATTTCTTTGTATACATGAGTGTGTGTGTTTATATGCAGTGTGTGTGAAAGAGTGTTTATGTGCAGTGTGTGTGGTTGCGTGTGTGCGTGCGTGCATGTGTGTGTGTTTATATGCAGTGTGTGAGAGCGTTTATGTGCAGTGTGTGCACACACGTGTGTGTGTGTGTGTGTGTGTGTGTGTGTAGGCCAGAGTCATCCTCAGATACCAGGTACCCTTCCTGAAGAGTCATGCACCTTGTTTTCTGTTTGTTTGTTTAGACTCTCACTGGGATCTGGGGTTTACCAATTAGGGGAGACTGGTTGACCAGTGAGACCTAGGGATTTCCCTGTCTCTATCTCTCCAGCATTGAGATTACAAACAAAAACCATCATACCTGGTGGTTCTGAGGACTGAACTTGGGTCCTCATGCTTTTGTGGCAAGCACTTTACCAACTGAGCCATCTTTCTAGCCTCCCAATTTTTATTTCTTTGTGTACCTCAGTTGCAAACTTGAGGCCATGGACAGTCACAAAATTCACATGCATGATTGTAAACATTTTGAGTTAAATAACAATATGTTAAAAACTTGGGAGATTTTGTAAGCAAACAAAAAAAAATCAGAATTTATGGCTTTCCCCTCCTCACGAATCAAAAGCTCTGTAATATTAGGAGAAGCTTCTTTCCCTTTTGTGTGACTGTGAGCTCAGTTTGCTAATTATTATCAATTCCTATTGCTCCTTAAACTGAGGGCAATGCCGTTCATTAGTATTAACTTCATGTGTCCTATTTCTTACCTTAAGTAAAAAGAAAAATAAAATGTTCCTTTTATTTATGTAATTTTTTTTTTTTTTTGACATCTGGTCTACCTCAGTACTGCAAATGACTTGCCTACCCCAGGGGCATTTGCTGCAGGGATTCTTGGCCTAGTCTTTTGGAAGTAAACACCTATACCTCAGAGAAAGAAAGGCCCAAAGTTCTGGGATATGTTGGGTAGAGGAGCTCAGTGGGACAGTCTTGAGCTCTGAGGTACACTGGACACTCTGTGGGCATTTTTTTATTGTCATGGCTACAGGATTGTGGTTGGCATCTAGAGATTCCCAGTCAGGGATGAGGCTAAGCATCCTGCATCACACATGTTGGCAAAGGACTATCCAGCCCCGATGTTAATAGTAATAAGCTTGGAAAACGTGTTCTAGGAGATAAATTGAATATATGAAGAACAAAGAATTCTTCTCAACCATAGCTAGAAAACACCCCATTATTTTATGTTTGTGAGGCCTCAAGCAGGTAAATGCCTACACTGGGGGGTTCTTTATAAGGCTCTCTCTCTCTCTCTAATTTTTTTGTTTTTTGTTTTGTTTTTCTGTGTGTGTGTGTGTGTCTATGTGTGTGTGTGTGTGCTCACTTGTACATGCAAATTTGAAGGCAAGAGGTCAATATTAAGTGTCTTTAAAAAATTTTTAAAAATTTTTAAATTTTATGTGTATGAATGTATTTCCTACATGCATGTAAGTGCACCTGTGTCAGCAATGCCCACAGAAGACAGAAGAGGGTGTCAGGTTCCCTGGAATTGAAGTTATGGATGGTTGTTAGCCACCAAGCGGGTGCTGGGATTTGAACCCAGGTCTCCTAACCACTGAGCCAACTCTCCAGCCTGTCAGGTGTCTTTTTAATTGTGCATCACCTTATTTTTGAGACATTCTCTCACTAAACCTGGAACTTCCTGTTTTGACTAGACTGGTTGGCCAGCAAGTCCCCAGGACCCTCCTATCTCTGCACATCCAGCACTTGGGCATAGGCATGTGCCACTACAGCTGGTTTTTTATGAATGTGCTGAAAATTCAAACTCAGGTCCTCATGCTTAACAACAAGCACTTTACCTGCTGAGCCGCCTCCCCAGCTCTCAATTTTGTTTTGTTTAAATATTTTTTGAGGATTTCATACATGAGGACTGTATTTATATCATTTCCATTCCTTCCAGTCCCCCTCCAACTCCTCTCACAGTCCCCCCCCAACTCTCTTTCAATTTATTGACTTCTTCTTTAATTATCATTGTTACATATGTGCATATATTTATATTATTATATGACAAGAATTAGACAATCATTTATCATTTTGACTTTTAAAATTTGTTTACTTATTTGTTTTTATTTTATGTGTATGAGTATTTTGCCTGCATATATGTAAGTGTACCTTGTACGTGAGATGCCTGTAGAATCCAGAAGAGGGTGTTGAAGCCCCTGGAACTGGAGTTACGGTAGTTGTTAGTTGCCATGTGGGTGCTGGGCACAGAACCCAGGTCTTCTGCAAGAGCAGCCAGTGCTCTTAACCACTGAGCCATTACTCCAGCTCTCCAGCCCCTATTTTTTTTTTTCTAGACAGGGCCTCGCTGTGTAGCCTTACTACATAGACCAGGATGGCCTTGAATTTACAAAGAGCCTCTGCTTCTGCCTGTGCCTAGAGTGCTGGGGGTTAAAGTCATGCACCAACACAATCAACAATTATTTTCATTTTTAATCATAGAATTTGTTGTTTGTTAAACAAGTACATAAATACAGACATTTTATTATATAAACTCGAGTTTTATAAATGTAGCTCTTTTATTTTAAATTTTTGTGCTGTTTTGTGTTATTTTGTCTCATTCTGTAGCTCCGGCTGGCCTTGAAATCACAGCAATGCTCCCACCTCGACCTCTCAGGGGCTGGAATTAGAGTCATAAACCATCATGCCTGGCCAGAATAAGTTGTTTTTTTTTTTTTTTATTTTATGTGTATGAATGTTATTCCTGCATGTAAGTAAGTGCACCCGTGTCATGCAATACCCACGGAGGACAGAAGAGGCTGTTGGATCCCCTGGGACTGGAGTTACAGACAGTTGTTAGCTGCCATGTGGGTGCTGGGATTTGAACCCGGGTCTTTTGCAAGAACAACTAGTGTTCTTAACCTCTGAGCCATCTCACCAGCCACCAGAATAAGTTTTAAATATTTATGTTCAATTACATAAAAAAATTATTAAAGTAATAAAGAAGAAATGTGAAACAGTCACTGAAAATATTTCAGACAAATTGCTAGAGTAAACCTATCATTTCTCAAGATGGTAAGCTTGACTGTGACGACAAATAGGTTAAAGAATTGGTGTCCAACCTGTGGTGCCATTCAAATGTGTTGGAATCCTTACAATGTGGGGACTAGTGGAAGGTGGTTAGGTCACTCAGGGTGCCTTTGAAGGGAATATGAAACCCTGACCTCTTCATGTCTCTCTTTTTAAAAAAATTATATTTATTTGTTTGTTTGTTTGTTTGGCATGGTTGTGGAGGTTAGAAGACAATTTGTAGGAATCAGTTCTCTCCTTCCACTATGTGAGTCCGAGGGATTGAACTCAGGTTATCAGGCTTAGTAGCAAGCTCTCTTACCTGCTAAGCCATGTCACTGACTCCTTTGTCTCTCTTTTTGCTTTCTGGTCTCCATAAGGTTAACAGACCTCTGCCATGCCATCTCCATCACAATGCCCTAGCCAAAGGCAACAGAACCAAATGACCATGATGGAATCCTTTGATACCGTGAAATGCTCTCTCTCTCTCTCTCTCTCTCTCTCTCTCTCTCTCCCTGTGTGTGTGTTTGTGAGTACAGGGGTGCATAAGCACATGTGTATGGAGACCAGAAGTCAAACCTTGGGTGCTGTGTTGCCCACACTGTTTTTTGAATCAGGGTTTCTCACTGGGACCTGGGGTTCTCCAGTTTGACTAGGCTAGCTGGTGAGTGAGTATCAGGGATCTGCCTGTCTCTACCTCCAGTGGAGGGCTTTCAAATGCATGCCACCGCAACTGGCTTTTCCTTTATATGGGTGCTGGGGATTGAACTCTGGTCCTTTATAGGTTGTTTATCGCAAGTATTTGTCACAGTGATGGAAGCCTGGCTAACACAGTTGTGTAAATTCCAATTCACTGGTGTCTTTGTAGGTACAGTATCTCTATTTCATCAGAAACTCAACTGAAGTAGACTATGTGGTGCAGGCCTGCAATCCCAACTACTCAAGACTGAGGCAGGGGGATGGGAAAATCCAAGGCCAGCCTGGGCTACAGGGTGAGTTCAAGGTCAGCCTAGATAACCTGCTGAGATCTTGTGTCAAAATAAAAAGCAAACTGAAGGCTAGGGATCTCGCTCATTGACAGAGTGTTTGCTTGGTATGCATGAGGCTTAGGGTCAGTCTCCAAGAGACCAAAGGAAAACAAGTTAATTGGAAAGAATACATTAATGGCTTCTTACATTAGTAGATTTAGTGATACTTTTAATTTTACTATACTCTAGTTTTCACAGTATTTCTATGTAGGTTGTGTCAATTAACTATTTTGCAACCTCTTAAGTAGGCATTATTTTCCTCTTCTTAGAATCTGGGAGAACACAGTTTAAGAGGCCCCAAACCAGAATGACTTCACATGGCAGAGCCTGACATGGGGAGAGCTAACCGCTTTAGTTCATCAGTACTTATTTATTTATTTATTTATTTATTTATTTATTTAGCTTTGCTTTTTTTTTTTTTGAAACAGGGTCTTACTCTGTAGCCAATGTTGGCTTGGAACTCACTATAGTCCAGCCTGTCCTCAAGCTCTAGACAATCTTCTTGCCTTGGCCTCCTGACTACTGAGATTGCAGGTGTGAGCCACCATGCACAACTAGTTTGCTAAAAAAGGTTTATAATAATTTAATGTGTATGTTATGTGTTGCATATGTATGTTATATGTATGTTGTGTGTTGTGTGTTATATATGTTTTGTGTGTTATGTGTGTTGTGTGTTATATATGTTTTGTGTGTTGTGTGTGTTGTGTGTGATGTGTGTATTGTGTGTATGTATGTGTGTATGCAGGTGCAGAGAATAGGGGAGGATATTAGGTGTCCAACTCTATCACTCTCTGCCTGGTGTATCACTGTACTGGAGCTAGGTAGTCAGCTAGCAAGCACCCGCAATTCTCCCGTCTCTGTCCCACAATAGTACTGAGGATAGAGACATGCACCATCATATCCTGCTTTCATTTTAAAATGGATTCTGGGGATTTGAACTCAAGTCTTCATGCTTGTACAGCAAGTACTCTTATCCTCTGAGCCATCTCTCCAGTCCCTTTACTAGCTTTTAAAAATTGTTTTCAGAGGGCTGGAGAGATGGTTCAGCAGTTAAAAGCACTGGCTGTTCTTGCAGAGGACCCAGGTTCCATTCCCAGCACCCACATGACTGCTAACAATTGTCCATTACTCCAGTTCCAGGGGAATCCAATGCCCATTTCTGACCTCCTCAGGCATTGCATGACATGGGTGCACTAACACATGTGCAGGCAATACACTTATATACATAAAATAAAAGTAATAAAGAAAATATTCCTAAAATTGTTTTCATTTCTGCTAAATTAATCTGTAGGTCCAATGTATTCCCTATCAAATCACTCACTGCCTTTTTTGTAGATATTGACAGGTTGATCATAAAATTCATATGATGACTCAAAAGAGGAATTAAAACAGTCCAGAGAAAAAAAATAACAAATCTGGAGGAGTCACATTTTCCAGATTCAAAACTTGCTACAAAGCTACAGTAATGACGACACTGTGAAAGTGGCGTCGAATAGACACATTAGTGTAAAATTAAGATACTGAGGTGTTCACAGAGTTGGTTTTTATTACAGTCCCAATAAAAATCAATGGAGAGAAAATAGTCCTTTTGATAAATGGTCTAGGACAATTGGATAATCACATACAAAAGAGTGCCCCTCCATCACAGCATTTACAAAAATCAACTTAAAAAACAATCAAATATCTAAATGTATGATCCAAAACTATAAAACTCTTTGAAGAAATTATAGGCATAGTTCTTTATAAGAGGCAGCTGAGCAAACCAGAGGAAGCAAGCCAAGAGGCAGCATTCTTCCACGGTCTCTGCTTCACTTCCTGCCTTCAGATTTTTGCCTTGAGTTCCTGCCTTGATTTCCCTTGTCAATGTGTAGGAATGACTTTGGAAATGGGAAAGACTCTTTGTAACAAGTCTTCACAAATTGAAAGTTTACATAGCCTTTTTTTTAACTTAAAAAAAGGTTATTGAGAATGTCATACATGCATATATGTTTTGATCAAATCCACACCCATTCCCTCCCCTCTGACTCCTATATCTCCCCATCATGTTTTTCTGACAACTTCGTATACTCTTTCTTTTGGTGGGGGCTTTTTGCTACTCTAACATTCCCCCCTCTGAAGAGGGAACCTTAAAATCTTTTAGGGATTAGATAAGAGCTCCCGAATATTTTTGACATTTTTGGCCTTTGGAACAGAGTATGTTGCTATGCTAAGAGGCCCAACGACATTTTGACTTTTAGCCAAGAAACTGCCTACTTTTCTTTGGGGTGTTTTTACCCTAATTGCCTAGCCAATTCCTACCTCCTATTCTTATCACATCATTCTCTGAAGAGGTTACCCAAATTGCTGACAGGGAATTGGGACACAGACCACTCTGTCTTTTTCCGTGCTGAATAGGGATGCAGGGTGGGGCAGTTGCAGCACTCCTTTAGTGGGTCTATCTAAAGACTCTCAAATTGCATAACTCTTATCTGTAGGGAGAAAAGAAAGTCCTTGACTAGTGCCTAGGTGATGTGAAGGAGAACTAAAGGCAAGAGTAGTTAGTATTACAAGTTCTAGACAGGGCACTAGAAATAAGTCAGAACAGGGCAAATTTCAAATGTTCATATCAGAGTCCATTGGGATTTCTTGATGAGAGCTTCCAAAAGCATCCCTCTGTTGGGTTCCTCCTCATTTTTCTTTTGTCTGCCAAGGCTGAACTCGAGAGTGATGGACTCAGGATTTGTTTTCAGGTATTTTGATAGCTGTTGGAGTGGCTTTGATAGCTGTTGGAATGGATAGAATCAGTGTCATTTCCCTCTCAAAGGCTTCTAGATAGGGGGAGAAAACAAATTTAGCCATCATTTTAGAAAAAATAGTGGGTTGTCTCCCTTAGCTACAGGTAGGCACTACAATATTGAGGACCAAGGTTTAAAGTCTTACATCTAAGCAGCACTTTCTGCTTAGAAACAAAATGATCAATGAGAAATAATTGTCTAAATAACATTTTATATGGACTTAAGTCTAATGTCTTGGAATTGTAATCCCCTGAACTCTTAAAGAAATATACTGATCACTTTAATTGTTGGTTATACTTTCCTTTTGGGTGTTTAAGACCATAGAGTTGGCCCAGATAAACCAATTTATTTTTACTCTTAAAGTTGTTTGAAGATCTGTTCCTCAGGGGTCACATGGGCTTGGGAGGAGCCCCTGGCTCCTTTCTTTTACCAGTTCCACCTATGTGAAGACAAGTCAAAGGTACTACTTGACCATGGCTGGCTTCGCTTGGAAGCATGGAGGAAATGATTCCTCTGTGTTGACCCTCCTCTTTGTAGACTGGACACTGGTTCAAGTCCATCTCGTGGGGTCTCCTCGGCCTCCTTGATCAAGAGGACAGGTGATCCACCACAATTATGAGAGATGCTCCATAGTCCCCTGGAACTTAGTCGACCTTGGAGGGCAAGGAGCAAAATCCTTTATGTCCCTCTCAACTAAATTAGTATAGGCCTCAAAGTATGACTGTTAAACATCCAGGAAGGTACATAACCTTTTAAACCAAGTTAATCATATGTTTTGAGAACATTCAGAACTATGTACTCCTTCTAAGAAAAACAATGTAATCAGCCTTACAATGATCTGGGGTACTGATGTAACTTTTATAAGCTGAGCTGAACCATTCACTTTAATTTAACTAAATTAGTATAGGCCTCAAAGTATGACTGTTAAACATCCAGGAAGGTACATAACCTTTTAAACCAAGTTAATCATATGTTTTGAGAACATTCAGAACTATGTACTCCTTCTAAGAAAAACAATGTAATCAGCCTTACAATGATCTGGGGTACTGATGTAACTTTTATAAGCTGAGCTGAACCATTCACTTTAATTTTATACCATATTCCCTATTCGTGACTCAGTTATATCCCTGACTCAGAGTGATGTAAATGTGAGAAATGTGACAGTAATGTTGTTGAAAACAACAATGACATTACAAACAATGTCTCCCCCACAGATGTTGCAAGCAACATGGCGTAGGTTAATGACATCTGTCTGTTGCTTTGTATGTTGTTCTGAGTAAGTAGGATCAGAAAAACAACTTCTTCCTTTGTGAAACAGTTATCAAAGATGGTTCATACCATGCTTGATGTGCTGTTCAATAAATATGAGAGGTGCCCTTTGTTGATAGGAAGAAAAGAATAACATAGATGAAGAAGAGAACAGAAAAGAGCCCCATTCTGAGAGGAATCAGAACGCCTCAGAACAAGATCAGGCCCACACTTGGTTAAACTATTCCAAGAATGAAGTTTCTCATTAATGAGGTGGTTTCCCACCACCTCAATGAAGAACTATAACCTATAAACCAAGCAACTCTTTTCCTCTCCAAGTTACTTTGGGTCAGTGTTTTATCCCAGCAATAGAGAAGCACACTAGGACACCTTTAAAGCACAAAGCCTCTCTGCCCAATAGAACATTTAGGAGCATTTCTACAACAAAGTTTTTACTTTCTGCTTACCTATTATTTTAATCTTGAACCTCAGTTCAGGTGTGTCAAAGTGATGCTTTAGTTAGCATTCCTGGTCAGGGTGTAAAAGGTCATAGATTCAATTTCTGGATGCACAAGCAAGCTTTGCTACCACTCTGGCCATGCCCAGGCCAGACGTCCTGAAGAGCCAAGCCTCTTTTAGATTGTACTGTCATTGTGTCCTGCCTGCTGGGCTTCGGCCACCTCTCTAGGTTCCAGCAACATCCTAGCCCCCCTTCTCTAAATAAGAGGATGTTTGGGAAGGTTCCAAAGGACTTTTGCTAGTATTTAGCAGAGAAAAATAATACACACTAGCTAAAACCATGCTTCTTTTGAGCTCCCATTTTAAATTACAGTGATATCCACACTATTGCTTTTTTTTTTTTTTTTTAAGTGTTTTTCTGTTGTCTGTTCTTCCCTTGGCCTCTGGTGTGACCAGCAAGCTGAGCAGGACTGCCTGAAGGAAGGCTTGCTTCCTGCCTTGACTATACTTAATGAAAAAACCCTGTTCTTAGGTTCTGGAAGGGCTGTGGGGGCCCCAAAGGAGAGCTGTGAGAGCCAGTGGATCTCCAGGTCAGGAAAACCACTGCCCTGAGCATTGTCACTCTGTGGAAAGGCAGCTGTACATTTTCTGGGCTTCCTGTCCAGTGACAGAAAGAAGGAACAACAGTCTCCTTCCTCAGACCATACCAAAACACATGACAGGCAGGGCTTTCTCGTAAAGTTCAGAGTGACCCAATTTCAGATGTCAAATGCATTTATCTAATATTGTCAGTTGATTTCAGATGAGTCAGACAAATAATGATTGTGCTAGATAGATTTAGTGTCAACTTGACACACCTGAGTTGAGGGAGCCTCAACTGGGGAAATGCCTGCATTGAATTGGCCTGTGGCCATGCCTCTGGGGTATTGTCTCGATTGTTGAGTGGGAGGGTCCAACCCACTGTAGGTGCTGCCACCCCTGGGAAGGTGGGCCTGTGTTGCATAAGAAAGCAGGCTGAGCAGAGGCCAGGGAAGCAAGCCAGTAAGCAGTGCTCCTCCATGGCCTGTGTACCGGCTCCTGCCTCCAGGTTCCTGCCCTAAGTTCCTACCTTGTGCTCCCTGATGAACTCTGACCTGGAAGATGTAAGCCAAATAAACCCTTTCCTCCCCAGGTTGGTATCAGTCAGAGTATTTTTGTCACAGCAATGAAGAACAATTTTCTCTTTGATAATGTTGATTAGAAATGTAATGTTCTGCCAGGTGTGGTGGTGCACACCTTTAATCCCAGCGCTTGGGAGGCAGAGGCAGGCGGATCTTTGTGAGTTCGAGGCCAGCCTGGTCTACATAGTGAGTTCTAGGACAGCTGGGGCTACAAGGAGACCCTGTCTCAAAAAAAGACAAAAAATAAATAAATAAAATAAAAGAAACGTAATGTTCTAAACTACAATGCAAGTGTTGAGAATACAGCAGCTAAAGTGAACTGTGTTTAATTTGGTTCTGAGGCAAACATTTCTAGATCTGATACCTAGTTGGACCAGTTATCTGTATATACCTGAATAATTTACCTAACCTTTCTGATGCTCAGTATCTTTTGGGAGTGTGTGTGTGTCTGTCTGTGTACACGTTTGTCTATGTGTAGGGGTGTGTGCATACATGGATGTGATGATAGATGTGTGTGTGTGTGTGTGTGTGTGTGTGTGTGTGTGTGTAGGTCAGAGGTCAACCTCAGGTGTGCCTCAGGAGCTGTTCATCTTGCTTTTTTTCCAACTTTATTTTTATTTTTTTATGTATATGAGTGTTATGCCTGCATGTATGTAAGTGCACTCATGTAGTGCAGTGCCCACACATGACAGAAGAAGGCATTGGATCTCCTGGAACTGGAGTTAAGAGTGGTTGTTAGCTACCATGTGGGTACTAGAATTTGAACCTAGGTCTTCTGCAAGAGTAGCCAGTGCTCTTGACCACTGAGCCTTCTTTCCAGTCCCCCATCTTGCTTTTTGAGATGCAGTCTCCCAATGGGACAGGGGCTTGATGAACCCCAGGGATTCCCCTGTCCCTTCCTCTCCAGCACTGGGATTACAAGCCTGTACTACCACCATGTCCAGCTTTTTATGTGGGTTCTGGGAATAGAACATGGGTCCTCATGCTTGCTATCTCCTGAGCTTTCAATGTTAATGTCTTTATAGAACAGAAATGCACAGCTCCAGATATTGGCCAGAATTTGAACCCATCCAACTGGCCCAAAACTTTGCACTCTCAACTATTTGCATGTGCTCTTCTAATACATATTCTCTTTGTAATTGTCACCTCTGTTGAAGTGACTACAAAATGCAACTTTTTAGGCTTTTTTAGGACATTAAAAAGGAGCATGCTCTTTCCCACACACATTCTACAAAATCAAACAACATGGGCATTAGCAGGGGCAGAAGAATGAGCCTATTAGTCTGGTTCATGTGCATCTGGATAGGTCAAATGGCTGAGGTCAAGATGCTATATGCTTTTTGCTCTCCTACATGGGGCTTGAGCTCCCACCCTATCACCTTTCTCTTCTCCTCTTCCATTCCTATCTCAGACAAGCATCTTGCAAAACACAATCCTTTTTGCAAAGGATGGACTAGCATACAGATGGATTCACTTAGACCCATCAGCACTAGAGACATCTTTATGGATAAAGAATATTATAATTGCACTAACAAACAGGGCTTCCTATCCCTCTGCTTACAGACAAATTTTTCAGAAAAAAAGTTCCACTTATATCATTTTCTGGTTTCCTGTTGTGTTTGGGGTTTGGTTTTA
>NW_008336888.1:3481801-3499699 GCF_000622305.1 Nannospalax galili
TAGGGATTTGGCATTTTTGTTTATAATTTATAAAAGTCTAAGGAAAACTCCAGTACTCATTCCAAGGTTACATAATAGCTGCTAGAATTCAGGGGGGAATAAAACAGGAAAGCGCAGGAACTCCAAAAACAATGCTTTTGAGTATCTGTGCCTCTGTTTCTAAAATTAGATGTTGGAAAGAACTTCCTTCTTCCTAAAATGCCATTATAAAGCAAATTATCCCACTTTGAAACAATCTACTGGAGGTAGAGGCAGTACGGAAATAAAGCAAAAGAAAACTTGAGAAGACTGAACTTTCATCATGGAATTACAAACTTCTAAAATTTTATTGTGAAAATAATACCACAGCCTGGGGTTTAATAGCAGAAGATAACAAGTATATAGTATTTGTAACAACAGGTTAATATCTAAGCATTTTGAATGCTGTATATTGAAAAGATAATAACTCTAGTGGAAAATTGCTAACGCTAGTTTTGATTCTAATAAAGTTTTTTGCCAGCTGCCTAAGTTATTCAGAATCAAACCTCACCTATGAACCTTTAGCTTTGAAAAAAAGTCTTACTTGGGCCTGAGAGATGGTTGAGTAGTTAAGAACCCTAGTTATGTAATCACAAGGACTAGGGTTTGGATCCCAGCACCCATGTAACAAGCCCAACATCTGAGGCACCTGTAACCCCAGCTCTAAGGGGTGGGGACAGGAGGATCTCTGGGGATTGTTGGCTTCCAGCCTGAGAAAATGTAAGGCCCAGGTTCAGGGAGAGATTCTGTCTTGAAGGAGTTAGCAGAGAGTGATCAAAAAGGACACCCAAAGCCCTCTTCTGACCTCTACATTCACAGAGGCCCACTCACCCAAACACACACACACACACACACACACACACACACACACACACACACACACGCAGGCATGCAAAAACAAATCTCTTTTTAAAAGTTTCATTAAAATTTTCTCTATCTGCATTCATAGGACATTACAAAAGCAAGCTTTTATTTATTTTTGCATTTACACTCACATGAGACTATTACAAAAACAAATCTATAAAATTTCATTTTACAAAAATAAAATTTGAACTTCCCAGATGGATACTCGCAATTCCTGCTCTCCGAGGAGAGCCTTGGTGTTCTGGGCTGTGTCTCATGATTATTTGCTGTCTGTCACTCTGGGTTCTGACATATTTCACAGTGGTTTACTCTTTTCCGTTACAATGGTGCTAGATTTCCTAAAGTGCCAAGACCCATCTCATCTGAAACACCCTAATGGATATTCCACTTCTGAATAACACTTTAAAATGCATTTGCAGGATCCAGCATGGTAAATATTGACCTTGTTCCCACATTATTCTTAATGCTAGATGCCCAAAATGTTTTCCATTTGTTGGTCAATAGGATAGGGTGAGCAGCTGCTCTTACACAGAACAACACCCAGCTCTGTGAAATAGAAAAAGGTAGGGTGATCATCAGGTCTCAAGCTTCAAAAGGTGGTCACATAAAATACGGATCTCATCAAAAACAAATGGCCAGAAGTTTTTCTAGGAATGGGAAATAAAAACATATTTTTACTTTTGGTCATATTTATGGATTTTTCAAAGAATTTCCTCCCAACAAATGATCAAATAGACCTCATTTCCTAAGAGAGACTCCAGTGCAAATTGAGCTAGGCCTAATCTTCCTTAAACTTGATTTACAATCCCATTTCTTCACTTCTAATGTTGGGACTCCAGATAAACCTTCTCTCTGTCATTCTTAGAGCTAGAGCTAAAACTCTCAATACATCAGATCCTAAATCCTACTAACAGGGTGGATGAGGGCTGTGTCAGGGAGACCTAGGGAGAAGAACTAAGACAAGACAGGTCTGAGTGGCCCAACAAGCCTGTCAGAACCGGACTGTTGTTATTGAGAAGCACTATTAGAAGGCAGTAAGATTTACTTAAACCTCAGAGGAAACCCAGTGTTTCTCTGCTTCATGCAGGAAAACAACAATGTTCAGAACCAGGCCCTGGGAGACAGCCTATGAATAAAATATGCTCGCCTAAGTGCATAAAGTCCATGCTGTGTACTTTGGCTGCCTTTTAGAGGCGTGTTTGGTTTTTGGCAATCTTCTGGATCTGTTAGACTACTGTGGAAGTGCTGGACAAGTAGCCTTTGATGGTGGATACATGGAGCCCCATTTCAGACATTGTTCACTGAGGGCTGGGAAAGTTTTCCTCCTGTCAGCATCCTCAGCATCCCCAGGCTGCTCAAGGCATGAAATGATTGCATTCGCAAACCTCACAAAAGGCTGCATGGATCCCCCTAGACACGGTTCAAGGGAAGAGTAGTAAATGTGGACCCTCTCCCCCACGTTATGCTACCTGAACACATCCAGTGGAAACGTCTGGGGTCCAGATGGAATAAAGCTGATTGACAAAAGGGTACCAGTGGCATTAATGATGTCTATGGTGGTACCTGGATTTCTCTGCTTTCATCAAGTTTATAACAGGGACAAGAACTAAACAATTTCTATTTCTGAGGTGCAACAGGCTGGCCACCATTCAAACCCCTTCTCCTGTCACTCTGGCTTTACCCAGACAGGCTGAGTACAGCTGAAGATGCAGATTACAGTTCTGAGACGTGTTGGCTGCATCTTCCAGCCAACCTGCTTGGGTGGCCATGCTGAGTCATCAGAGCCTCCCACTTAGCTTACAACTTCTCCTCCCTGGAGACCACAGACAGTGCCAGGAGGACACTGCAAGGGCAGAGCTGCAGGAAGAGGCAGTCCTTCCACAGACCTGCAAGAAAGCTCACTATGCCATGCTTGGGGCAAAAGACTTGCTGGCCTTATCTCAAGTTATTCTCTCTAGTTCCCTCTGAGGAAGCTGTGTTGGGTCAGTTACCTGTGTCTTAGAACACTTTAGTTTTCTGTTTACTGTCTACAGCAAGTAAATGACAGAACTAGGTCCAAGGTCTGGGGCAGCTGATTCCAGGACCCAGTGATCATAATAACTGGGGGAATCCAGGATTGGTAAGTGAAAGCTGCCCAGGGTTCTCGGTCATGTGTCCCCCTTCTGCTATATTCTTGGCTATCCTCTCAGCTTGATTCTATCAAGTACTTTGCATATGCTTTTATTATTTGTTCATATTGTGTCTCAAAATGATCTTATTGATCTTTGGACAACCAGAGAAATGATATCAGAGTTAGTCAGCTTATACAAATAAACCCTGTCCTTTGAGTATAAAAGAACTAGGCTGGAGAACAAAAGTTCATTCCTGTCTCCACAATGCATTGAGAAAGAATGTCATGCAAAATCCTGCCCAACCAAGTGGAAAAGAAATCTGCCAGTCCCAGGATTCCAGAGTCATATTTCTTGTGCTCTGTCTTCCTGCTTTGCAAATGGCTGTCCAAAATGACAACTTTTAGCATCAGCTCAGTGGAAAGAGAAATAACAAAGTGTCAGCAGTGATCATCTCTTTGATAATAGCCAATTTTAACATAAGCATTTGTAAAAAATAAAAGTTTAAAGGGTTACATTTTGGGCTTGTATTCCCATCTCTCTTTTAAGGGGCACAGGCTTTGAGACATGGTCTTCCTATAGCCCAAGCTGGCCTGGAACTCACTATGTAGGCCAGACTGACCTTGATCTTACCTCCCAAGTACTAGGATCAAAGTTGTGTGTCACCATGTCTGGCTTGGGTTCCCATCATTTTTAGCTGGTTCCATTAGTTATTACAAACAAACAAGTGCTTAAAATTTTACCAATATTCCATCAGGGGCTCAGCAGTTAAGAGCGCTGGCTGCAGAGGACCCAGGTTTTATTTCCAGAACCCATATGGTGGCTAACAACCATCCATAACTCCAGTTCCAGGGGATCTGACATCCTCTTCTGACCTCCTTGGGCATTGCACCCCAGAGGTGCACTTACATACATGAAAGCAATACATTCACACATAAAATAAAAATAATTTTTAAATTTTACTAATATTCCTAAGTTGTTGCCACAACAGTAGTGTTCTGTGTAATCAGAAGACAGAACTTAAGACAGAAGTTAAGAAGCACTTCTAGAAAATTAGTGAACAGTCTAAGTTTGGGAACCTGAACTCTCCAGAGAATAAACTCTGTGTCGGTTAAGCCACATCATACTATACACACACAATTATACACATACACACGCCCCTATACACACACACACGCACACACACCTATGTACACATACACCTCTTTTCCTTTTATAAGAGCAGTATCTGTTTATTGAAGAAATTTTGAAAAAATACAAAATAAGAAAAATAATCATCTATGTTTTTACCACCCATTGGAAAACTTCCTTTTAGCTTTACATACATATCCTAACACAATACAGATCATACTTGAGCATGGCCTTACAACCAGATGCCATATTTCAAGGAAGTTGCTCTAGTGACTAAGCCTATCTCCAGTCTACACATTTAAGATATGCAATGGACCAGCTAGGTGGTGAGCTCCAGCCTTAGGAGTTTGGACAAAGACAATGGAATGCTTGTGAATCTAATCAAGGTCTTTAATCTCAGTCTAATGGTGTAACTCCAGTTTCCTGATAGTGATTTCGGGCTGCCACCAAAAGGGATAAAACCTCAAGCCATAGATCATGACAGACATTTTAACTAATATAAGTCCATTGGAAAATCAACCTTCCTCCTGACAGGACCTAGATAAAGGCTACAAATGTTCTTCTGAGAGACAAATTTAGTCTTTTAACACTGGTGACTATGCAGAGAAAAATTCAATGTTATGTGGTTTGAAACTTGTGTCTATGAGATGAACATTGTTGACAATGGTTTCATCCCATGGTCTATAGAAATAAACTTGCACAAAGCAGCAGCTAGCTTTGTTTGTTAAGTGCACATCAACTCAAATGAGGCCTCCCATGCTGTCTTATGTTGCTCTCTTTACCTACTCAGTTCTCAGCTTCCTTTCCAGGAAAGCTGTAAGGGTTAAGAAGGTGATCAGCTGTGGGTGGCTTGGCTTTGGGAAGGCAAAATTTGGGGGCTCAGTCTCTTAGCGCCTGAGTTTCTCAAAGCTATTTCCAGATGGTGTGTGGTTTTGTACTAACACAAGATCTTGACAAATGAAGTTCACGGCTGAGCATTTTGAAGGTGGTTTTGGCCAAGGCTTAAGTCATGAGACTGCTAAGGTTCAGCTCAGCAGTGCTTGGCTGGAGTGCTTTCTGGAGCCCTTCTGAGAATTGTATGCTAAGTGCTCTCTCAGGAAGGGTTGGCATATACAGAAAACCTCTGTAGCTGCAGCCGTGAGTAGTTCCTATGAGGAGGAAGACGGTTGCTATTTCATTGGACCATCGCTCTGATTGTTGCATGTGGAAACCTCAGATTGTCCTTTCCCAGTAAGGGCTTGAAGCAAAGGCTGTGAGTGAGCAGGAACAGCATCTGCCCCAAGCCAGCACTTGTCTGTTACAGATGATGGAAAATGTGCTTGGGGCTTCAAGTTGGGGAAACGTGTTTTCTGTTCTCATCACAACCACATGTGTTATCAGTAGGGCGGGCTGTGTAGGAACAGGCTTGACTTTCCTAAGTCTGGGGATTTCCTCTGTGACGTTTTGGCTGAGAACATTAAATGCAGAAGACTGAGAAAAACCAGCTCTTTTGTGCTTGGTATTATTGCCCCTTGGATGTTTCCGGAAGGCACGACCCTGTGCTCGTTTATCTTCTGTCCAATTAGGAAGTTAATCTAGAAGGTAATCAGAATAAAGAAGCACTCTTTCACTTGTAACTTTACAGATTCACTGTTTATTTTTGATCAATTAAAAATGTCCTAATTTTTTACCTTCCTTTTCCACAGATAGACTGAAGTTTTGTTGATTGGTTGTTTTCTTGTCATCTTTTATTCATCTAAATAGTGTTTTATAGCCAAAAGGTTTGCAATGGTATGATCATCGGTGTGAGAGCTGGAAATGGCCTCAGATCAGTAGGTGTCAAATTCTGTTGTCTTGAGGAGGTGATGCTGGAATGACCACAGAAAGGGAACATGAGAAAAAAACAAAATCACAAACCCACGTGAGAAACACACACACACACACACACACACACACACACACACATACACACACACACACAAGTAGCACACATACTGTCCCTAAACTTAGCTACATTTATGTTCAGTTTCCAAGTGATACTTCATTTGAATAGTGAAGTACATTTGGACATCATTGAGTAATGTGACTAAATAAAGCTTGAAAGCCCCAATATGCCCTGCCTTTAATCTCAACAGATAAGTAAAATCGCAGAGTGGTTAATCAACCTACCTACGGCACTTGGTTATTTTGTGATAGATCCAAGACTAGAACCCAAGTGTTCCCACTAACTTTGATTGACTGAATGAGTCCCTCATTCATAAATGTTTCCTGGCCCCATAATTGCACTAAATGCTATGTCCAAAATGTCTTATTTGATGATTAAAATAAGTCGTATTTACTTGGAAAAAACGATTTTCCACTAACTTGAGCATTGGGTTACATAAAACCTTATCTTTAACTCACATGGTGGCGCACGTCTTTAATCCCAGCACTTGGGAGGCAGAGGTAGGCGGATCTTTGTGAGTTCGAGGCCAGCCTGGTCTACATAGTGAGTTCCAGGACAGCTGGGGCTACAGAGAGACCCTGTCTCAAAAAGACAAAAAAAAAAAGTTTCCTCTTTTGCTTGCAACTGAAGAATTTGTGGTTAAGTCATATTACCATTTAAAGTATGTAGAATGTATTAACATTTGCAAACACCATTCATTTTTAAAGCATCTTGGTGGCTTATGTGAGTGGAGCCACAGTTGGCATACACCCATCTATAGAGTGTCACTTGGCATTAAGTTTCTTTCCATGAAAGCAATGTTTTCAAAAAGAGCCATTTTGGACTTTCTCTTTTCTGGATTCATGATTTATATCTACTCTGTTTCATGGATATACTTTGAAAGGTTGTAGGTGCAGAGTTCTTTCAGTACATTAGCCACATGGTCTTACAAGTATCTATTTACGTCTACTTCTCCCAGTGGAACACGAGCTGCTTGAGGGCAGCAGCAGCATTTCAGTCATCTGTATTCCACCAGAAAACTCAGAACAGGTTCTCAATGAACGCTGGAGAGCAGGGGCTCCAGGTCCAAGGGGGAAAAGTGATTGTGTACAATGCCTCTCTACAGAATTTTCTTCTAACAAGGAAGACTTTGTAAAAGATTGAAGTCTTTTGTTGAAACCAGCTCTTTTAAAAGCACAATAAAGCATCACTGTTCTTGAACAAAAGACTTATAATTAGCTTTGTAAGGCTGAGATCAACCTTGCAAATTAAATCTGTTTAGCTTAGGGGGAAGAGAGAAGAAACTTCCAGAAAGTTCATCATATTTCTTTATCCTCCTGATATTTTGACTATGAGAGAGAGAGAGAGAGAGAGAGAGAGAGAGAGAGAGAGAGAGACTATTCTTGTCTTTGAACATTTACCTGTTTCACTAAGTGTGGGGGCATAGAGCACTCAAGAGACAGAGGCAGAGGCAGGAGAATTGTCATGAGTTGCTGACTAGCCTACACTAAATACTGAGACTTTGAAAAAAAAAAATACTCAAGCAACAAGATTGCCCTGGACAAAGTCTGATCCCTGTCTAGGAATGGAGCTAACACAGAGGAGGATGAGCTAGAGTGTGAATAAGAGGAAATCATGTCTTTGTTGACATTATGTAGGTCCCCATGTCAGGCCATGCTAAACACAGGATATCTAGTCAAACTTGAAATTCAAATAAACAATGACTGTTTTTACTCATAAGTATATTGTAGATATTGCAAGTGACATGTACTGCAAGTTTAGTCATGGAGTATCTGAAATTGAAATGTAACAGGGTAGCTGTCTTTTTATTTGCTAAATCTGGCAACCCAACTTGTAATCAAAATGTATTAGTTGGTGGTAAAACACAGTGTTCATGAGAGAACCGAAAAAGCGTCTATTATTTGGGTGAATGGGAGATAGGAGTCCTTGGCTAGATGTCACAGAATGATGAAGCCTGAGGATGTTACTTCTAGCACAGTTTCCAGAAAAGGGTGTCTCAGTGCTGAGTGAGTGGGTGGGCAGCAAGAATACAGAAGCCTGGAGTAGGGGGCTAAGGGTTAGCAACGTGGACCCATTCAGAAACAAAAAGACCAAACTGAAAATCTGATTGATTGATTGATTTTGTGTGTGTGTGTTTGTGTGTGTGTGTGTGTACATGTATGTGCACTTGCACATGTGCATGCCGTGGTGAGGTGTGGAGATCAAAGAACAACTTTTAGGAGTTGGTTCTCTCCTTTCATTATGTGGGTCCCAGGGATTGAATTCAGGTCATCAGGCTTGGTAGCAAGCATGTTTACCTACTGGCCATCTCACCAACCCTCAAACTGAAATCCAATGGAGACATATTCAAAGCTCATTTAACTTTTTTTTATTCAATAGTATAATCAAGGAAGGGGAAGAGACAGAGGAGAAGGAGGAAAAAAGTGGAAATAATGTGGGTAATGATGATTTTTACCATAAAGGAGGGAAGACCTGATAAGAATTTAGGGAGTGGCATGAGTGACTTGGTCCTTCCCTGGCCTGTCACAATGTGAGCACTTCCTGAACTGAGTGTAACTCATGGATCATTGGTATGATAGTCAACATGTTCAACCATTGGCACCACCAGACTGATGCACAGCCAACCAAGAATGAGCCTGAGCTTTCTGATTGAGCAACTTTCCCCTGGACAACTGACCTAAGCCTTTCACTTTGGCATAAAAGAACATGTTACTGAGAACTTGAGAAATGAGGTGAGGAAGCAGAAAACAGGCATCTGCTGAGACGGGAGGACAGAGTACAGAGACATGGGAGGCCAAGAAGGCCCATGTCAAAGTGCAAGACACAGCACTTCCTGGGGCTTGCCCAGATGATACTCTTCTGCAGTGGTGTGCCTGCCCCACACTGGCTTCCCTGCTGGGTCTTCTAAGGTATGCCTTTAAGGGCATTCCTGGGAGTCCCCTAGCTCAACCTCTCTGTCCTAATTCTCCAAGGGTTTGCTCCAGTTCTGATTTTTGGGCACCTTTGACTTTTGTCTGACATTCAAGACCCCACAGTAGCACTGTTAACACTGATGTTACCCACTTTGATTATAGTTATGGATTTTTCACACCAAAACCTTTCCAAACTCTCAACGTCATGCTGTGTGAGAAAATGAATCTCACTCTTCAAAAGTGAACAGAGAACTTGGAAAAACAATAAAGAAAGCCTCTGATTGGTGCCTGAAATACAACATTGCTACTCCTTTCATGGCAGATATGTTGGCAACAAACTGTGATGGTGACATATTGAATGAGGTGACACAGGTGGTGAGGCTCCTGGAGCACATGGGATCATTGCAGTTTAACCAAGTGTGGGGCTGAGGGACAGTGAGGTAACTGTATGCCAACTGTGTTTATTTCACTGAGATTCAAATGAGATGTGCATAGACTAACAGATTAGAGACACCCTTCAAATTCTGAGGTAATAAGGCAAAAGCACATATTTGCATATCCTTGCTGTGGAGCCCAAATTTCCCCAGACCTCATTAGCCCATGGGTACCAGAGAGCCCACAGCAGCATGAGACCAAGCATCGCCTGGTAGCTGGGGGTTGGAGAGCATCTTGACTACATTGAGTCAATCTCTCAGGACATTCTGCTCTGCTATCTGTTACGTGACAGACCTGACTTCCTTTCTCTCTCTCCCAGAAATCAGACCACCTCCCAGTGCAACGAGCTGATAAGAAACTCTGCTGTGGCCTTGCAGCCCCTCCTTCCTCCTGACATCTGCAGTTATCCTACATCCTACAGTTTATTGTCCTACCTAGTGCCTGTCTCTATGACTCCAGACAGGTAGGTTGGGTCATATGGTATGAAGCTTGCCCATGCTCCTGAGAACCTGTAAGAGTCAGAAGTCCCCTTTTTTCTCCAGAACTGAAGAGTCTGTCTCTCCCTTCAGGCCCCTACTGTGCTCTCTATAGTGCAGTGTCCTAATTCTCCTAATGTTCTTGGATTTGAAGGGAAGGGGACCTTCCCTTCAAAGGGACCTCTTTTCAAGGTCCTCTGATGGCTGCCTATGGTCATGATGCTCAATCTCCCCTAATGCTCTCCTACTTCAAGGCCCAATCATGGCTGCCTATGGTCATGAGTCTTTCTCCTAACAAAGCTCATCTGAAGGGTAATTTTGTGTCAGCTCCTTTCTATGAACCTGTCGTTCTTTCTAACAGTATCATAATGCAGACTCATGTCAGGCCAGACTGAGGTATAAGTACTCAACAGAGGGAACTGGTGGGTTACTGGGACATGCCTGTGGTATTGTAGCAACAGTGGCCTCTCTCCCTTCTGGCCTTCCAGGGTCAATGCATTCGTCCTGGAGAAGGAAACTGGCTAGCTTCTTTTTCAGACAGCACAGGCGACCTTCACAGAAGCATTGTCACAACTGCATGATGTGTATGCATATGGAAAGGATGGTGTGTGTGTGTGTGTGTGTGTGTGTGTGTGTGTGTATGTCTCACCTCCAAATGTTCACTACCACTGCCTCCCTCCCAAACTCCACACACCCACCATCACTTGTTAGAAATCCAGCATTAGAAATTCTCTAGGGTTAATAACATACTTTATTTGGGGTGCTCATGTAATTCTGGATAAGAGTAAAATCTATAGACAATTCCTCATTCCCTTATCTCATTTGTCTTCATCACCCCTTAGCAAAGCACAGAAGTGGGAAACAGGAAGTGACAGAAATAAAGAAGAGGAGGAGGAGGAAGAGGAGGAGGAGGAGGAAGAAGAGGAGGAGGAGGAAGAGGAGGAGGAGGAGGAAGAAGAGGAGGAGGAGGAGGAGGGAGAGATGGTCAAAGGCTACAAGGAGTCACATACCAAATGAATCAAGTCAGACCCCCTTTTTCTTCCAAGAGGTCTTCTTTCCCTTCCACCTCTAGCTTCTGGCAATTTAGGATGAATTCTGGGGAAATCACAGTGCTTCTGTCTTATATCAAAAGAGACAAGACTGTGTTCTGCTCTCTGGCTTGAGGTTTGGTCCAGACTTTTGTCATAGTTCCTAGTCTATGGTTGTCTTCTCCCGAAGTCTAGTCCCTTAGACTCCTTTTCTCTCAAGCAGCCTTTATTGCTAAGGCAGCACAATTCTTCCTGGGTGGTCCCAGCCACAGCCCACAAAGGTTTTGGACTTAAGGCCGCCATCCTCCCAAACTCTCTCCAGGGCTCCTCCCTGTATGAGTCCTGGGTTAGGGTATTCAACTCAAGATTATGGTCCTAACCCAGGGCCTTCTGTCCCTGTGAAGCAGATGTCGACTGTGCCTCTTTTAACTTCCACCCCGGAGAATCACCCACTCAGCAAAGGCAGCAGTGAACACAGTAAACTGTCTGTATAGCTCAAACAGGAGACAAGGAGAGAACTATAGTCTTGTAACTCCACTTGGATCTGTCTCTCTCAAGGTCTTTTCTAGTGTTTCTTCTTCATCTCCCTGACACCCACCAAACACATCAAACCATGCAGATGTGCACCAGTTCCCATTTTCAAATGACTCATCAACATTCCTGGCCATGATCTGGAAGACAAAGTTCTGTTGTTATATTTCAATGCATTAAACAGTATAATGGCTAGTTAAAACCAAAGATTCAGATGCACATTGCCTGCATCAAACCATAGCTCAAATTTAGGAAACTGATAACTACCTTTTCACCTGTAAAATGGGGGTAATTGTATCTACCTTAGACCATTTATATGAAGAGCAAATGAGATAATATATAAAACTTAAAGCAGAGCCTGGCCCATGATAAGTGTCAAGCATGATGCTTGATGAGTATCCCTTACTTGAATATTAGGGACCACTGCTCTGTATATCGCCACCTCATGGAAGTGTTTCAGATTTGGGGTGGTTTTTTTTTCCAGATTTGGGAATATTTGCATATATATAATAAGACATCATGAGTATGGCTGGGCATGGTGGCACATACCTTTAATCCCAGCACTCCAGAGGTAGAGGCAGGCAGATCTCTGTGAATTCAAGTCTAGCCTGATCTACACAGGGAGTCCCAGGCCAGCCAGGGCTACACAATGAGATCCTGTCTAAAAAAAATACATATTTTGAGTGTGGAACCCAAGTTTTACTACCAAATTCATTTATGTTTCATATATCTTGTACACCGTATGAAAGTAGTGCTGTTGGGCTTGGTGGCGCACACCTTTAATCCCAGCACTAGGAGGCAGAGACAGGAGGATCTCTGTGAGTTCAAGACCAGCCTAGTCTACATAGTGAGTTCCAGATCAGCTGGGGCTACAGGGAGACCCTGTCTCAAAAGACCAAAAAAAAAAAAAAAAAGAAAGACAGGAAAGAAGGAAGGAAGGAGGGGAGGAAGGAAGGAAGGAAGGAAAGAAGGAAGGAAGGAAGGAAGGAAAGAAAAAGAAAGAAAGAAAGAAAGAAAGACCCAGTGGTTAAGAGCACTGGCTGCTCTTGCAGAGAAAACCATAATGCTAATAATTTTGTGTGGAATTTTGCCATTTATGATGTCATGTTGGTGCTGCTTAGTTACTGCTTCTTGCTGTAATACAACATCTGGCAAGAAGCATTCCAAGGAAGGAAGCTTTTGTTCTGTTAGTTTGAAAGGATACATTTATTGTGAGGCAGAAAGTAGGGGGCAAAAGTGGGAGGCTGGCTGGTCACATAGCATCAACAGTCAGGAAGCAGAGAGCGAATAGGAAGTGAGACCAGGTTATAAAACCTCAAGGCCTGTCCCCCCACCACAGTGACCCACTTCCCAGCAACACTCTACTTCCTAAAGGTTCCACAACCCTCCCAAGCAGCATACCAGCTGAGGACCAAATAATCAAACATAGGAGTCTATGGGGCACTTTTCACATTCAAACCACAGCAGTACCTAATAAGCTTTAGATTTTAGAATATTTTGTATTTCTGATTTACAGATTAAAGATGTTCTACCTGTAATGCAGGATTTTTGTTCACTGTGTAGCCCATAGTGATCCTTCTGCTCCTTGGCATTACAGACACGTACCAGGATTTCATCACAGACAGGATTTCTCTGGGGAAGAGCCACCTCTGTTCATTGAGTGGGCCCTTTGGGATCTAACCCCCACTCTTGACACATCCTTTCCAATAGTGGACTTACAGAGAATGGAATTTTCTTCATTGCAACACCTTTAGGCCAACCCACATTCATTTGTTCATTCATTCATTCATTTATTAATTCGTTTAGGCTTAGACACTCCTTCTCACAACAACTTTATTAAAAATCTCCCAGACTTCTAAAAAGTAAGCACACTCCCTTGAAGCTACCTCAAAGCCCTCATCATTCAATCATACCATCTTGTTTCAGTTTCCCTACCACAGCTTTCCCATGTCTTTCCAATACAACCTTTAAATCCCATCTCACACTGAGTTCCCTTCTGACAAATGATTATTATGTCAGTGAATCACAAAGACATATTGACAATTTTTAAGAATCTGCTGGAAAGGAGAGGCAACAAAAGTCATACTAAACTGTGATGATTAATTTTTTTC
The DNA here is from genome assembly GCF_000622305.1 of Nannospalax galili. Lineage (NCBI taxonomy): Eukaryota > Metazoa > Chordata > Mammalia > Rodentia > Spalacidae > Nannospalax > Nannospalax galili. The sequence continues at coordinate 3,495,340 of NW_008336888.1, forward strand.
TAAAGTTAACTGTCAACCTGTACTCCAAGCCCAGTTACAGTTGTTGAATTTCATCAGGCTCTTGTGTTCCCATGGTAACCAGCATATATGCAAAGCTTATAAACATATTTTAAGAGAGAATATGAATGGGAAATGTTCTGCATGGCAGTGGGAAGTGCCAGGTTCACTCCAACTCTGCACCTGATCAGCAGGTAGTCTGAGCAGTTATTTAGAAAGGAACCATTGTTTCCTACTCTGTGTTTCTCAAAGGATGTGCCTCGGGTCAAAAATACCAAACCCCACAGTTGTGGCTTTTTAAAAATGTGTATGGCTGTATTGCACCTGTGTTGTGCAATGCCTGTGGAGGTCAGAAGAGAGCATTGAATTCCCCTGGAACTGGAGTTACGGACAGTTGTTATCTGCCATGTAGGTGCTGGGATTGAGCCCCGGGCCTCTGCAAGAGCTGTCAGTGCTCTTAATTGCTGGGCCATCTCTCCAGCCCTAGCTGTGGCTTTTTAAAAGTGCATATTCCTGGGCTCCTTCTAGTACTATGAATGAGAATCTCTGAGTCTGGGAACTCAGAATCTCATTCTGGTGATTCTTGAACATGATAAAGTCTGAGAGCCACAGGGCTCGATGGTCCCTTCTCCATCACATTCTAGCCCTCTGCTTGTTCATTCAGGTCAAATACAGTTACATTGGACCCAATAAATGATTGCAAAAACCCCAGAGCAACACTCTCATCTTTCTGAGATAAGGCACTATTCTTAGAATATACAAGGTAAAAGAGATAAAAATGTCTTCCCTTGTAGTTATGGTCTCATATATAGGACTACAGATAGTAAAAAGATTGTTAACTAATATAAAGATAAATGAATTTTTATCATGTTAGAAGATTGATAAGTGAGGTGGAAAAATGTACAAAGCAAGGTGGGAGGGGTCGTGATGGAGAGCTGGCAAAGTTTCTTCTACATTATATATGCCAAAAAAAAAAAAAAAGGCCAGCTTACATATTGACCGCAAAGGCTTGACAGGTGGTACCAATTGTATCATGAAGTGGATATTAATAATGTAGTCAGAGGGGCACTGGCTGGGGGCCTGGGTTTGGTTCCCAGCACCCACATGGTGGCTAACAACCACCTGTAACTCCAGTTCCATGGGATCGGATGTCCTCTTCTGACATTTTTGGGCATTGCATGCATGTGGAGTGCTTACACACATGCAGGCAAAACACTCATACACATAAAAAATAGAAATAAATAATTGTTTAAAAGACAAATGTAGTAGTAACTTATGGTAGTCCTCCCAGACCCTCTTTAAGGCTGGTATACCACCACCCCCTACTTCACTCCTGCTGTGGTGTGGCTCAGTGACTGGTCCCTGAGGTCTCAAGGGGCTCAGGGGCCCCTTGCCTCAGCATGGGTCAATTTGGTGGTGTCATTTGTGCTTAGGGGTTGTGTTCTGCTTCCCTCTCTTGTTCTAGTAGTACTCCCTGACAAGCCACTTGCCTACTAAGTCCAATTCTTCTAAGGAATCCAACCTAAGATGGTGTTATGGGGTCAGAGCCTGGGCTTCAGTCACTGTGCTGGATAGCTTTAGTGTCAACTTGACACACCTGGGTTGAGGGAGCCTCAGTAGGGGAATTTCCTCCATAGGTGTTGGGGGACCCTGCTGCTAAGGTTGCAGTCCACCATGCCCCTGTCTTTTTCTTTATTACAAAGACTGGGGTGTTTCATGGGCTCCTGGAGGGCCTAATGTGACCCAGCTGTAACTGTTCTTCTACAAGTTGTTGTAAAATGAGTAATTTCTCCCTGGGTAATGGCCACTGTTCCACCCAGACTGGTTCCTTGGTGATCCAATCGAGGCAGGGAGTCTGATAATCAACAGTGGCCCTTAGAATTGGGGGTTCTTTTGTTTTAGGGATCTCATATGATCATCTATTTTAAGGCATTTTTCTTCAGACCCACTAGTAAGAACTACATTGAGGTCTTCCAAGATATCTCCACATGTAGAAGTTTTTAGTGATGAATGCTTGGGAGGGGCCTCCTACTCCCATCAGTTGAGGTCCTGGTATTAACTCCCAGTGTGGGGGAAACTGAGAGTGCCTTAAGATGGTTTTATCAGCCCCGATGTCAAGGAAGCATTTGAAAGGTTTATTGTCTATTTTTATGGTTAATTTTGGATGGGTATTTTCTGTAATACTGGTTACCCATAATGTTTGTGGCTTCCCTCTTGTTAGCAGGGCTGAGGGTTGCCCCAGAAGGAGTTTAAAGGTGGCAAAAGTTTGCCATCTCTGTCACATTTAGATTTACAATCTCTTTTCCAGTGAAAGCCCCTTTTACAGAGAGGACAGAGGGTTTTAGGGGGTCAAGGGGCAGCCAAACCGTTTTGGGGGCAATTTTCTTTCCAGTGTCTGGTTTCTCCACATTTAAAACATTTTGAGTTGGGTCAGGTTGCACCTACAAAGGCCTGGGCAAGGGAGCCTCGAGGCCTGGTATGTGGCAGTCCCAATGTCATGGGTGGCCACAATCCATTTGTCGTAATGTTCATTTTTCAGTCCCTGGCATGCTGTCTGTGCTCAGGGGTCATCCCTTCTCAGACAAAGTTGTTTAAAAGCATTGCATTGGCTGTAGGGTCTCTTATTTTTCTATCTAAACTGGCCTGTACTCTTAGTATAAAGTCTGGGAGGGTTTCAGTTGGTTTCTGTTTTAGGAAGGTTAATGAAGAGGTCTCTCCAGGAGACAAGGGGGTTAGGTGGGCCAGGCCTGTAGTGCACATAAGTGGACCTATTCAAAACAGCCAGCAGGAATTACAGCCTGCTGGATTCCTCTGGAAAAATTGCCCTGACCGAACAGTTGGTCATAATTCCAATCTATGAATCCAGGTGGTGGATCTTGCCCTTGTTGTGGTCTTAGTTGTTGATTATGTGTGTCATTCTTTTTAACTTGCATCAGGCATTCATCTCTAAATAAAGCCTTCCATTGTACAAATAATGGATTGGTGGATCGACAGATATCTCTCCAGTCCTGGGGGGTTAAGAGGTTAGTATTAAAGGTTTGTAGTATACATTTGGTCCATGGAGCATGGATCCCATCCTCAAGGACAGCTTGGCGTAGTTAAGTCTGCCGAATTGGGGGACATGGGTTACATCAACTTGCCAAAGGGCGTTAGATTTTAGTCCCTGAGGATTGGTACCCATTTGTTGTATAGCGGGGGTATGTATCATTGATGCACAGGAAGAGCAGGTTTTAACAATGCATTTAAGTTGAGGGGAATGTGGGGGAATCTGAGATGGAGCCCTCATAAATTAATGTGGGTGGCATGGTGGAGGTTCTGGGCATCTGTTACGCTGGCGGAGAATGTTCCAGTGGTGGCTACCTCATCTGCTATGGCATTTCCTTCAGTAAGAGGACCTGGGAGGGAGGAGTGGGACCTGATATGCTCCCCCAACACATAGGACTGGCCTGTGGCCAAGTCTGTGGGGCATCTTCTTGATTGTTGTGTGATGTGGGAGGGTCCACTGTGGGTAGTGCCACCCCTGGGCAGGTGGATCTGTGTTACATAAGAGAGCAAGCTGAGCAGGGGCCAGGGGAGCAAGCCAGTAAACAGCATTCCTCCATGGCCTGTGCTCCAGCTCCTACCTCCAGGTTCCTGTCCTGAGTTCCTACCTTGGGCTCCTGGATGAACTGTGACCTGGGAGATGTAAGCTAAGTAAACCCTTTCCTCCCCAAGTTGGTATTGGTCAGAGTGTTTTGTTACAGCAATGGAGAAACAAACCAAGACAGTTGCCCTAAGAAGCTAGGCTCTGCTCCACTTCCTCAATAGTTCATTTACAGTGAAAAGCAGAGAAGGGAGATTTAGTCAATGTGGCCACACTGGGAAGAGGAACAAAGAAGTTCAATGACTCCCTAAATCCATTTTCCAGGTCCTGACATGAGACTTAGATTTAACAGAGGGCCAGAGGTACGCTGAGCTAAGCAGTGCAGGCTACCATGTTGTTATTCTGCCCATCACTATTGCCAGGGCTCCAGCCTGTCCTACAAGGTGGTCTAACAAGTCATCAGAACTGTGTGAAATCTCTAGAAGACACCCCCCCCCTTCTGGCTAGCACCAGACTTCAGCCTTTTCTTACTTCCAGCATAGGATTGCTAGGGAAATTCCAATTTCTTAGGATCTGTTGTGTAATAGTCTGATAGCCAAAAGGAGGGGCACAAGTGTCTCTTTAAAGTATCTTCATTCTTGCCAGGATGGTTATAACAGGAATCCTTAGGCAAATGTATTGGGCACATGCCTGCCTGTGTTCCCAGAACTTGGGAGGTGGAGACAAGAGTCAGGAGTTCTAGCCCAGCCTAGGGTATATGAGACTGTCTCAGAAAAAAAA
>NW_008336888.1:3499783-3523760 GCF_000622305.1 Nannospalax galili
ATATATACATGAAAACAACTGGGAACCCCCAGCAATAGTTGAAGCTGCTTTGGGGCATCTACAGACTGAAGGCTGTTACAGTTCACTCTGCCTCAATGTTCAATATTCTATTTTCATCTTGCTTTATGTTTATCTCTGCAGTCTTTGTCTCTTTGAGATGCACTGCCTGCTGTGTTGCTCTGTTCTCCTGGCCACTTTCTCCTTAGGCCACAGACATTTCCTGTATGCCTACCAGGAAGATCAAAGTGGCCACCCCAAAATATTCTTTGGGCATAATTTGAGTTGGTTATTAAGAGGATCTGCAAACCTGACACAGAAGGGTTCCAAAGAACTGTCCTTTTGTAAGAAGAATGTACCTCTAGTGACTCTAGGAAACAAGCACAGACGCAGGCCCAGGTCTTATCTGGGGTCCCCACCTGCCTAGGACATCTTTTTTCATAGGAAGAAGGGAAGGGTTATTTGACCCTTGGCCCAGGCAGAGGTGACCATAAATCACACCCTGTTTTCTTGTAATCTGTTGCTACCTCCCTCCAGGAGCTCCACATTTCTGTCTCTACACAAGCTTCAGCCGTTTGGCCTTCTACTGAGTCTCACACTTGGTATTGGGCTCCCTTAGTTCCGCATGTTAATTAACTTGTGTGCTTCCCCTCTCACATTACTCCATCTATTCTCAGTTTATTTCCTGGCCTGACATAATCAAACCTGCAGAAGAAATGTAAAATTTCTCTACTTCAAGCGTGGCAGCAATCGGGTCAGTGGAGGGGATACAGCAAAAACATAATTAGCTCCTTAACATCAGCTCCTAGAACACACTCTGCTATTACCCAGCATTGAAACGTTCATGTGACTTCATCAGTAGAAGTGGAGGTTCCTTTGCTTTTGAAGTGCAGAGGACTGGATCTAATCTAGGGTCTTCTACAAGTTCTCTGCCACCAAGCTGCTTCTCCAGCCCTGAGCAATTTTTCTTTCTTTTCCTTTCCCCTCCCCTCCCCTCCCCTCCCTTCCCCTTCCCTTCCCTTCCCTTCCCTTCCCTTCCCTTCCCTTCCCTCTTTGATAGGGTCTTCCTGTAGCCCCAGCTGTCCTGAACTTGTATTTTGTCACAGCAATGAAGAACAAACTAGGACACTTCCCGTCCTCCCTCCCCTCCCCTCCCTTCCCTTCCCTCCCTTCCCTTCCTTCCCCCGACTCAAATAAATGAACACCCTACTCTCCCCTTTACCTCCTGAACACAGAGGGTAGACAGGGGCAGCTGGAGATGAGTGCTAGACAAAGCCTTTCCTGACAGGATGTGGGAGGAGCATACCACTCAATTTTCTAGTCTGTTCCAGAGAGTAGCCCCCCTTTTCTTCAGTTCACTCCTCTTTTCACCTTCCCCACATCAGAGAGCAGTGTAGACATTCTTCAGGGTCTGGCCAGCACAGGCATTCTTGAAATATTTGCAAGATTAAAAAAAAAAAAGTTTGGGAGGTTTTGCTTTCAAATAAAATTTGCAATATAATCTTTCTTTGTTCCCAGCATCTGGGGAAGCAACATTAAAAGGTGCTCATCTAGGCAAGTGTAGCAGGGCTGACCTATGACCTACCCTCTGATCCCAGACTGTGAAGAAAGACCTACTTCCATCTGGAGCAGGGAGCAAGCATGCCATGCAGGGATGTCTTAAAGCCTCAAAGCAACCCCAAAGAGGGCTGCACCCCTCTCTGTGAATATTTAACTGGCAAGCTTTCCAGCAGGCAAAAGGGAATCTAGGTTTTGGCACAGAGGCCTGAAGCCTTCGCATCCAGGTGTTTTACCTGGCTGGAGGGAGGACAGTCCCCTCCCCTTCAATTTTAAAAGGAAGCCAAGGATTAGGGAATGAAGGTGACTCATATTTGAAAGTTCCCTACAGGTTGAGGTTGCAGCTGCAGGGTTTACTTAACCCTGGCATGATTCCCGGCCCAATGAAGAAAGAGGCCATGCTCCCTCCTCAGGCACACCTCTCCTCACTACTTACAGGGAGGTCTGGAGCCGCCCACTCAGCTAGCCCAGTGGAACCTCCAGGGACGATGGTGTGGAAATGTACATAAGGACCCAGCAGCTCTGCCGCAGGACCCCACAGCCCGCATTTGTACTAAGTTTGGGTAATTCTAAAGCTGCTGGTGCTCCCTGAAGCACACTGGGATGGCCATACCCTAGGTGATTTAGAACTCATGTGCTCATGTGGATATTAGGTGGATAAAGTTGATTTTTTTTCCCCCTGGTGGTGACAGCACTCTAGAATCTTGTCTTTGGAAACAATTCCTCTCCTGGGAGTGAGTGGGGCTACCAAATGTCTTTCATTGGCCTTAACTATCCGTCACCCAGGCAGGCAGACAGGCAGGCAGGCAGGCAGGCAGAGAGGCAGGCAGGCAGTAACTGGTGTTTTGGTGAGTTGAGTATTCTCCCCTATGGCGGTGGCGGCTGAGCTCACAGTTGGACCCCCTGGAAAAGAACATTCAGAAAACACAAAAGCATAAAAGCAGTGTCGCCTTCCCTGGCGCTTAGCTCCCTCCCTCCGCCTCCAGCTGCTTCTGAGAGCAGCCCTGGCAGCCTTTTCTCTGCCGCAGAAAGGCACAGGCCTCCCGGGACCTGCTCCCCCTTCCCCACATGCCACAGCGGCTCCAGATGAAAGGGCCGTTCGCTTTTAAATAGCACAAACTGCTATTTCTTTATTGCTCTCCTAAGAGGAGCTGCCTTCAGGATGGCGCGGAGGGCTTGCAGTTTACAGTCTTTGCTATTTCCCAGGCTTTGCTCATTTTTCTCAGCTCTTTAACTCTCAGTTTCAGCCTGCAGGAGTGGGCGCCGAGCAGAGCATGGGCGGGTGGAGGGTGCTAATTAACGCAGGCGCAGAAGAGCAGCCTTGTCAGGTGGAGTTGGCATCCGGCTCCTGTGTGGATGGTGACTCACCACCTGGAAGAGAACCTGGGTACCGGATAGCTTAAATAGCAACAAATTTTTGGCCTGAGTCATGGATGAATGTTTACCGATTATCTAGAAGGAAACCAGAGCCCCGATGAGTCCTAAAGAGGGGAAGACAGGGTGACAGACATAAAAGCTGGCACGGTGGAAGAAGGTCCGCCCACCTATCTACAACAAAGCCAAGAGTCAATTGATTTCTGACTCAGAGGTTGGAGCTCCCAACAGGCAATTGTTCCGACGCCATGTGGGACTTGGAGTGCCCTCCTGGGTGGGCACAAAAAGAGGCAAATGGCTTCAAGCAGGGTAATGACACTTCCCTTGGAGACCAACACTGTATTGCCCCTCACTTCTCTCCTCCCTCTCCAGCGCTGCCGGCTTCAAAGATGTTAGTCTGAGGATTAGGCGAACACCAAAAGCCAATCAATCTGAAATGTTTCAGATTATTCATTATAGGTATCCTTTCAAAATCGATGTCTAGGCCACTGAGATGGCTCCCTGGGTAAAGACACTTGCCACCAACTCTAAATAAAAAGTAAAAAATTTAAAAATAAATGTAATAAAAATGAAAAAACCTCTCTCCTCAAATGCATCATAACTCAGTTAAAACATCGATTTCATGCAATGTTCAAAAACACCCCAGAATTTATCCTTCCTTTTTGACATGAATCGGATTTCAGAATAATCTAATGCTAGATGGAAAAAGGAAAGTTCTTCTATATCAACATTAAGAACGAGGTGAATTGTGAAGGAAATTACAAAATTAGAAAATGACCATTTTATGACTTCATTAAAAAAAGACTATGTGGTGATTATCAAAGGAGGATACAATCTCATGATATTATTGATGAGGAGTTTTACTGTGCTGAGATCAATACATCACCACTACAAAGTGTCATTCAATCTTAGCACAACTGAAAATGTACTGGAATGGTGAGGACCTCCAGATATGAATTTTAAAAACCACATAAATCATACCATTAATAAAGTGTTCTGGGGGAAAAAAAGTTGAAGCAAGTCCAGCCATTAATTCTAACTTTTGATCTATAAAGAAGATGGGGAAAGGGGAGATACAAGTCAGAGGACATCTCAAGAAAGGAGCCAGCTGAGATGTGGGTATTTTAGTGACACTGACTTGCTCCCTTCAAGTCAGTACATAAGAGAAAAATGCGGAGGGCTTAGAGAGATGGCTCAGTGGTTAAGAACACTGGCTGCTCTTGTATAGGAAGGACCTGGGTTGGATTCCCAGCACCCAACTAACAACCATCTATAACTCCAGTTCCAGGGGATCCAGTACCCTCAGCTGGCCTCTACGGGCACTGCACACACATGGTCACTTACATACATGCAGGCAAAACAGTCATAGACATAAAAATAATAAATTAAAAAAATTGTTTTGATCTTTTTGAGACAGGAACTATGTAGACCAGGCTGGCCTTGAACTCACAGAGATCTGCCTGCCTCTGCCTCCCCAGAGCTAGGATTAAAGGTGTGCTATCACACCCAGCTATTAAATTTTTTATAAAGAGAAAAATGAAGGGAGTAGTCTTTTAGGTTAAAAGAAATTTAACAACAGTGTAAGAGATTTAACAGACACACAGTGAAGGGAATGGGTAGATCCTGATTTATTCAGATAACTGTGAAAATAATTCTGATACCTGAGAAAATTTAACTGTGATCTGGCATTAAATAATGCTAAAGAAGTTTTGGTAATTTTGATAGGTGAGATAATGGTATTTTAGCTGTATAAGAAAATATTTTCTTTTGGAGATTCATGTTGAAATTCATGTTGTCATAATCCTAGAATTTCTTTAAAATGATACATAAGCAACAAATAAGTAAAAGAAACAAAAGAAGAAGATATGGTATTGGTTGTTAAAGTGAACCATTGCCATAGGGATTTCTGGTTGCTTTTTCTATTTTTGAGTGTGCATGGAGAGTTTCACAATAAAAATGAACATTATCATAACAAAAATTAAATAAAAGTTTACCACTTGTGCTGGTTAGTTTTTGTCAACTTGACATTTCTGACCTTTGTCTGGAGACTGGGTATCAAGGGAGTTTGGCCCACAGAGAACTTACTCCACATCCTGATTTTCTTCCAGGCAAAGTGAGCCTGATACCCCACTGCACATCTGGACACAGAGAAACTTGTGGGAAGTTCCAAAATTATTGTAGTCTGAAGATGTAAGGCATGGGGCTGAAGAGATGGCTCATCAGTCAAGGACTCATACTGTTTATGAAGGAAACCCAAACTCGCAACTTACCTGTAACTCTAGCTCCAGGAGGATCTGACACCTCTGACCTCAATAGGTACCTGTACTCACATATATAAAATAATTACATAAAATAAATCTTTTTTAAAAAGAAGTAGGTTATAAGTGAAAGTTTAGAGAAGAGAAAATGTGGGAAAAAAGGAGAACAATAAGTAACAGAGTATCTGTAGGTGATACCACTTTCTGACTGAAAACCTTTGATATGTTTGGAGAAAGTTCTGTCTTCAGAGCTCTGGTTTCCAAAGGTAAAATATGAAGACACTTCCCCAGACTCCTTTGCCACTAAACACAGACATGTGGTCTGGTCTTTGCCAGTCTAACACACCCACCAGCAACTTCTAGACGGGGACTCACATTGCCCTACATTAAAAGTGGACAATATAGCCGGGTGCGGTGGCGCACACCTGTAGTTCCAACACTTGGGAGGCAGAGGCAGGCGGGTCTCTGTGAGTTCAAGGCCAGCCTGGTCTACATAGTGAGTTCCAGGACAGCTGGGGCTACAGGGAGATCCTGCTTCAAAAAGACGAAAAAAAAAAAAAAAAGTGGACAATATAAGAATGTCAGGACCATCTAGAATCTATTTTCTGGTGAAGATGGTCCAGGGGCTTGTTGGCAGTGGCAGTGGCTGAAAGGTCAAGTTCTTGGTGTAGAGATGGTACTGGTGCTGGGGCAACAGCAACAGCAGTAAAGATCTTGTTTTCAGTGGCAGCTCTGTAGACTGCCACATCCAGTGCCAGGTGGCATGGCAGCAGCGTGCCCTGGTTGTGAATGTTATTTCTCAAAATACAACCCCTAGCCTATTTCTCTAGTCTTCCTGATAATTCTGTGGGTTACCCAAAACCCTTTGCGTAAATTCCTTTTCTATTTAACCAAATAAATTTAAGTGAAAGAGGTACAGGTTGGTGAACCAGAAAACACTTGTTTAAGGCATATTCCTGGAAAGAGAATGAAAAGAAAATTTTTGTGTGGTAAATATACATAAAAGTTACCATTTTAATCATTTTAAGTGTACAATTTAGTAACACTGAGTACATTCGCAATATTGGGGAGACATTTCTGTCTGTTAGCCCTTTCTAGAAGTTTGAAGATAAAAAATCTTAGCATGGAGTCATGTCTTTGAGGATTTTGGATTTCTGGTTGTATTTTAATTCAAGCTAACAGGTGTTTAATTATTTGACTTCTACAATCTAAGAACCATGGGCTGTTTCTTGCTGCATGGCCAAAATCTAATTGGTGCCTAAAAAAGATTTGCTTGATATTCAAAAATCAAGTGAACTATTCTTTTTTAGATAAATAAGTCATTGTATTTGACAATCTAAATATATTTTAGACAAAATAATCTCAACACTCAGATGGTAGAATTGAGGCTCACAGAGGTGATGTATTCTATCCTGGGACACACAGTTAATGCTAACCTTGGCTACTGTCCGCATGCTGTGCCACCACCAGACTCTACCACTTCTTTTCCCATCACTTGTCAAAATGACTGCTACATTTATAGTCTCTTTATTTTTTGTTTTATTTTATTTTATTTTTTGAGACAGGGAGTCACTATATAGCCCTGGTTGGCCTGGAACTCACTATGTAGATCAGGCTGATTTTGAACTCACAGAGATCTACCTGCCTTTGCCTCCTGAAAGTGGTAAGACTAAAGACATGCTCCACTGCCCCTGGCTTACATTCTCTTTAATCTGCATGCAAACACCTTTAAAAGCAAATCTTCATCCAATGCCTCTTCATGCCTCTTGGCTAGACCCAAGCAGTCATGAAGCTGATTGAAATTCCTTGTGCCTCCTGTGATTCTCTGAGACTTGTTTCTTACTTTTCATTTTCTTTTGCACAGTTTTGTCATTTAAATTCTAGAACTTTCTCCTTCATTACCATGTGAGCTGTGATTTCTGTTCTGATTTTAGAAGAAGAAAGTACTGCTGATTCTTCCTGGAGTTCCTGAACTCTGTCTTTCAAAGAGGTGAAGGGAGATGATTTTCTGGCATTGTTTTCTTTGTAACTCTCTGTGTCAGCCTTCAGCTCTGACAGCAAATGTCTTTAGAAAGCATCTTGGGGTGGCAGTCTCCAAGCACAGACTGAATGCATTCAAATTTGATCAAGGTTGCTGGTTGTCTTTGAATGATTTCAGCTGCATTCCAGTAGTGGCTTCATTGCTCCTGGGTGACTGGAACTTCCAAAGGATGATTGCCAGTTTCAGTTCAAGGCATAGCCCATCCTAGTAGGGAAGTTAAGACAACAGGAGCTTGAAGCAGCTGGTCACATTGCATCCACAATCAGAAAGCATTCTCTCATGTGGGGCATTCTTGAGTCCAGTACTTGGGCAGTGCCTGAGCACCTGGAAGGGGAACATGATCAGTCACTATAGGGAAAGAAGCTGCTTGAGTGGGAAGAAGGGGTGTTCTTGAAGACCTGAAACAGCAATTGCCATGGTATCATGCCTGTGTCTGGGGTGCAGGGGCTGGAAAGGCTGATGTAAAGTACTAGTACTTCTACCTGGGGTGATGCTAACAAGGCCAGATTACAGTCCCCTGTGGCTGGAATTATAACAAGTTAGTGAGGGTGTATCACTTAGTTTCTCCTTTTCAGAACTTCAGACTGACTGACTTTCAGTGATATAATAAAAATGTCCTAATATTTCTGGAAGGAAAATTAATAATAAAACAATATTTGGTGGTAAAAGTTGAAACATCATACACTCATTCATTCAACACTGCTTTGTATAAAGTTCTTCTGGTGGTGGGGGGGCGGGGCTAGAGGATAGTTTAGTCAGTAAAGTGCTTGCTGAGCAAAACGAGGACCTGAATTCAATCCCCAGAATCCTTGCTTAAAAAACAAACAAACAAACGACAACAACAACAACAAAAAACTGGTGTAGTAGCACACCTGTAATTCCAGTGCTAGAGAGGTGGAAACAGGTAGCTCTCTGGGACTCCATGGCCAGCCAGCATAGCCTAGTTGGTGAGCTGGTGAGCTCCAGGTCCCAGTGAGACACTGTTTTAAAACAAAACCAAAACCAGAAAAACACAAGGTAGATGGCACCTGAGGAATGGCATCCCTATGCACACAACTACACACACATGCACCTGCACACACCACAAGTTCTCTTCTAGTTCTGAGGTCTCTGCACCAAGCATAACAGTCATCTGCTTGTTATTTAGGTGTTACATACTCATACGGACAAAAACAGACAGAAAATAAATAGCCCACGTCTACAGGGAAAGTGCTAGAAATAACACTAAGGCTGGGTAACAGTGGAGAGGAGTAACCAGAAGTATGTGTTATATTTGATCGAATCATCATAGAGATCTCAGAGAAGGTGGCATTTGAGCCATGACCTGAGGGAATAGACGGTGCCCTGAGAATACCTGAGAGAACAGAAGGCTCAGATCTCTGCAGTCCAAAGGTGCTTGGGAGATCTTAGGCTCAGCAAAGACATCCTTGAGGCAAGAGTGGAGTGAGGGAAAGAGATACAAGCAAGAAGGTCAGAGAGGCAGAAAAAAACCCTCATTTTACTCTGGAATATCCTAAACAAGTATTACATGGAGGCCATGCCTCATACACTTCCTCAGTCTCTAATGACATTTTTGGGACTGGAGAGATGGCTCAGCGGTTAAGAGCACTGGATGCTTTCATAAAGGACCCATGTTCAATTCTCAGCACCCACATAGCAGCTAACACCTGCTTGTAATTCCAGTTCCAGGGGATCCAATGCCCTCTTCTGACCTCTGCCGGATTGTAGGACATAGTACACTTACATGCATGCAGGCAATACATTCATACACATAAAGTAAAAATAATTAAGGCATTCTAAAAAAATGAGACTTTTTCTCCAAAGCATCATTCAACAGGGCTCGAGGGATGAAATGACCCTTTCCTTGTGGACTTTTTGATTGCTCTCTGTCTTGAGTGCTGGGTATCCCAGTAAACTGCCATTTTCATGCCCTGGCCTTCTAGACACAGTCTAGTTTTTCCCCAATGAGATGGGAGCCATTTGTCTTCCTTTGGCAAGCCCCAGGCAGGATTTAGCCATGCTATAAGATGAGCCTTATCACTAGGGTCAAAATGCAAGAGTGAGCAGGAAAGATGAAGTTCAAGGTGGGAGGAAAGGTAAGAACTCCAGGGCAAAGAGGCCCATGAACACACCAGTGAGCAAGACTAGGGAAGTGGCCCCACTCCAGCCCCACAACATTTGCTTGGGCCACCCAAAAATAGTTGCTTTTATTTCTGCCTTACGGTTTCCCATTCATTTTGCTGATGTGAAGAGAAGAGGATCCAGTGTTCCTTCCCAAATGCTCAGGCCTATGGAATCTGTCAGATTTGAAGCTGGGATGGGGGAGCCAGCTGTACCACGTGGACCCCCTGCTCAGCTGAACATCTGATTAAATACAGAGAACTATGCTGTTTCTTTTCAGCCTGTCGAGGCTGACACAAGCTGTTCTTTGATACAAAATTGAATCTATCAGAATTAGCAGATGTTTGATGGGAAGGGTCATACTTGCTTTCTGACTACCTCCTGCTTTCCTAGCCTTCTGCCAGCTCATTTTCTTTGAACATCCACATTTAATAGCCTGAATCCTAGCTGTGCATAACTGTAGGTCACCAGTTCTCTCTGGGTAGTTCGAACAATGCCCTGGATGGTGCTTCTCACTGCCCCCCGCTCCCAGCCATGCCACCTTCTCCTCTGTCTAGAGCTGTTTCAGCATTCCTTCTCATACCATTATCCTTGTTCTGACTCAAGTGTGGACACAGCCTTCTCCTTTATTCTCCTCTCTTTTCTAGTGAGCATCAAAATATCTTACAGACACTATGGCCAGGGACTGACCAATGAATCCCGAAGGGTCCCTGCAGTGTCATGTATAACCCTCAGTTCTGGTTCCTTGGAAGGCAGAGGGGTCCTAAGAGGGTGGGGCATTAAGGCAATGAGTAGGAACTTGAGGAAAAGGCCTTACGACGGAGGCTAGTTAACAGACATCTCTGTGTGACAGATTCACTGAAGGACTGCGGCATTGCTGGTGTAACTTGAATGAGGTCTTTGATATCATAGCAGGACTCTCAGTTGGGCCCCCATTAGAAATAACTTCTCCTTGTCTGTCTCCTTGGCCACACATAGGCATCATGATTCTGGGGTCTCTCCCCTCAGAACTAAGTTGCTTCTTCGGTCTGCTTTCACCCTCAAGCCTGGAATTCCTCTCCCACTCAGCTTAAAACAGTGTCTGTATTTCACAATTTTGAGGGGAGACTGACAGACCCTTCATAGAAACAACCAAAAATGCTACCTAAGAAAGTCATAGAAAGATTTTATTTGATTTATGAAGAGTAACTGTCTTCTCCTTGGTTTTGCATACCTAATTGCCATGAACTGTCTTAAGAATAGAGCAGTTTTATCTCCAGGATAAATTCTGTCTCCACTCTCTAGTGCAAAGGGTACAACTTGCAGTCATCTTTTAAAACAGCATGTGGAAAGCACTTATCCAGTGCCTAGCTGGAAGCAGAGAATGAATAAACGACAGTTCACTCTGTCACACCTTAATCCCACCACTGAGTAGCTTCTCAGTAACCCTGGTAAAGAAATGGATCCACTTACCGACTCAGCAAATGCATATTAAGCATCCACTGTGCTGGGCATGGTGGTGCACATCTTTAACTTTAGCCCTTGGGAGGGAGAGGAAGGCATATCTCTGTGAATTTGAGGCACACTCAGTCTACCTAGCAAGTTCCAAGCCAGCCAGGGCAACATAGTGACATCCTGTTTCAAAAAACAGCAACAACAAAACAACAACAACAAATTCATTCTGTGTC
This sequence comes from Nannospalax galili, assembly GCF_000622305.1. Lineage (NCBI taxonomy): Eukaryota > Metazoa > Chordata > Mammalia > Rodentia > Spalacidae > Nannospalax > Nannospalax galili. The sequence goes on from NW_008336888.1 coordinate 3,510,799, forward strand.
AGATGCTGTAGTCATTAGATAAAATGGGAGAGAAAATGAAAAAGGCAAAGACCCCTGCTCCATGGAGTTTCATTTCAATGACAAGAAAACAGTCATGAAATGAGTAATATGTGGACCGTGTAAAGTAGTAATTGCTAGGAAGCTGAAAACTGGGCAAGAGGCACAGAAAGTGCCCAGGAAAAGGTGTGATTTCCAATAAGGAACCAGAGAGGATGCCGTGGAGACCATACTGTGTAAATCTAGATCTGGAAGAGAGGAAGGTAAGCTGTAAGATACCTGGGGTAGGGAATGGAAAACCCATTGCCACACAGGTAATACTGAGAAAGCCCAGGGTGTAAAACCATTAAACTGAAAGATAAGTGCTTTAGGTGGTCCTTGGTTTCCTACTTTGGTGAGGATGATATTTGTGGGTTTTGTTTGTTTTGCTTTAAAAAGGAACTTCATGGGGCTTAAGAGACTGGTCAGTGGTTAGTGTTTGCTGCTCTTGCAGAGGACCCATGTTGGGTGGCCCACAACTGCCTATAATTCTAATTTTTAAAAATTTATTATTATTTTTTAATCTTATGTGTGCGTGTATTGCCTGCATGTAGGTAAGTTCACCTGTGTCGTGCAATGCCCGCGGAGGACAGAAGAGGCCTTCGGATCCCCTGGAACTGGAGTTACAGACAGTTGTTAACTGCCATGTGGGTGCTGGGATTCGAACCCAGGTCTTCTACAAGTCCAGCCAGTGTTCTTAACTACTGAGCCATTTCTCAGTAGCCATTGGTGTTTTATACCTTGGGCAGTAGGTTACAGAAAAAAAGGCAATGTACATATTGATTGGTTAACAGCAAAATGTTAAAATCAGGCAGATTATAGCAAAAAGGGGCCATTTCTTAGAAAAGAGAAAAAGAAAAAAAAAAACCTTAAAATTCACTGCAAAAGCTTCCATCTGAGAATAGCAGAAAGGAAGTTTCTAAGAAGAGGGGCAAACCCACCGCTGGATGATTCTAGCTACCTGAGTCAGCATTCTAACCACAAACCCATCAGCAATATCTTCCTGGTAAAGATGAATGGAGAGGGAGAGAAGAAAGGTTAAAATCCTTGTTTGCCTTGGTTTTTCTATCAGGCTCTACTTCAAAACTACCAAGCTGGACAACTTACAGCCCCCTGATTCCTTGTATGTTTTTAGCCCATGTCCAATCCAGTGCTGGGTTCTCTCCTTTGAGTAATCTCTAAGATTTATGTATTTTTTTTACAACTTTACCAAGGTTCTTATTCAAATACCTTTCATATTCTGCCAGAGTTTCTGAAAGAATTGTCTATTTGGTTCAATAGCCAACATTTCCATTATAACAGGTGATCTTTACAAACTGAAAACCAATCATCTGATGTTACTTAAAACCCTCCAACAACTTTCAAATCATATGTAGATAAAACTATAATTCCTTCATATGACTTGAGACACATAATTTCCTGATAGAACAGTTACAGGTGTGAATCCCTGAAAGTTCAGAAATAGACATGTTTTTATGTGTGTGTGTGTGTGTGTGTGTGGTTCTTTTGTTTATCTTTGTTTTTGAGACAGGGTCTCCCTGTAGCTCCAGCTGGCCTGGAACTTGCTATGGAGACCATTCAGGCCTCAATCTCACAGAGATCTGCCTGCCTTTGCCTCCGGAGTACGGGACTAAAGGTGTATGCCACTACACCTGGCATATTTTTATTTTAATTATGTTTATATATGTATATATCTGTGTGAGAGTATATGACATGAGGGCACATGCCTGAGGAGGCCAGAAGAGAGTTTCAGATCTCCTGATGCCAGAGTGATAAGCAGTTGTGGGCCACCCAACGTGGGTGCTGGGACCCAAATTTGGGTCCTCTGCAAGAGCAGCAAGTGCCTTTAACCACTGAGCCATCTGTCCAGCACCTCTTTCTTTTCTTTCTTTTTTTAAACTTAGTGAACTCAATTAGTGCTGCCTGTATGTTCATGGGTATTGGGCCTTCCACTGCAGTATCAGTACCAGTAACCACACCTCCAAAGAAAAATAACACTCCCTCCTCTAATATCCATCAGTTGCCAATGGCTCCTCATGAGCCCCTTCCCCATCCCTGCTGGAATTTTAACCAGCCTTAGGTTGTGCAGGTCTTATTCAGGTAACCAGAGCTTCAGTGAGTTCATAAGAATAAAGCTCATGTCATGTCAGAAGACAGTATTTCACAGTAATCCTCTCCATCCTCTCCCTTGATGTTCCTTGAATCTTGGGAGGTGAGGGGTTAATATAGATGTCCCATTTAGAGATGAGAACTCTCAGCACTATGACCAGTATGAATCTCTGACCAAGGTTGAGAACAGCACAAATTTATGGGTATAAACATAGATATTTAAAAGGCAATTTAACAACGTGAGCACTTAGCAAAACAACAATAGTAGATTCTCCCTAGGGCCTATGGCCTCCCAGCCATGAGCTTCTGACCAGGTTTACATACCAGGCATGAATTCCTTCCTGTGGAGCAGGCCTCAAATCCAAGCAGAAAGTGGTTGGTTACCTCCATAACAGTCATGCCATTATTGCACCAGTGGACACATGTTGCCCAGCAGGTTGGTATTGTAGCCTGAAGAGTTCAGTGCTGACTAAGACCACTGATGACTTTTCACCTCCAATAATAACCTGCATAGCACCTTTCTGCACTATGAAAGCTAGCCAGCAGGGAGGAAGTTTCCCAGTCAGTTCCAGATTGATTTTCCTATATCCTACAACCAAAGTGTGTTATTGTTTCATAAGTATGATCTTAACCATCTCGTTGTGATAGGCAGCCAAGAACAATGGCAATAGCCTATATTGTTTGGGTGACCTTTGGGGTCTTCCTGACCAATAACTCATAGAGAGGTATCTGGGATGGAATTCTTTAAAAAAAATGTTTTATAACATTTATTTATTTGTGGGAGGCGGGTAGTCAGAGTACATCTTGCAGAAATTAGTTCTTTCCTTCTACCATGTGGATCCAAGGAGTTTCATTCAGATCATCAGGCTTGGTGACATGCACCTTTATCTCCTGAGCCATCTTACCAGCCCCAGGATGGCATTTTTAATGAAAAAGCCCACCTGTGTGGCAATGGTAAAGCAGGGCAAGGTCTAATTGGTGACCTGTGACATGGCCACTTTTATTTGTGGTGAATGTTGCTATGTGAAATTCTCCTTCTCTGTCCTATTGTCCTTCAGGAGAGTCCTCTTCAGCAGAACTGGCCAGCTCATTCTCAACAACTCTGTACCTGGCCTGGTCAGCCAGCCTGCTTCCCTTCTTCTGTAGCCCTGCACTTTAACAGTTTGTTAAGTTGCCTGTTGGAGCAAAGTATTATCTGGATGGTTAATCATGAAATAAACAAGTAAATAAGATTTGACTGTCAATATCAAAATTCCCATAGTGCTAAAAAAAAATCAATCTCAGGTAAAGTGAGGGCAAGAACTAGAACTGTAGATTTCTGTGATATGGAGATTAAGAGGGTTTCCACTTCAATCCTGGCTACTTTTGACCTCCTCCGCTTTGGCCTCACCTTAGCCATTGTATCCTCCTTATTGGGCCAGAAGATCTTCCACAAATAAAAAGTGGATTATATCACTCAGCTGTTTAAAATCTGTAAATGACTTCCTATTGCCTTCAAAATGAGACCTAAACTACAACATAGTGTGTTAAGGGCAACCTGTAGCCATGAAACACCAAGAACAACGTCTATGTCTCATACTGACACAGATAAAAGCCAAACTACAATACTTTAGTAGATAGAATAGTATTTGCATGTTAAAAATAAGGTTGTGAATAAGCCAGGCATGGTGGCACATGCCTTTAATCCTAGCACTTGGGAGGCAGAGGCAAACAGGTTTCTGTGAGATCAAGGCCAACCTGTTTTATGTCATGAGTACCAGGCCAGCTGAAGCTACATGGAGACCTTGTCTCAAAATTAAAAAAAAATAATAATAATAAGGTTGTAAAGATTAAGACACAACACAGAAAGTGCTTATAATGAAATGTTTTAAAATACAAGTAAAAATTATGAATATGATTATAATTAGACTAAATAAGACAAAAATAATTTCCTTAAAAGGAAACTGAATTTTTTAAAACGCAAAATATGAATAACAATTGATTTTACCAGTTTTCCAACTTCATACTTTTTCCTTTACTCAGAGCATTAAAAAAATATTTTTGGACTGGGGTTACATCTCAGTGGCAGAGATGTGCACAAACATGTCTATTTAGAAAATGTTAAAAAGTCAGCTAAGAAAAAGAACAAACATCTCTCAAAAATAATCACTTTAAATCCTCCTGTATGTTTATTCATATAAGAGACATTGAAAACAAAAATCCTAGGGCCCAGAGTATCCCAGACCTGGTGAACAGGTCCCATTGTGGATTATCTCTTCATGAGGCTTACTTTTCCCTGGGTGTTATGGGCATTGCATGGGGGTTGTTTGTATTTGTTTGATTGTTCTGTGGGGCTGGGATCCAACCTAAGACCTCATGCATGCCTGGCGAGCAGTCTTCTTGTAGCCTGTGATTTGCCTTTTCTACCCTGGGATGGCAGACTGTCTTCTACTTTCAAGACCTATGTGATAAAAAGTATTTCTCAGTCAGACGAAAGGGAGATGCATCTTTACGTGAGGTTAGTTGATTCTTCATTTCACTCCAGTTCTCAGAATCTAACTTTAGAACTTCCAACACAACAACAAAGATCAGTCAAGGGTCATCTCTAACACCCCAACCTTAGAAAGTCCTGGCCACCTTCCAAGGCCCTCTTATTGGGGTTTCTCATTTGGTGGCTCCTATGGCTCCTGAGGCTGAAGGAGTAGAAAAGTGAGTGCAAGATGAGGCTCTGCTACAGGCCCAGCACATGTGGTCCACAGCTGGGTAACTGGGGAAATGAATCAAGAGTGGTAAGTACACTCATTTGTGCCCACAAAGAGTTTCACCAGTGTTTGGAACTTGGTAGGGAGACCTTTACACAAACTCAACCTACTCACCCAGCCTGATCCTACCAGAAAGTAAGCTATGAGGTTTGCCCAACCAACCATACAACGATGAGCATCATTCACCAGTGACTACACCCAGAGCTTATCTATCAGACCCAACAGATCCAAAGACAGCAAGACCCCTTCTAATGATGAAAATGTCCTGGGGGACTGGGGAAGTATGTTCTTTGTGAAGCAGCAGGAAGAGGTTTCTAGGCAAAGGTAGGGGAGGGGATGGTGCATTTCAGGGACTGGAGCCCAATGTGGTAGTACATTCCTATAATCTTAGCACTTAGGAAGCAGAGGCAAGAGGATCAGGCATTTAAGTCCAGTATATAGAGAGTTCTAGACCACCCTGGGCTCTAAAGTGGTATCTGTCTCCAAACAAACAAGTTAGTTTTAAAAATGTTTGAAAATCCAAACCATCTGCTATGTAGTGAACAGGAAGTAGCCAAGGATGAGGTGCAATTCCCAAGGTCATTGACCGTGATGAATGGGGTGGATGGAATCCCAGAGCAGCAAGGAACTGCAGAAGTTTAAACAAGATAGAGACATGAGGATGGACTTGGGCAACCTGAGTTGCTGTCTGCCCTTTCTTAGGGTGTTCTTGTAGTCACCTCCTCCTCATCCCTAAACTCCCAGCTACTTTCTTCAAGCCCCTACATATCATAGATAAATTTCAATCAAAAGAGGCAAATGGCAGAAAATAGTGTCAGAATTGTATGCCATAATTATAGGTAAAGCATTGTCTGCAGCTGCTGATTGTCTGACTACAGGATCATAGGCATTGGCTGGAAGGAAGGAGGGACTTGGTGGGACACTCCTAAATCACGGATTCTCTCAATTGATCATGCTCCTCACAAAGGGTCAGACTGTTCTCCAAGGAATCTTAACAAGCATCTGGTACCCATATTTCCTAACGGTGGGAGGAGGACACATACAGGGCCATCACCACACAGAGGACAGGGTTAGAATCTAGGATCTTACTAATAGAAGGGAGGATCTTTGAGCTTCCTGGGCCAAAGTCAACAGTCACCAGGCTTTCTTGGAGGGTGTGTTAACACATTTGCATAATTGGCATCTTGTCTTGTTTTCCATCTCATGACCACCTCTGAGAGGGGCTCATGAGAAGAGAAAGAACCACAGGTTACCCACAAATTAGACCCCAGTCTTATGCCATCTGAACTGGTCTGTTTCACATTCATGAGAAATAAATCTAAACTTTGAGTGACTAAGCTGAAACTCATGACACTGTCTCCTTCTTAGTCTTATCTTGCAGGGTTTTAGGGTCTTGTTAGATAAAGTATCTTGGTTTCCTCCAAATCTTTAAACTTGTCTGCAATATATTTTTTGAGTTATAGAAGTATGTATGTATTTATTTATTTGTTTATTTATTTATTTTTTTTAAGGTTTTTTGAGATAGGGTCTAACTATATAGCACTGGCTGGCCAGGAACTCACAGAGATCCACTTGCCTCTGCCTCCCAAATGCTGGGATTAAAGGTGGGTTCCACCCCACTCGGCCTGAATCATGGAAGTTTTAAAGCAACAAAGCAGTCACCTTTTGATGTAGATGCATCATATACTATCAAGTGGATCTCTGACACCCCAAGGCATTTCTACTCTCTCTTCTCCCTTCCAGATATACGCACCTGCCTATACGCCCCCATTCCTCCCTCCCTACCCCTGCCTGACTGCCACCAACACACACATCAGATTTCTCCTCAAAACATCAGCCTCTACCTGGCACTGAGGGATTTCTTAAGTCACCCATGTCAACTGTTAAGACTCTGGCTCACCTATTTCCTGCCCTAGTCTGTACAGGACTAGTACTGTGATGTGATGTTCGTTTGTTCTGTTAAAGTTAAATGTCACCCTCTGATGTTTGCTTACTTTGAAGTCTCCTTGGCCACAGTACATGGGAAAACTTACCTGTCTCCATCAGGCTCCATCCTCCTGCCCCTGTTTCAAGGCCAATGGACCCTTATTCTTGTGATTATTTGTTTCTGTCCTTATCATCACTCAGTAGTGGGGGTTCTTATGGTCTAATGAAAATAGCCACAATACTTCTCACGGACCTACATGAATGGGACAGTCTTCTAAGCCCATTTGACTATCTTGGCTCACTGAACCCTCACAGCAAGCATTTGAGGTTGGTCTGATCATGCACCCTATTTCACAAACAAGGAAACTGAAAGTGCAGAGAGGTTAAGATACCTGCCCTAGGTCACGGCTACTGCACTCTTGGCCACAGGGGATTTTACCTCTATCTCATTTTCTCCCACTTAGCTCTTATTCTACTGAGTTCAACCAGCAAGGATTCCTCTGCCAAAGGCTGTGTTAGGCAGTTAAGATTCTGGACTGAGTAAATTGAAGCCCTTTCCTATAAGCAGGCACACAACATACTGGAGTGGGTTAGCTAGGAACAGAGGCCTGGACAGGGTGCTATGGGCTGGGAAGGGCAAGTCAGAGCCTGCCCCTTGTCGTGTTGTATCTGTTAGCATCTAAGTAGGTGGGTGTGATAGTGCCCGATAAACCCACAGCCTTTCTTCCAGTGGAACATATTATTGTGTCTGCTTCCTGTCTCTTTCTTTGGTTTTTGAAACTTTCATTTCTTTCCCTTTCATCCAAGGAGAACAGTTTTTGAACTTAACTATATATTAAAATTACCCTTTTGTGGCAATGGCCAGCTGGTTGGGCTGTGAGTAGACTCATTTCTCAGTCCCTTACACTCAGAGGTAGCATGTGACTGAGTCTGGCTGGTGGAGTGGGGTGGAAGCAAGCCTGTCACCTCCAAGCCTGGCTTACCAAACCTCTGGAGTTCTTCCCCCTCGTCTCTCCTCAGTGGATTCCAGTATCCAGGGGGAGAACTCTGGGATAGGGGGTCAATGCACAGGCCAGTCTGAGAATCACAAACCTAATACATGTGTTCCGACCACTGCATGTTCACCTGCCCTGATGTTTCCTGGGTAGCTTTCCAGTGCAGACTATTTCCACTCCTCACTTTTTCTTTAGGAAACATTCTCACAATATTGTTTGCTATTAGTTTTATATATGAGCTGATAAAAGCTGTGGATGTTGAGTGTTTTCACAAGCTGGATGTGTTGGTACATGCCTATAATCCCAGTGCTTGGGAGCCTGAGGCAGGTGGATATCAGTTTGAGGACAGCCTAGGCTACAAAGTGAGACCCTATCTCAACTCAAAAAAGGGGTATTTTCCTCTTCCTTAGGATTAGTGTCATGTCATACTATGTGTGGGTGAAGACACCAAAGATGACCTGGACCTGTGAAGTTTTCTTTCTATAATAAAATAATACCCATGATTTTGATAGACTTCAATAAACATGCCTATTTTATGTGACTATAAAGATATTTGAAGGGCTGGGGAGGTGGCTCATAGTTAACAGCATGCTTGCTGCCCAAGGACTTGAGTTTGAATCACTAGCACCTGTGTAAACAACCTAGGCATGGCTTCAAATGCCAGTAACCCCAGTGTTGCAGAAGAAACAAAGATGGGCAGATCCCCATAGCTCACTAACCAGTCAGCTTAGTCAATATGGCAAGCTTCAGGTCAAGTGAGAGGCCCTGTCTCAAGGGAATAAAGAAGACAGAGATAGAACAGGATACCTGACATCTTCCTTTGACTTCCAAATACTCCAGAGCACAAGTTTCACACACACACACACACACACACACACACACACACACACACACACACATTACATCCGAGCATCCAGCATGTGCCAAGTATTGTGCTAAACACTGCAGTAGCCAACTTAGTCTAGCAATGGCTGTAGGTGGCAGGTATCACTGAACCTGTTAACTGTTATCACTGTTATTGTCATAGGAAACAAAGAAAAAGCACATGGATATGAAATTATTTGCCCAGGGACACCTGATAAAGAGCAACAGGGCCAGTCACCTCCCTGTTTTCTCTCTCTCTCTCTCTCTCTCTCTCTCTCTCTCTCTCTCCCTCCTCTCCTCCTTCCCTTCTCTCTCTGTCTCTGTCTCTCTGTCTCTGTGTCTATCTCTCTCTCTTTCCCCCCTCTCCCTTTTTATCCCTCCCACCTCCCTCCTTTTTCAGTCCTGACCACTCAGCATAATTTCACTCCCTCTGCCCAAAGCTCACCCTACTTTCTCTAATTAAAATGTAGTCGTTTGAACAGAGCCCCTGGACCTGCTGGTTCTGCCTAGTTTTCTCTAGTTTGACATTCCCCATCACCATGGAAACCTGATTCTTGCTTGAAACTGGATCCCTGGAGGTAAGAAAAATGCAGGAAGGGAACTGCAGTAAAGGCCCCTAGGGCTGGGAAGTGTTCCCTTAGGCAACATCCCAACTGCTCTGGACCTCACCTGCCACTCCTTTGGGTGTAAGATCCATTTAACATTTAAGGCTCTCACCAGCCTACAGAAACATATTCATATCGCCCTAAAAAAAAACCCTGCAAGGAACTCCGGAGTAGGAAAAGAAAACAGCACAATTGAGATTCAAGTAGACTTGATTAAATGCTGTAAAAATGACATGCTAATTTCATGAATAAATTTGGAATTCATAAAAAATTCATGATGCTTAAAAACAATAAGCCTTGCTTTTCTTCCTTTGTAGAGATTTTCTAGCTTGCAAACGGATGATGGAGAAAGCACAGCCTTTCATAAACTGAATGTGTAGGCAAATTATTTCAAAAGCAGAATTCTAAAAGTCATATATTTTCACAGCCTAATGACTAGCAAATAATACTTGCTCATGCTGGCCAAGTATGATGCCTTTAGTATGTCTGATATGGTGTGAGGACGAGTTTCCAAAAAGAACTTCATAAGTGACTTGGAATCATGCCATCCTCAGCAAGGAACAGAAGTGGGCGTAGGAGGTGAAGGGCGGCCTTTGTGGGGCACTCCTAGGCCCTGAGGTGGGAGGCCTAGGAGCGGGAAAAAGCTCCCAAATGAAATGTCTGACTTTACCCAGCTGGTCTATCTCAGGAGAGGGTGACTGAACAGTCCAATAGATTCCAGCTGCCCAAAATGGAACAAAGCCAAGTAAAACCTACTTCCCCTTTCTCCTTGGCTGTGAGAGACTAGGAGGCCTTTATTGTTAAAGAGGGAGTTGAGAGGGGCCCCAGACAGCCAATGTTATTTCTCTTCCCTTTACCAAACTAGGGGTGTCCCTTCCCTATCATAGTGCTGGCTTAAGAGTGTATCAACTAGGAAGCATTGCAGACACAGGCTATTCTCTTATCAAAGAGGCTAGAGGAAGAACAAGGGAGCAATCCCCTAGCAGGGCTGTAACAGGCTGCTGTCATTCTGTGATAAAGCAGGAGATGATCATGGAGCTGCTCTGTCCTGGGTTTTAGCCTGTCTTCATAAAGTGAGAGAGGCTCAAGGAACCTGTTAAAGAGTTGCACTTCCTACCTCGTAAGGTGCCACTGGAGCATGACCTGTTGAATGCTTGTCTTCTCTGCTCACTTTGCAGGAGAGCCCCAGCCTGGCTTATTCTCCATTGTCTCCATTGTTTAGCCCAGTACCTGGCATATGGTGTTTACTCCATTAATATTTGTTGAATTATATCCTGTGTGACTTCCCGCAAAGGGCAATGAAGATAGACTAGATATCTCTGTCCCAGTGAGAAGGACCAATCCACCTGCATTTGTCACCTTAATATCAAGTCCAGTGCAGTGACACAAAGGGTCTCAAACTTGAAGGTGCTCAGGACTCCCCTAGGATCCCGGAGTGCACACTTCTGCCCCCAACCCCAGAGTTTCCTTCTTAGTAGGGCTGGGATGTGATGGGGAATATAAATTTCTGATAAGTTCAAGGTTCTGCTGGCTGCAGCTGCACGCTACCTGGAGAATGTGTCTGGCACATGAATGATGTGGGAATAAGCATTTTTGTATTTCAAAGGTAGAATTCACAGTGACCAAAATACCAATGTGGCAGAAAGAAAGCATCTTCAGATGGAGAGATCAGCCTGCTAAGTCAGGGCCTAGTGTGACCTTGGAGTCATTAACAAAGGCAGAGTATAGGGTGAAGAGGATAGAACAGTGCTGGTGGCCATGGGGTTACCATTGGGGCTCAAAGGTGTGGCTGCACCCAAGGGTCACTTGTCTCACTGTTAAAGGCTACAATTTTCCTTCCCATTCCCAGACTGCTGAATCATCAGGGGTGAGACTCAGTTGTCTTCACCTTGTGTTAGACAGATAAGCACTCTCAGGTTCCTGACTACCAAACAACACAACAATGGCAACAAATCCACTTCCTGCACATCAGGCCTAGAGCTAAGCACATCACACATATTAACTCATGAAATTGTCACAATGACCCATGAGGTACATATGTTGGCTTCTGTATTGCTGGTACATCAAAGTACCACAAAGTTGGTGGTTTAAAAGAACCCAAATGCATAATTACAGCTCTGAATACCTGAAGCCTGGGCTCACTGAGCAAAAAAAAAAATGTCTGCGGTGTTCTCCAAGGGAGAATCCACTAGGGGCTTTGCAGCCTTTAGAGGCGGTTGGCATTCCTTGGCTGATGTCTTCCTCCCTCTTCAAAGCCAGCACTGACTCTCTGGATCTTCAGAACTTCTCACTTCTGCTCTGATTATACTGAGTCCATCTGGATTACTTAGAATAATCACCCTTACCTTTATATTAGCTGACTGACAACTGTAATTCCATTTGCAACTCTAATTTCCCTCTTCTACAGAACCTTTACATTTACAAGTTCCAAGGATGAGGATCAGAAATTTTGGGTAGGGTGGCATTATTCCACCTACCTCAGTAACAGCTTCTACCCCCAAGCATCCCATCCCCGCCACCATTTTGGAGATAAGAACACTTAGGTTAAGAAAAATGAAGCATGGTCCAGAGTCACAAAGTAGGACTGATTCTCTTAGTCTAGGTTTCCCACAAAGCAGAGCCTAACACAACATGTAAAGGTGAACACTATATTGGAGGGTGTGATCCCTAAGTGGTAGACATGGGAACAAAGCAAGGAAGAAATTCAAGCAACATAGATCCAACTGACCCCCGTGGACCATGGATGAGAAAGGAAGCCTTTTAGCCTAGCTGGATTGAGTTCCATTCCTGCTCCCCTCCCTCACTGTGATCTCTGAAACTGTTGGTTGTACTTGTGTGACATTCGTTCTGACTTGGTGCATGCTGGGACATGATTGATAGAAGCTGCAGGACTCTAAAGGGCTGCATATTAACCCAGAGAGCTCTCTCTGGCCCTGGACATATGAGCCCAGACCACCTGTGACAATGTAAGTACCATTCAGCTAGTAGCTATGACTTCTTTGAGAGGGGAAGCTCTGTTCCTGACATCACTTTGGGAACATTCTGGTGCCTGAAGTCTCATTCAGGTCTGTGTACTATTCTCTGAGACTATTCCCCATACCCTGCCACACAGATTTGCCCCACACTGAGTATGGTGGGAGTGGAAAAGGGACCGTCCCCTGAATACTCTTTATGGTTAAACTACATTTGCAGCTTCATAAATAGACCAAACCTTTTTGAAAGGCAAAGTAGTGACAGTGATCGAAAGCCATCAAAAAGGTGGCTAGGAGTGCTTGCTGCACCAGCATCAGGATTTCATTTTAAATCCCCAGCACCCATGTAAGAAGCTGTCATGGTGGCCATTCATGTACCTGTAACCCTGGAGCTGTGGGGGGTGAAGACAGGAGGATTGCTGGGGCTTACAGGCTCCTAACCTAACTTCATGTTCAGTGAGAGAGCTTATCTCAAGGGAATAGGGCAGAGAGTGACAGAGCAGGATAGGATGCCTGCTGTCCTCTGGCCTACAGCCTACACACACACACACACACACACACACACACACACACACACCAAAAAAGCCACAAACTCACAAGTTCCTTGAATTTCTGGACATTTCTCTCATAGACATAATTAAAGGCTATATATAAGACAGTTGATGATGGTGGTGGTGGTGGTGGTGTGTGTGTGTGTGTGTGTGTGTGTGTGTG
>NW_008336888.1:3523778-3554765 GCF_000622305.1 Nannospalax galili
CTGTTCATATAATGGAACCCTGTCAATGAGTAAGTACTGTGCAGGATGTGTGCTGACAGGGAGATGGGTTTCCAGAACATTGTTCTATGCAAATTCTCCACTTCTTATTGTGAAGATGATTTTCCAGCATTTTAAAAATTAATGTGTTTTGCCTTTGTTTTTAAGAGGAAAATGTTACTTATTAGGAGTAACAACCTCTGCTCCATCATGGACTTTGATGGGTGTACCCTGCCAGCTCCCCTAAGAGAATTCTCTCAGCTATGCCTGCAACCTCTGACTTCTCTCTGGGTGGACTCAGACATTCAGTGGTCTACTTGGGATTTCCACATGATAATCTGAGAGAGACCACAAATTTCACACGTCCCCAAATGGATGTTCCTCTACTTCTACCCACTGAGTCATTGTTGACAATGACTTGAATTTCATCTATAGCCTGACCCTCCACATCTCCACCCCACCCTGATTCTATCCTCAAGTCCTGTTGATTATGCATCTAGATTCCTGGGTCCTGCCAGGCCTATCCCTTCAGCTTGGCTTTGATGTATCTTGCATGGAGTACCAGTGAGAAACATGAAGATGAAAATATACAGAAAATAACCATATGAACCCTTGCTGTATCATTGTGCCCCATAGCCAATTGTGTTTCCTATTTACTGGCTTACCATTTGACCCCTATGCAGTTGAACAGTGCCCTCCCCTCGAATTCATGTTCACTTGGGACCTTCCAGAGACCTTAGGAAATAAGGTTTTTGTTGATGTACTTAGTAAGGATGGGGTCAGTATATTAGGGTGAGTTCTAAATCCAATGTGACTGGTGTCCTTCAAAGAGAGAAACTTGGGTACAGAAAAGTAGACACATAGGGGAAAAGGTCATGTGATGATGAGGCAAAAAAAGGAGGGGCATGCCGAGGAGGGGATGCAGAGGACACCAGGAGAATTCTCCCCTTCAGTCTTTAGAGGAGGCAAACCTCTTTCTTCTTCTTCTTCTTTTTTTTCCTTTTTTCTTTATCTTTTTGAGACCTGGAACTCACTTTGTACACCAGGCTTGTCTCCATCTCACAGAGATCTTCCTGCCTCTGCCTCCTGAGTGCTAGGATCAAAGGCATGTACCACCATGCCTGCCTCCAACTTTATTTTTCCTTAAAAAAAATTTTGCTTTACATTTAGTGTGTGTGTGTGTGTGTGTGTGTGTGTGTGTGTGTGTGTGTCTCACCATGGTGCACGTGAGGAAATCATAGGTCATTTTTTTGAAAGTTGAATCTCTCCTTCCACCTTATAGATTCCAGGGACTGAACTCAGGTTATCAGATTTGGCGGTGAGCACCTCTGCCCACTGACCCATCTCACCAGCCCCAACTTCTGTTATTTCTAACCTACCTACTTAGTTGTCCTTTATTAGAGCAACTACAGACCCAGTAAGATTCTAGGGTCCTCCAGGGCAAGGGGTCCTATCCATCTTGTTTATTCTTGAATCTTAGAGTCTGTACTAAGTCTAATGCATAAATAGTCCTCAAAAAACTTTTGTTGAAAGATCACAAGGACCAAGAGGTTTTCTTAGTCTCTTGGAGAAGAACACAACAGGGTGAGACGTTGAACTTGGCTGCTCCTTCCTGATCTGACTCCCAGTTGCTAAAATGACTATTTTTGGTGAATGCAAATCATGGTTCAGGCCAGTGTCTTCAGTCCAAGGCTGCAAATGCACAGGCTCAGCCAGGGTTGCAGTCACAGAGTTTATTTTTAAATTGACCATGGCTGACCCTTAGAGGCCTACAGACTCAGACTTTCCTGGTCAAGGCCACTAATCCTACGCAGAAAAAAAGCCACACACTTCAAAGTGGAAGAGGCCCCCAGCACCAAAGCTAGGAATACCTTTCCTCCCATCTGTCGCCTATACCCTGGCTGCTTTCTGGCATGTTTGACACCCACAAATCATAAGCTGTTGCTCTTGGCTGGGAGCTCCAGTGTCTTGAATTAAATTCTAAGGGTGAGTGTGGAATGCAGCCCACAGGGTGTGCCTCTGGCTAGCGATCTCCCACCAAGACAGAGCACTCCCTCTGACCCCTCTGCCTTCCCTAGAAGAGTCAGAAAACCATTCTTTAGAATTGATGCATTAATTTTTCATTTTTCCTGTTAATTGAGCCACAAAAAACCACAGCAGCTGTCTACAGGTGTGACATGGGTTGGCAAAGACCAGAATTCCCCTTTTTCTTAGCTGTCTCCACAGATCCCAGCTTGAAACCATACCACTCAACAGTTCAGCCAGGATGGGGGGGGGAGAGCTGGTGATGGTTAAGTGGGTGTATATGTGCATAAAATGTGCATATACAAAATAGATTACTTTTCTCATTGCTGTGACCAAAGAGCTGACAGAAATAACTTAAGGGGGGGGGCAGGATTTTTGTTTCTGAGATTCAGTCCAAGGTTGCTTGGCCCTGTATATCTAAGCAGAATATCTTGGTGGTGGGAGATGGGGTGAAGGCTGTTCACATCTTAGTGAACAGGAAACAGAGAAATGCAGATAGGAAGGGACCAGAGACAAGATATACCCAAGGCCAGCCCTCAGTAGTCCATTCCTCCAGATAAGTGCTACCTCCTGAAGTTTCCAGACCTTCCCAAAAGAACAGCAGTAGTTGGGGATCTCATCATTTGAACTATGAACCTGTGGAGGTACATCCTACAAGCAAACCATAATAAAAAAGTTTGTATTGTATTTAACTGGGCTAGTATATATATTGTATGTTATATATAATATATGAACTGAGCTTTATACAAAAGATCAATGTACCTTACTATAAGTTGTATTTCAATAAAAATATTTTTAAGCATTAAAAAAGGAAAACTAATATTAATCTGATATGACTTTTTTTTTTCACACATTGTGTTTTTCTTAGTCTCTGTGCCAATACAGAATGTCTCCCATGGCCTGTAGAGATGGCTCAGCATCAGAGCTTGGTTCCCAGCACCCATATAAGGCGGCTCACAATAGTCTATAACTCCAGCTCCAGGGGATCTGACATCCTCTTCTAGCCTCTGAGGGCAACTGACATTACACATATGCAGACAGAGAGACACAAAGATACACACACACAAATAAAAATAAATCTTTTTTAAAAGAATGCCTCTGACACCCTCTGGACAGATAGACAGACAGACAGCATGCGGCATGATTTGTTTTCAAGCTTGGCTTCCTTGAGAGTCTGTTCCTTTCCCCTAGAGCTAACTAGAGAAATCCTAAAACTGGTGGCTTGTAAAAACAATGAAATGAAAGGTTCATAGTTGATCTCAAAACACAATTCAAACTTTACTGAAGTTCTCCAAGGGAGGTGAGGAGGAGGGCAGATGTCACAGTGTTCCAAGTATCTCCCCTGACCCTGGCTCTCTGCCTCTTCCTCTTCATTCTCATTTTTGCTGTCCCACCCTCTTCTTGAAAGTCTGGTCACACAGGCTGTCCTGCCAACTCCCTCCTCTTCAGCTTCTCCTACTGTGAAGTTCCTTCAGCTCCCTCTCTCTCTGCTCTTATTCAGGTTGATTTGGTTTTTTCTTGGCTTCTATGACTGCTGTACCCATCACCCCACATAATCCAACTGTTGAGCTAATAGGATATCCTTCCTTCCTAGAAAGCACGTGACTTCTCTACCACAAGCTGAAACTTTAGCAGTTGTAAGTAGCTACATATTAGTTCATACCTATGATCTTGAAAGTTCTGGCCTGGCTGCAATTCACACTTCCCACTTTCCTGTGATGTCAGAGACCTAGAGGCAGAAAGGATAGGAGGTAGCCAGAACTTGAGTCCTGGACTGAGGTTTCAGAGATATTATTTTGGTTGGCTGATTCAATCTGGGTATATGCTTCCTCACAAAAACAGCTACACCTGGTGATTAGCATAAGTACAGGAAGATTAAAAGCTGCGTGTGTTGGAGAAGGGTTGAGGGTGCTGATAGGAAGACTTTAAACAAGTAAGGAACTTCCTGAAAAAATAGTATTTTTCAAGTAAGTTTTGTTTTTTTTTTTTTTTCAAATTCAGAGAAGTGTCAGGTTTCTAGAATATTCTGTGGGAAATTCATGAGAGGTGATCTCAGGATGCTACATGATAGTTGGGCTTCCAGATCATCCCAGCACTGGTGGTAGTGGATCAGAAGCAGAGGCACAGAGCCTGCTGCTGGACTTTCAGTTGCTCAGCAGTAGGGAGACCCAAGTCTCACTGAGATGAGGCCTGTGCGTTTAATGGCTGCAAGGCTTGGGATTTAGCTGAAGGCCAATGATCCATAGAGTGGGGCTTGTGCCTAGCAGGATCTCAGGCAGGAAGAGTAGCATTCACTCTTCCAAGGAAGAGGCCTGGAAGAGCTTGGTATGGTGTTGGGTGTCACAAAGCTGTGTAGGCAAGTTGATTACAGAAGTCTGCTCCTCTGAACTGAGCTAGTGAGGCTGGAATGTAGACTGGTTTGCTTTAGATGGTCTACACAGACCCCAAAATCTCTTCCTTCCTGTTTCCTTCCCTCTCTTTCTCTCCCCCTCTCCCTCTTCATTTCTCCTTCCTCTTCCTCCCTTCCTCCCTCCTCCCTCTCCCTTATTCACCAACTTTACATGCCAAACCATCTCCTAGGCAATGGGGCCACCATGGTAAATAGAATTTATCCTCCTGGTGCTTATAATTGATACATAATAATAACTAAATTCCTAATGGTATAATTGTAATTGTGGATAATATTCCAAAGAGGTTCAGTACTTAACAGTATTGAGGGAACAGGTCTGATTGAGGGGCAGGCTCAGCAAGACTTTCCCTAGGATGTGATGTCTAAGCTGAGACCTAAAGAAAGAGAAAACAGCCAGGCAAAGGAAGAGGTACACAGACAGAGGAAGGGGACACCAGGCAGATGGAAGTAGCAGTGCCAAGCCACCAAGGTGGAGATGGACTGTTCTGGGAACTTTCTGGAAAGAGTGAACCAAGTGGATGGGGTGTAAGTACCAATTTGAAGCGTCTCACAGGGTACTAGGGCCACCAAAGTCTGAGTGATGCTTAGTCACTGTGCAGGGCACTTTCTAGGTACAACATGGTTTATTTACATGGTCCATGCTATGTGTTCTTAACAATACTCCTGAGGCATTAGTACAGTTAGCCCCCTGTTTTATATATGATGAAATCGAGGGTTAGAGAAACTAATGAACATGTTGGCCATGCAACCAACATGTAAAGGAACCCACACACAGTTCCTCTGTGGTTGCCTGCCTGATTCCAAGGCCTGTCTTCTGAAAATGTTACTCTCCTGTCTTTTGGTACCAATCGCTTGCTGAGGGGTTGAGGGATGTACAACTGAGAAAGATGAGAGGCAGGATGAGGAGTGAGGCGTGGGAGGCTCCTTCAGTGGAAGAGTCTCTAGGGAGAATGCCAGTGGTGGAGGGGGTGGTCTGCACCAAGCTCCTTCATGTGTGAATCATTGATAAGTGAAGATTAGTCAGAGGCTGGTACACAGTACCGGAAGGAGTAGGCTCAACCTGAAGCTGGGAGGGCTGAAGTTTTCTCTAGTGGTGACAGTATAAACCAGGAAAGGTGAATTAACTTTTGAGGGTGACTTTTAGATGGAAAAAAAAATCATCTTTTCCATGCTTGAATGTGGCTTTTAGGGTTTTGGAGGAAAAGCAAGTTAGAGATATGCCCTAAACCAGGATGTCTCACTAGCAGAAGAACCAGAAAACCCTGTTCACACAAGTGTTAAGGGCCCTTGACAGAAATGCTAAATTAGTTGGGGAAGGAATTTATCACAAAGATAACTGGGACTTCCCAGCAAGTCTTTATGCAGGCAAGTAAGAGGGAGCTCTCAAGTGCCTTTGAGTAGAGATGAGAAAAGTAAAACAAAACAAAACACTAACTGACTTTGGTGAGACAGTCATCAAACTAGCAAAACCAAGAACCATTGCAGAGACTAGGAAAAGCAAAACGACTGCCTTCTTCAGAGTCAGTCTCCTCCTGGGCTATGACCTTGCTGGTTTGGTCCCCTAGAATTTCCAGTGTCTGCATTGTGTGTATGGGATGCTTCTCACATTACTGTGAACTTAATATTAGTGGTTCAGGTTTAATTGCTGTACAAACACCAAGAGGTAGGACAGGGATGGAATGTCTGACCTAGAAAGAATTTCCATTTAGTAGTTTACCAAAACGTGTGAGAATGTATTAGTAGCAGACATTTTCTTGAGGTTCCTTATGTATTATCTCAGATGGTTCTTGGATTGACTCTATCCTTGTAGATAAGATTAGAAAATCACCTTGCCCAAGACCCACAGTTAATGGCACCTGTTCCTATGGCTACCAATAATTGGATCTCCTTCCTTCTTCTGGGATTCTCAATTCAGCAAGGGTTAGGGATGAGATCTCTGAGTTTCACAGAGGCAGGTTTGTACCAGCTTATGCAGCTGAGTCTCAGCTCCCTAGAGCACATTCATTTCCTAGATGTAACCTTGGATAAGGCCCCTAACCTCTTTGAGCATATCGCTCCTTGACTGAAGAACAGAAACAATCAGACTTTCCTCACTCGATTGTGAGGATTATTGTCCATGAGCATTCTGTGACAGAAACATATAAAAGTACACCTTTCACAAAGTCATATTTTTTGAATAACAATAAACTTATAAGATTCAATGATTTTGTAATCATATAATTTATCTGCCTTGGTAGTCTGACTGAGGCAAATTTAAAAGTTCTTTTATTTCAACCTTAATTACTGATATTAACTCTCATATATCACATAGCACACAGTAAATCTATCAATAAATTGATCTATCTATCACCTATTTATCTGTCAATCTGTTACAGAATAAATACAAGTTAAAGAGGTTGAGGTAGAGGTCAAGTGGTTATAGAAGTAGGCTGAGAGTCTGTATTGATAGATGAAGAACCAGACCAGTGCCAGGAGGGAGCTTCTGTTGGAGCTGCTGGAGTCAGGTTTGAAAGTGAAGTTGTAGAAATCAGCTGTTAGATGGAAGGCCAAACTGGGTTAGGAGCTGCAAATGGAAGATCAGGTCTGGGTTCAGACTAGTGAACAGGTAGATGGGCAGGCAATCAAGTGGGCCATGTTAACTGCTGGGGACCAAGTGGAGGAACAGTCAGGGGAGTCCTGGGTCTTTGAAGCACATACCAGGTTATCAATCATGCCATCAGAGTGTTAGGTTTCTATCACTTTATGGGATCCAGGTGAGAAAGTAATACCTTACCCTTTGTCTTACATGTCCAATAAGTTCTTGGACCTAGTTTCTGTGGAGTGATTTTAGCATGCTTATATGCCCCCATGTTCTCAATTCACACCAATAAGCTTATAGAGTGCCTCTCTATTCACAGGAATAAGTCATTTAATCAGTCTCTGCTGGATGGGTGGTACCAGTTTCTGGGTCCACCCAGATCATCCTTCTCCCTCAAAACAGAGTCAAAACCTGCTTTTAAAATGGAGCCTCTGAGGGCAAAGCACAGCCTGGAAAAACCACTGTTTTATTCAGAGTAGGGCACAGCCTGATTGCAACAGTTATATAAAATAATAAGCAATCAAATTAAAGGTGAGGTTTTTTGTTTGTTTTTTAAAGATTTATTTTATTTTTACTTGTGTGTATGTGTGTCTCTATCTGCCATGTGTGTGCAGGTGCCCTCAGAGGCCAGAAGGCACCTGAGGGGATCCCTAGAGCTGGAGTCACAGGCAGTTGTGAGATACCCAATGAGGATGTTGAAAATTGAACTTGAGTCCTCTGGAAGAGCAGTAAGTGCTTTAACTATTGAGCCATCTCTCTAGCACTAAAGGTAAGTTTTAATTATATATTGGGTAAATTGAAAATTTTCCAAAGAATGTAGGACTCAAGAATATCACCAGATTTTTTTTAATTAAAAAAGGAGGCTTACATATTAATAGTTTGTTGTTTTTAAAAATCTTTTATTTATTATTTTTACTTTATATGTATGAATGTATGCAAATGCACTCCTGTCATGCAATGCCTGCAGAGGTCAGAAGAGGGCATCAGATCCTTTGGACCTGGAGTTACAGACAGTTGTTAGCTGCCATGTGGGTGCTGGGACTCAAACTCAGATCCTCTGCAAGAGCAACCAATGCTCTTAATCACTGAGCCATCTCTCCAGCCCCCATATTAATACTTTGGCTTCTGTGTTGGACACATAGCATGCCAACATAAATTCAAATAATTTGCGGGTCACCCCTGTAAAATGCAGACATATCCAAACAAGTCTGAGTCCCAGAGGGGCTAGTTCACAGTAGCTATTTGTGCATGATGGTCCGAGGGTCTCCCTAGAAGACAATTTGTGCTAAAGGAAAAGATTGACATTCCCAAGATATAGCAAGGACAATAGATCAAAGATGGAGAGGACGGGTACTTCTGAGCATAATCCTGTCTCTGTCATATAAACTGACCCTCAGCACTCTCCCTTTATTCCTGCCTCAGCCCCCATGTGTTCCTGAGCTACCGGGAGAAAGGGATAAAACTGAAAAGGCATGTCCTAAAATCTGTGCTAAATAGAGAACTTTACATAGTTCTATCTTGTAACTAAGTCTGTAGGAGGGAGACGAAAGGGACTTCCCTTTTCTTGTTCCTAGGAGGTATTCCCTGGGGTCTGGAGGAACTGAGAAACAGTTGGTGATGTCTTGGTGTAGTTGCCTATTAAGGCAGCTTTTACTGGCAGGAAAAAAGAGGGGAGGAATATAGCGGACACATGGGACCTGAGGGCATTCTCTCTAGCACCCCTTGGGCATCCCCTGGGGATGTCAGATTTATTTAGTAGAAACTTATTGAAGACCTCAGAGTGTCCTGTGCAGTCACCTGAGCCCCAGACAGTCTGAGGATTGAACAGGCAAGAGCAGGGGCTCCTGCAGTGGAGGGTTGCTCAGTTGGTGGTGTGACTCATTTTCTTCTTTGGGTTTTCCTTGTGGCTTGAACAAAGACCTTGTCAACAAGTAACCTCAGTAAGTGCTGACAAGGCAATGCTTTGGGGCCCTAACTAGGAAGAGCAAGCCATCTGCCTTGCCTGTCTTGGTTATACTGCTTGTTCTTTAGTGTTGGGATTGAACCCAGGACCTCATGCGTGCTAGGCAAGTGCTCTACCACTGGGCTATACCCTCAGACCTCAGTTATACAATTTATAAGTTGTTACAAAAATATCTTTAACGTAAAATTTTCTATTTATCCACTTTTCTGTATACAGTTCAATAGCGTTATTTATAAGGATAGTGTGTGACCATCAGGATGCACAGTATTTTCACATTTTTTTATTACTCCAAAGAGAGTCCCTGAAACTCAAGTAATAGCTTCTGATTTCCCCCGCCTCAGTCACTTTCAACCATTAATCTACTTCCTGCCTCTATAAATGTCCCTATTTTGAAGATTTTGTGTAAGTGGAATCATGTGAGTCTAGTCCTTTCTGTCTTGCTTATTTTATTTAGTATAATGTTTTTTTCAAGGATCCACCCATGTTGTAGCGAGAACTTGATTTCTTAAAAACATTTGGTTTATTTTTATTTTATGTGCCTGCATGTATGTAAGTGCACCCATGCATGCAATTCCCACAGAGGTTAGAAGAGGGTGTCAGATTCTCTGGAGTTGGAGTTATGGACAGTTGCTAGCCACTATGTGGGTGCTGGGACCCAAACCTGGGTCCTCTCCAATAGCAGTCAGTGCTCTTAACCAGCCCCAGAACTTCATGCTTTTATATAGCTAGAAATGTGGTACAGCCACTGTGGAAAACAGTTTGAAGTTTTCTCAAAAAGAACACATAGGTAAGAAAGATGAAATAAAGAAATTTGCAGGTAAATGGATGGATCTAGAAAATGTTATAGTACGTGAAGTAACAGACTCAGAAAAACAAAAGATGTCTGTTCACCCTTATTTATGGATCCTAGCAGCACATCTTTATAAGTGAGTGCATAGCCTGATGTAACTGCAAGAACCAGGATAAACGGAAGGGAACCAGGGAGGTAAAAGGGAAAGAAGCAACCCAAGAATGAAGAATGTAGGATAAAGGTGTTAGTAAGGGAGAAATATGTAAAATGGGGGCAATTAAAGAGGAGGGAGAAAAGGAGGCCTATGCAAGGAACTATGGGAATAAAGCAGGAGGAGCTCAATAGAGGTGGAACCACAGGAGACAGAAACTATCAAAGGAGAAATGGGGAAAGTGGGGACACTTTAAATAGGGAGGGCGGGGAGGGAGGATAAGACAGGGAGAGAAAGAGGAAAGATAAATAGTGCCTGGCTAGTATTAAAAAAAACAGAGGGAGTTGTGTTAATCCAAAAACCTACTAAAAAATTATGCATACACTGTCTCTACATGAGTCCGTGAGTATAGCTGAAGGCTACATAACAAGAAACAGTGCCAGACAGTAGAAACCTTCCTTTGAGTTGTTGGCCAGGGTAGTCAACAAGACTCCCAAAATTACACAGGCTATTGCTACAGTCCTTGATTGCCTCCCAGAACTTGAAGGTAAGACCCTTTTGTTGAAGATAGGATATACTTTGGACACAGGATTTGGAGCAATGGAGCTGAGACTGACCTAGAAGCCACCTCCCCTGAAGGCTAGCTCTCATAGCTTTGGAGAGCACTATGCAAGCTGCTAAGGGAGAGCATCAATCAATGGTCCAACCCTGGCTTAAAGGCCTAAAACCACATCAATGACCAGCACAGCAAACAACATTGGTACAGTAGTAGCACTTTTATCTAGGAGGTAATCAACAGCTACCTAATTGGACTTAAAGCCCACTCAGTGGGAGGAAATTCATGTGTGGTACTGTAAACTTAGCCAAATACACATAGCAGGAGAAAACTCCAAGGCGGTCACACCTCTAGACAAATGTAATTTCTTACTATGTGCAAAATATGGATCCAAGTATCCCAGTCACCACCCATCAAAGAGGCTTCATTTTTTCAGAGACAGATAATTACAGAATTCCACAACTGGTCAAACACAGAGATTGTCTGTGAACTGCCCAAGTCTAAGTGACACATCTAGGATGCAACCTTTGCACCTAAGTCTCATGGAACATAGAAAAAGAAATGAAGAGAACACTAATGCATCTTTCAACTCTCATCAATGAAGCTCCTTCATGCTACTGAAGGCCAGGAACACAAAAGGTCACAAATGGCCAAAACACAGAGAATAAGAGCTGGCAGAATGTGGGTCCTTAGACAGGAGTCCTATATTAGAATCTACCAACCCAGGGCTCAGGGACCATTTTGGAAGAGGGATTGGAAAGATTGTAAGAGCCAGAGAGGAGATGCATGACCATATAGAAACAATCTTACAGGCACCTGGGACTCTTCTCGTACAAATCTACAGCAATGGTGTCAGCATGCACAAGACCCATGCAAACTTAATCACACAAAAACCCAGCACAGAACTGTGGAAATGAATAGCAGGTCCCAATCTTAGCTGAAGAATTATTGGCAGCTGATTACGTCTGGGCAAGGAAGAGCTGATCTTCTTAAAGGGTGGGACTCTAGATAGGCTGACTAAATCCCAGTGGCTGAACTTGCACTGAGGGGCATCTGGGGACATTAAGTTTACATGATAGGCTTCAACACAAATGATAGAATGTATGAACTCCAGTGGGAGGGCCATGGAAGGGTACCAAAATGGAGGGGGGGGATGATTGTATGTGTGAAACATGTAAAAATTCAATAAAAAATTTTTAAAAAAAGAACACATAGAATTCCTAAGAGAGTCAGGACATTAATCCACTCTGAGGAATATTATCTGAAAAACTGACATCAAGACTCAGACACTGAGACCCAATGATCACCACAGAATTATTCAAAATGGCCCAAAGCTGAAACCAAGTGGCCCCTAAGTGGAAAAGTACAGTGGCTATCTGTAAATAAATGTGGCATATATGTCCGTTCCTGCCAGCTGATGTATGGGGGCTCCAATTTCACCACATTCTTCTCATTTACTCTTCAAAAGTTATTGTAATTTGAGCCATCCCAGTACATATGAAGTGACATCTCATTGAGGTTTTCATTTACCTAACTAAAGATATCAGCATATTTTCATGTGTCTACTGGCCATTTGTGTGCTTTCTATTTGAAAGATTTTGTTTTTAATTATGTGTATATGTGTATGTCTGTTGTGGATATGTGCACCTGAGTACAGGTGCCTGCATGGCCAGAAGAGGGTGTTGGATTCCCTAGAGCTGGAGTTTCAGGTGGTTGTGAACTGGCCAATATGGGTGCTAGGAGTGAAACTCAGGTCCTCTGGAAGAGCAGTATGTGCTCTTAACCACCGAGCCATCTCTTCAGCCTGAAGATTTATTTTTATTTAAGTATGTGTGTGTTGTGTGTGCATGAGTGCAGGAGTCTGCATAGCCTGAAGAGGGTGTCAGTTCCCCTGGAGCTGGGGTTACAGGCAGTTGTGAGCTGCCCAACATGGGTGCTGAGAACTGAACTCAGGGCTTCTAGAAGAGCAGCAAGCACTCTTAATTACTGAGTCACCTCTCCAGCCTCACTATGTACTTTCTTTAGAGAAACATTTACTTAATACACCTACCTTTTTGTTTGCCAGGGCTGGAGAGATGACTCAGTGGTTAAGAGGACTGGCTGCTCTTGCAGAGGACCCAGCTTCAGTTCCCAGCACCCATGTGGTGGCTAACAACTGTCCATCTGTAACACAAGTTGCAGGAGATCTCCACAGGCATTGCATGACAAGGGTGCACTTACATACATGCAAGCAATACACTCATACACATAAAATAAAAATAATAAAATATTTTAAAATTAGGGTCTCATGTAGCTCATGCTGGCTTTGAACTCACTATGGTGGTAAAATTAACTTTGAACTCCAGATCCTCCTGCTTCTATCACCCAGATGTTGGGATTACAGGCATGTGCCACCACACCTGACACACCCCCCACCATTTTTGAATTGGAAATTTTGTTATTGTTATTAAGTGACAGGAGTGTTGTATATACTGGACATTAATTTCTTGTCAGATATGGCTTGTAAATATTTTTACCCATTATGTAAGCTGTCTTTTCATTTCCTTGACAGTGTCCTTTATAGCACAAATGTTTTTTTAAAAAGATTTATTCATAATTATGTGTACATGTGTATGTGTGAGTGCAGGTGCCCATGGAGGCCACAAGAATCTGATCCCCCTGGAACTGGTATAATAAGCAGTTTTGAGGTGCCTGACACAGATGCTAGATCTGAATTCTGGTTCCCTGGAAGAGCATAGTACATCTCTCCAGCCCCAACACAAATGTTGTTAATTTTGAAATTCCATTTATCTATTTTTTTGTTGATGTTGACTGTGTTTTTGGAGCCCTATCCATACAATTATGGCCAAATCCAAGTCATAAAAATTTCCCTCATGTTTTCTCCTAACAGTTTTATAGTTTGAGTTCTTAAGATCAGTTCTTTGATCCATTTTGAATTAATTATGCATATGGTATAAAGGAAAAGTCCAACTTTTGTGTGTTCATCTTTGTTTCTTCATGGCTCATGCTATTGCCTCATGTTCCTTCATTTCAACTGGAAGAACTCCCGTTAGCCATTCCTGTAGGGCCTGCTCGTGGCTCGGTAATGAATGTCCTTGGCTTTCGTTATTTGCTATTAGCTATTTCTTTTCATGGAGACAAGATGGCCAAGAAAAGCAACTCAAAGGAGGATTTACTTTGGATTACAGTTTCAGAAGTTTCTGTCTGTGATTGGGTGGCTCCACTGCTGGGGCCACTGTGGGCCTGAGGTAAAGATGAAACGTCATGGAAGAAGGGCAGGGTAGAGCAAAGCTGCTCACCTCTTGGAACCAAGGAACAGACGGTGAGACCAGACAAAGCCAGGGACAAAATCAACCCCTCAAAAGCATTACCACCCTGCCCCCTATGACCTACTCCTCCTACCAGACCCCTTCTCCTCATAGCCCATTCAGGATGAACTCATCAGTGGATTAACCCACTGATGAAGTTTGAGTCCTCAGGCACTGTTCAAAGCACAATTATCTGGTGACCATGCTTGCAACACATGAGCTTTTTGGGGGGAAACATTTCATATCTAAACAATAACATCTGTCCAAGATATAAGTTTAGGGTCACGTGTCTTTTCTGAGTATGCATCTTGCTCTGGGCCTGGTTTTCTAGTTTTCTTGAATACCCAGGTGACTTTGAATGTCCTAACTTTACAAAGAATTTGCCCAGTTTCCTTCCTGGGCAGTCTATTGAATGTCTGTGTCATCATCTTTCTCCCAGGCTTCAGTGGGTTGTCAGTTCATCCTGTGTTTTTTCAAGTAATAGCCTCTGCTGTTTTTGGTCTAAGGTGTGAATTAGGAAAATTAAAGCAAGGGCTGAGAGATGGCTCAGTAGTTAAAAGTGCTTATCCTCCTACAGAGGACCCAGCTTCAGTTCCCAGCACCTACATGGCAGCACACAACCACCTGTAACTCCATTTCTAGGGGACACAATACCCTCTTCTGTCCTCAGGTTCTAGCATGCACATAGTAAACATAAATTCATGAGGGCTCACACACATACATATAAATTAAAAAATCAATTTTTGAGGTTTTTGTTTTAGATAGGGTCTCCCTGTGGCCCCAGCTGGTCTGGAACTATGTAGACTGGGGTAGACTTGATCTCACAGAAAGCAAGACCTGCCTCTGCCTCCTGAGTGCTAGGATTCAAAGGCAGCACCACCATATGGAGTCACCACCAAAGCAGTCACCTTGTGTCAGCCCTTCAGGTAGCCCCAAACAGGCTAGAGCAGGTACATGTGATAATTTGGGAATATGATCTGCTCTTCTTGGTCAGGAACCAGGGTCCAGAGTCCCACCCTGGGATCATGGGCTGCTTCTTCTTCAAGACTGCCAAGCTCGAAAGGGTGGGACAGGGACAAGTAAAATGCCACAAGACCTTCCCATCTTTAGGCTGATTTTTCTTGACTCAGTGTTCATGTGGTTGCCAAAAACCTCTATTTGTAGAATTCTGAGCGTTTCTGCCCCCCTGGTGTATTTGTAGGCAGACAGAGCCAGAGCTAGCTATTCCACCACTTTACTGACATCTCACCACCCGCAACTAGTCTTTTGATAGTGGCTTTATTTTTACTTCTTTACTACTACGGTCTGTGGAAATGACACAAAATCCATTTTGACTGAATCCTTGAACTGGTGGATACCTGCTTTTTTATGGAATAAGTTGAAAAAAAAATCATCAGAAACAGACCAGAGTCAAACAAAAAGAGCCAGTCTCCATAGGCCATGCTCAAAGGTAGTATGTGTGTATGTGTGTACGTGTATATGTGTGAGCATGTGTGTGTATCTGTGTGAGCGCAGGTGTATCTGTGTGTGTGAGTGCATGTGCATGTGTAATGGAAGATGAAAGATGAAAGTGTCCTGGCTCCTTGGAGAATCATTCCTAGACAGGTTATGGGAATCCCGACAACTTGATAATTCACAGTCTCAAGGCCTCTGACAGCTGAAGTCCATCTGTTAGGATATAGGTAGAGAGAAGGCATGGAAAGGACCTAATCATACCTCTCTCACTTCTCTCTTTCCCTCTGAAAGCTCTGGTACAGGGTTAAAATGCTAAGCCCTGGGTGAAGTGCCAAGTTAAAGCAGGCTATTTGAACAGAGCAAGGTTAACTCAGTGCAAATAGATCCTTAGTTTAACAGAAACAACTAAGCAAACTGATGCCACAGGCAAACAAAATTGCACAGTGGGAGGCACATATGCAAATGTGGACACCTGCATTCAGTGTTCCTCACTTGGACTCAAAAGAAAAGCAAAATGATGTTTCATTTGTTTGATTCACTCAAGCACAAAATGATGATCCTGTTTTCTGAGCGTTTAGATCTGAGAGTCAGATGGTCTGTGGTCTCCTATCTTTAAAGCACATCTCCTTGTACTTTAAAAGTAGACAATTTCCCTTAGCAAGCGAGCACTGTGTACCCTCCAAGCACAGAAATTAAACAATTTCTGAACTGACTAAAAATGTTATGCTGACAGCCCCTTGCTAGCTTAGAGTAGGAAAGTTGTTCACTTGGGCTGGAGCATAACTTCATTAAGGCAGTCATGGTTCCATCATCAGGGTTGCCTAGCAACTACTCTATGCCACACTGCAGAGTTTTGAAATGGGCTGGACCACAAGGACCCATCTTGAGGAATTTCCAGATGATAGTCTTCTCTTACTCTGTCATTGCTCCTAAACTCTGAGTCACATGGTAAGATGCAATATTAATAGTTGAGCAAGTGCGTCTCCAAATCGTCTTTTAAAAACTTGCAAAGAATATTTGCTGATTATGTTTCTTTAGATACTATAGTTGAGTACTCTAAGTTATTGAAAATATCTAATTTAGTCTGTCTTATTTCAGTCCAGGTTTATATTAATTATCTTTCCTGTCACTGTGATAAAATACCCTGAAAAAGCAACTTAAGGGAGAAAGTGTTTATTTTGACTTACAGGTCAAGGGTACCGTGTATCGTGTATTGTGACAGGAAAGGCATGGCAGCAAGAGCTTGATGTGGCTGTCACATTGCATCCAGTCAGGAAACAGAGAGCTATCAATGCTGGTGCTTGGCATACTTTCTCATTTTTATGCAATCCAGGATCCCAAGCCCAGGGAATGATGCCACACATATTTAGATTGGGTCTTCCCACCTCATTTAACCTAATCTAGATAATCCCTCACAGACTTGCCCAGAGGCTTTGTCTCTTCAGGGACTTTTTTTTTTTTTTCCAAACTGACAATCAAAGTTAATCATCACAAGATTGTATTCCATAAAGCCACTTAATGTGTACAATAATCCATCGATGAGTTTTGAAAATCTACTTCTTTATTTAGAAATGCTACAAAGGAAAAAAATCAGATATAAAGAAAGATAAAATTTTTTAAATATTTCATTTATTATTATTTTTATTTTAAATGTATGAGTATATTGCCTGCATGTAAGTAAGTGCATCCCATGTCGTGCATGCCCGAGGAGGTCAGAAGAGGGTGCAGGATCCTCTGGAACTGGAGTTGTTAGCCACCATGTGGGTGCTGGGAATTGAACCTGAGTCCTCTCTAAGAACAGCTGGTGCTCTTAGCCAATGAGTCATCTCTCCAGTCCCCAAAGATACAATCTTTGACAATGGATTGGCAGAGTTGAGCATAACTACAAAACCCAAAAAAGACAATTGAATTTATTTAATTAAGCAAATTTTTATGAAATTACTAGAACACTAAACTGTGTAGGTAGAAAAGCTAACAACTCATTTGCTTTCCTGAAGCTTCCAGAGTGTCAGTGAGGACATCAGAGAATCCCCAAGTGGTGTGAGGAAAACGGAGTGTTTGGGAATGCAGCAAGTGAGAGACTGAGATTAGGGAGGGTCTGGAGACAAGCAGGTGCTTGAGGGGATTCTGTGTGCAGGAGCACAGTCACTCCCAGGCACTCCTGAAAGCAGACCTCAGCTGCAGTATGTACGCCTCCTCCCCTACAGTAGAAACTGGGCGTAGGATGGTATTTTCGTGGTTTCGATTATAAACTTGGGTACCTTTGTGGGAAAATTGCTGTTGACATTGGCCCTGCTTTGCATTATTTATGATTTTTAAAAGCAGTATTGATTTTATTATAGACAAACCATCTTTCCTTGGAGGATTTTATTGATTTATATTTATTGCAGTTAAGTTTCAATGTGGTCACTATACTGACTTTGGTCATTGGATCCTTGTATCAAATTCTTTTATTAAGTACTGTGCATTATGTGTTCAGGAACTCAATGTTAAGTGGATTTATGATCAGATTACGTTGAAGCCTTGGGTTAGAAATTATATGTATTTTCCCTATTTCAGTCAGTCACTCTTTGTGGTTAATTTCAAGGTTAGCAGGTTAATATCAATTTATACCATCTTGGATTTTTGACAATAATAAATATAAAGTAGGAGATTGCTCCTAAAATATTGCCTTTCTGAAGGCATAAACTAAATCTAGCTGGCATTTTCACAGTAACTTTGATGACACTATTTCTAGGAGAAGTTGAAAGTGCATCTTTTTATGATAACAATGACATTTTCATTGCTGCAAATTACAGAATTACATCTAACATTAACTAGTTAATTCAAACACCATTCTTCTAGATTTTAGAGGAGGCCAGGGGTTTGTGTTTATCTGGAATTTTTATCATGTTTACTTTAAGAATCATTTCAAATCATAGTTGCTCATTTTGTTTCTTGTTAAGATTGTCTAGAAGCTGGGCGTGGTGACACACGCCTTTAATCCCAGCACTCTGGACACAGAGTCAGGATCTCTGTGAGTTCAAGGCCGACCTGGTTTATATAGTGAGTTCCAGGCCAGCCTCAGGTACAGGGAGACCCTGTCTCAAAAAGACGAAGAAAAAAAAAGATTATCTGGCTTAGGTAAGTGGACTAGCCAGGGCACAGAAGAAAGAACAGGTTAAAGTAGATATTAAATTAAAAGTGCCAGTGCACTTCTAAAACCTCATCACTCAGGAGGCA
The DNA here is from genome assembly GCF_000622305.1 of Nannospalax galili. Lineage (NCBI taxonomy): Eukaryota > Metazoa > Chordata > Mammalia > Rodentia > Spalacidae > Nannospalax > Nannospalax galili. Next base: position 3,542,234 of record NW_008336888.1, read on the forward strand.
GAGGCAGAAGGGTCTAGAGTTTCATGCCAACCTAGGCTACACAGAATGTAGTTCCGTGGTAGAACACTTGCCTAGCATGTGCAAGTTGTGGGTTGGATTGGGGGGCAGGGAGAAGAAGGAAAGAAAGAAGAGTAACACAGTTATGGATCCTCAATAAAGTGTTTTGAATAAATAGGAATCTTGAAATAGGAAAGAAAAATGAAAGTATTAAACCAGATAATCTAGTGATAGGTCCATTCTATCAATAAAAAAATATATGACTGACTGTGTGTTTAAGACAGAGAAAAATCAACATGGATATTTCTTACCTACTCAGTTTAACTCACATTCCTGTCTTTGTGTGAAGTTCAAATTTCATAGTACAAAATGTGTTCTTGAGATCTGGGGTTTACTCCAAAATGAATACTCATCATTGGTTTTCTAATGCAGTGCCAAGGACATCAATAAATAAATAATTTTTCGTTGCTTTTCTTTAGCCTCAACTTAAAATTGCTTCATAATTGTCAAAGTAGGTAACCACTGAGAAACAACATAATCATATTCTCCCTCTAAATTTTGAGCTATTTAAAGACTATTTCTCTGTCAAAGACATTTTGCCTCATTCTCTATATATGTGCTGAGTGCTAGTATACTGCTTTATTAACTCCCTAGGAGGGAAAACAGTTAATAGATTTTCCAAAGCCTGGGTCTCTTTGGAATTGGACAGATTTGAATTCATGTTATGTCTGAATTGTATTTTCCAGCCTTCTATTTCATAGTAGTGTGACCTTGGTAAGTCATTTAACCTCCTAAAGCCTTTATCTCTGCTTTATAGAATGAGAAGGTGATGGTAGGTAACTACCATATGGGGCTGGATTTCAGGATTAAAGTCAAGTTGAGTGTTCAATCCAATTCCAAATCCAAAGGAAGCTTATATAGCTAGCATTGATGTCATAATCCCTCTCCCTTGTTAAACTGAATCGTGCCCCCACTCCTCTATTGAACTTTGAGACTCCAGTACCTCCAGTACTGGAGTATTCCAGTACCTTTCAAGAAGTGCCATGGTAACATAAAGTCTTTAGGGGTAGGTCCTAATCTCATACAGCTGCTGTCCTTATTAGACAAGGAAAACAGGGCACAGACACACATGGAGGAAGAACCATGTGAAGGCATGGAGAAGGTGCCATCTGTAAGAGCCAGAAAAAGGCCTCAAGGTGTTGAGACCTTGACCTTGGACTTCCAACCAGAATTATGGAATAGAAATTTTTGATATTTAATCTACCCATTCTGTGGTACTCTGTTATGACAACCCTAAAAAATTAACATACTATTACTGAAAAAGAGTTTCTTTTTTAAAATTTTTATTTATTATTTTTATTTTAAGTGTATGAGTGTAATGCCTGCATGTAGGTAGGTACACCCATGTCATGCAATGCCTGATGGGAGAGGTCAGAAGAGGGCATTGGATGCCTTGGAACTGGAGTTACAGACAGTTGTCAGCTGCCATGTGAATGCTGGAAATCAAACCTAGGTCTTCTACAAGAACAGCCAGTGCTCTTAACCACTGAGCCATTGCTCCAGCCCCCCAAAAGAGTTGATTTCTAAATTACATATTAAACAGTGTAAGATAAAGACTGTGTCCAAAGTGGCTGTGTTTGGTCTGTTTCTACCTCTTTCTTGCATGGGGGAAAAATAATAATAAACTTCATGTTCTGTTCTCTGTCCCTAAATTGCCATCTGTGGGATTTGGCTAGTGGGACTTAGGCCTTAGATAGAATACAGACACAAAGATCATGTGGAGGCTGGTGTAACTAAGATGCCCCAGGGTATAATATCAACAGCCTAATGATTTAGCATCTGTTATGTCAGTACTGGTTAGAGCACTGGGTCTGACTGAGGTAAGGGAGACAGAGTTGAATCCCCAGCAAGTTTATATTTAGATATCACTGCTAGAAAGTTTGTTTTTTCCTCCAAGCAGAGCTAAAGATGTTTGTTTATTTAGTGTTATTCTGGGAATGAAATCATTAAACACTATGGATTTTGTTTTCAGATGGAAAATAAAGTAGTCCAAAAGCTCAGGTTGGACTCCTCCTAGGGACTTTTTTCTTCTCCTGAGAGCTTTTCACATTTAATCCTGTTTCTAAGTCCATTCTTGCTGGCTGTTCATTTGCATTTTTGTTAGTTTCTTTCCCTCTGGCGGAGGTCTAGGCTAGGTACAAGTCAACGAACAGCACCTGAAGCAACAAATCCAAGCCACTTGAGCTGTTTTGTCCTTTCACCGGTCCAGGCTCACCAATCCTAGAGACAGAGAGCAAGGGCCTCCCATGCCCCTACCCTCAGACAACTCCCTCCATGAGTAAAAGTCACTTATCATCAGTGAAAAGAACACAGACACTTAGGTTGGAAACTATTATTTTGTAATATCTAGGAGGTTAGTTCTGTTCCTGGGGAAACCGGGGTCCTCTTAGTCTCATTCATAAAAGAATTAAAGAATTGACGTAAACACAGCTCAAGGAAAATTTTATTAATTTAAAAGAAAAACTCCAGGACAGGTAGGCTATAAATTCAGCAGCTGCCTGAATGAGGAGAATGGAGAAAAGAAGGGAAAAAACAAACAAGCATACATGTGAGTTAACCAGCATGGAGGTGAGCCACATGGTAAACCAGCAACCACAAGGTAGGGAAGAGAGCTTTAGAGAAAGTAAGGAAGCCCAACGTACCAAACAAGCACACTGAAGCTCTGCTAGCCTCTGGGGGGTGGGAGGGAGGGAGCAGAGAAGAGGAAAAAAAAAAAAGAAAGAAAAAGTATGCCTTTCTGGTTCAGAGAGGCAGAATCTCATGGCTGAGACTATGCTATGAGACTCATAGTGTAGGGCCTACACTAGGAGTGGGGAATTCTGGGAAGGAAAGGCATATTACCTCAGAGGAATAATTATTCTTTCTATCTCTTTAGCATGGTTAAGATGGACACATCTTCCTGAGGGGTGGCCCCTTGACCAGGTGGTTGACTTCCCCAATTGGATGGAGGAGACAACAGCATGTCTCTACTTGTCTCCACCTGGAGGTACAGTCCATTCTTTTCAAAAATATTTTATTTATTATTTTTATTTTATGCACATGAGTGTATTTCCTGAATGTGTATAAGTGTACCCATGTCATGCAATGCCCATGAAGGTCAGAAGAGGGTGCAGGATCCCTGGAACTGGAATTACAGATGGTTATTAGCCACCATGTGGGTGCTGGGAACTGAATCCAGGTCCTCTGCAAGAGCAGTCAGTGCTTTTAACCACTGAGCCATCTTTCCAGCCCCTAGATTACATTCTTTTCTGGAACATCCTCCCTCTGAAAAGGTAATACTTTAGGAGATGTGTATATACCATTTTGTAGGAATATCTAGAGATCCAGATGTTCACCAGAGGGATTAACGTCTGCACTGGAGTTGTAGACCCCACGTTCAAGCACAGGCTTTAAATAGGATTCTCACTTAGGAGACAAGAAACCAGAGTTCCCTTTTGGCATTTCCCACCAGATAACCAAAGACATTTCTAGAACAGTTGCTCTTAGGGTCCTTCCCTGAGCTGCCTGTCTGGTTTCTATCCCTGTTCTCATTAGTTCTCTGTATGAGTAGAACATGCGGTTCATGTTTGTAAACTGCAGAAGAAAACGGACAGCACTTAGTCTGAATCTTGTGGGCATTTCCAGGAGGGGTCACTGAAGTGCAGGGTCAGGACTTCCATTTGGCATCCCAGGTGTTTTGCTTCCTGCTCCTGCCTCCCATGGTGGCAGCATTTAACAGGAGGAAGGTGGTTAGCTGTGTGCCAGCCTCAGCTACACAGCAGAGAGGGAGGCTCAAGGCTGAGAAACGCTGGCTTGGTAGCTGTCACTCATATACTCTACCACTTAGTTTCAACCCTTACTCAGTTCAGTGACTTGTTGCGCTCCGGCAAGTGGAGTTGGGGCTGGGCTTCCCAAGCCTTCTGAGTACCATCATACAACACGGCCTCAGATCATATGAAGGAGTAGTTGCCCACTCAAGTGATCTACAACCTGGCCTGACAGATCAAGGGTGAAAATGGGCCACACCATTCATCAACCTCAGCCTGCACAGGCAGCCTCAATCAACCGCTGGCTACAATTTTCCCAGTATCCCACAACCAACAATTTCATTTGTGGAGAACTTTTATTATTGCTGGAGACCTGAGGGCTGTCTGGAATGTTTCAGGCACTGCATTTTCCAAATAATGGATTTGCAGGAAGTCCTTTATTCCTGCCAGCAAGAGTCACCTGAATCTCTTTGGCACAATGATTGCTTTGACTGAGTTTCTTGCTCTAGCTCACACCCAGAAAAGGTATGAAGAATGTAGATTAGAAATACAAGCTCAAGCCCATTGTTTTCCCAGTGAAACATTGGGCCCAGAGTTCTGATGGTGACCGTGACTTTGCCTGTCTTTGCTTCACAGAAGTAACATGGCCTACTGGAACTCTAAGTTCAAAACAACAGTAGCAAAATGACCTTGGGCCTGCCAGGTGATTGTATATTGATCTTATTCTCCAGGCCAAAACCTCTCACATCTTGGCTTGCCTGTTTCCAGCTTACACAATCAGGCCCATTTCTGAGTCTTGGGGGTTGGCTAGGACAACAGCACTAGAGAAAGAAACTCAGGCAAAGCAAGGCGTTTTGTGCTGAGCCTCCCAGTCTGAGTGCCAGCGTTCTTGAGCAACTATTGGAGGAGCCAAGTTCAGATGGCAGGCTCTCCTGCTGGTTTGGAATTCCCCTAGAGGTTCTCATGGGGCCTCCCTGAGAGCAGCTCCCTTCAGGAAGCACTCAGGAACTGAGGAGAGAGGGAAGGTCTTAGAGATGGCCCTGTTGGAATAGAGGCCATGTCACTTCAGGGCCCACCTTCCTTGTTGGGGATGGACTTGGGAACAAACAAAGCTGTTACTTGAAAAATTTGCTGGGGAGGGAGTGTTTGGTGGAGCCCTACTCTAGACATCATGTAAACTTCCTTGCAAGGTCTGCGGTCCTAACAGGGGGAGGGTTTCTTCCGCGGGGCTGATTTCCTTGCCCCTTTCCCAGTTGCTTTGTGGCCTACAACTGTGCTCTCTGGACACTGCTAGAATCTAAGCTGTAGGTGGCTGAGGAGACTGGAACTGGAGGCGATTCTTCCACAGCAACTCCCTCAGACCCCTAAGTGGTCTAGTTGTTGATGGTCCCAAAGGCCCCTGCAGGCCCAGCACCAAGATCTGCCTTGTGCCAGGGATGAGAATGGAGATGGGACAGGCCTTCCCAGTGGGATTCACTGTTGTGGAAATGGAAATACTTGGACCATAGGCAGGAATAGTATTGCCTAGATATTTTTTGAGCTTGCTATGACCTAATACTGTACGTTGGATTGGATGCCAGGCCTTAGGGGCAGAAATATGAACAGCCTAAAGTCACCTGTGGGCCACAGTGGGAAGGATACATAAGCTTAACTAGAATCCACTGTGGTAAATGTGGTGAAGGGGTCCTGCTCTGCATGCTGTGGGCCACAGTCTGGAAGAGGACCATGTAATTCAGTTACACAGATCAAGGAGGGCTTCGTGGAGAAGAGGCAGTGAAGCTGAGACCTGGGCTGGTGTAAACCTTGGGTGCCCACTTGGTTCATTTTGTGCAGCTCCTTCTTGTCTCTTAGTCCAGTTCACACATGTGCCACTTTACCTCCTTCCTTCATGGACCCCATCCCTGCCGGTCACATCCAAGCCTCTCATTCTTCAATGTCTTTGTTTTAGGGCATTGACTCTAGGCCAGGTGCTGAGCTGATTATCTCATAACAACCCTGTTAGATGATGGAGCCCGACTGCCAGAGCTCAAATCCCAGGTCAGCTACTGCAAGCTGTGAGGTCTTAGGCAAGTTAGTAAACTTCTCTGTGCCTCTGCTTCTGCAACTGTACACCGAACCGAATGATAGCTCACACTGCACAATGATGCAAGGATTGAGTGGGTTAACATTGCAGAGTGCTCAGAAGAGCATCAGGCCAATATTCAGCACTACGCAAGTGTTGACTAATACTGTGGCGACCTCCTACTAAGATTTGAATGTAGTTTGTTTCCATCAAACCTCATATTGAGGCTTTATTTCTTAGCATGGCAATGTTAGAAGGTAAGGTCTTTGGGGAGATGAATAGGTCACAAGGGCTTTACCTTTGTGGATGGATTGTCTTTCTTGAGAGACTGGGTTAGGTCTCTTAGGAGTGAGTTGGCACTCATGGAACCGAATAAGTTACTGTAAGAGAGGCTACTCTTTCGTGAACAGTACTCACTGCTCTTCCCTGGGTTTTTGCTGTGCCGCAGAGCCAGATCTTCTCCAGGTGGAGCAGGCTGTCCTGGAACTGGATTTCTGAGTTCTTACCCAAAGGGCTGTGAGTGCACTGCAGCTGAGTTTGCTCTGTAGCTGCCTCTGCACCAACTCTGGTGTGTTCCACCAGCTCCTACATCTCGAGTCATGACCTCCTCTCATGCTGGCCTCAGCTGTAGCCCACTGACCTGCTGCAGTATCTGAGCCCAGTCTAGTCCACAGAGCCCACATCTGGGCTACAGCCAACAGTTGGAGTCTGAGCTCCTAAAATAATTCGCTACTTGAGCTCTGCCTACTTAGGCTGGCTGTAAGTACATGAAGAGAGGTAAAGGTCACCTGGAGAGGCTTCATGGAGGAAAGGAGGCATCTGGAGGCAACCAAAGGAGCTGAGATGTGAAGCTGAGAAACATAGGAAGATGTCAGGTGGAGGATAGGCGTCAGGTGGAGCACAAGATGGTGGAACAGAAGGGTTTGCAAGAGAGGGTCAAGCATGGCTTTGGGAGGCTTCTCAATGGGATTGTTAAAACCTCAATGAAGACTCCAATACTGACATCAAATGGGAATGACCCCAATTGTCCTATGATGGCTGCATGAATCTGTCCTATGGTATGAAATCAATGACACTGTATCTGGCTATTGGGTGGAAAAAGTGACTCTGTGAAGGTGGGATTGTCAGGTATGGGAAATTGGAAGTCAGGATCTTCAAGTTCTGTGACGTTGGACAAGACTCTAGTCATTTCATTATGTTTCCTCATCTGAAAACTAAGGGAACTTTAGCAATGTCCCTCTGAGGAGCATTTTGAAGGGTAGTTACAGATCATTTTCCAAATACAAAGCATCCCATATTATAGGAGAACTGGCCCTTCAGAAAATGACAGTTCCAATGATTGCAAAGACACTATTATTTTCATCTAGAGGGATTTTCCTACAGCTGGGCCAGGCTGGTCTCCATGGAGAAACGCTGTCTTTATACACTCCTGAAAAACATAGATCAAGTCCTTTATTATCTGAGTTTTATCTGGGATAGTCCAGCCCAGTATCCTGCAGCTGGACCACTGAATCTACACTCAGAAATGAGAACCAGCTGACAAAATAAACAGTCGCATATGGAAAAGAAGCAGGAAATGCCATTCCCAAACTAATAATATTAAAAAGCATCCAAGGGACACAAAGTCCATAATTAATGTCAATTTTGGGGGGAAAAAGAACATAAAAACTTGGAATCTGAAATGTGACTCTGAGAATAGACTTGTGGTTTTTCTCTTGCTCAGAATCTGTCCACCCTCTTTTTGGCCCCCTTTTTACTTCTGACAGCCACATTTCTTCAAATTCTTTCTGTAAATGTCTGGAGTCTACAGATTTAGACCCTGAGATTTGATACTTCTTGCCTGAACTCCCAAGTGGCCAGCCAGTCAACAGGAGTTTATTAAAAAAAAAAAATCTCAGTAAGTCATATGACCAGACATAAGTGATTCTAGCGAAAGCTCTAGGAAGGGTGCCCTTGCTCTCAAAGACCAAGTCCCTGGCAACTTGGAATCAGATTTCAGTGACATTAAACAGTATGCCAGGGCAGACCCCAATCAATATACTTAGGCCAAGACTCAGCTGGCCACAGATGCCTAAGGAATAAGCTTGACCTCCTGGATCTGCTCTATAAGAGAAGCATTGGTCTAAACCCCTGGAGCACCCCCTTCCAAGGCAGCCCATTCAACCCAAGATCCATGTGCCATTCACCAACCCTTGCCAGGCTGTCATGTGATTATTCACTACTTCTCAACTATGCTTGTGATGGAAGTGTGACCCTGAAAGATCATGGTCTCCTTCACTCCCTGTTCTTCAGAGTATAGACTTACTCTAGAAATGGCTGACTTTCAGCCGGGTGTGTTGGCTCATGCCTTTAATCCCAGCACTTGGGAGGCAGAGGTAGGCAGATCTCTGTGAGTTCAAGGCCAGCCTGGTCTACATAGTGAGTTCCAGGAGAGCTAGGGCTACAGGGAGACCCTCTCTCAAAAAGACCAAAAAAACAAGCAATGGTTGACTTTCCCATGCCACATTAGTATGGACCGGTAAATAGGACTGTAAGTGCTATATCAATTTTTGGTTGTGGTGGCCTGTATCCAGCATGTCTTGCCTCGCTTTCTTCCATGCTGTGCATTGCCAAGGGACAGGAACCTTGATCCCTGAGTCACTGTATGGAGGAGGAACCCAGGAGGGCTGCTTGACCAGAACTATCTGATTCAAGTTTGTGCACACAGGGAATGTACCTCCATGTTCACCTGTTAGGAGAACAGAGCTGTTTGCTGCAGCGTTCACCTGGGTTAACTGAGTTGTACCTGCACAGTGTGGCCTAGGCAAGTGTGTCTTATCACACTGGGATTTTCCCCAGTTCCTGTCTCTCTCTGGTCCCACCCATGTGCCCTGTGGCTTTGTCTGACTCCCTCTGTATTTGTCTCTATCCTCCTATTGGAGGATCTCCTAGTGAAAAGGCAGTGAGTATGAGTAGAAGTCAAAAGCGTTTCTGAATCACAGTGTTCAGGTTCAAATCCCAGCCGTACCACCAACTAACATGTGAGGCCGTGAGTGAATAATTCCATTTCTCTGAGCTTTAAATTCCCACTCTGTAACATAGAGAGAACACCTTACAGTGTTATGAGAATATGCAACATTCTGTGTAAAGTAAAAGATAATCAACATGGTCAATGTTAGTATTATATTACTGTTATGAAGTATTGGGCCTGCATAGCAGATGTGCACCCTGGCTGCCACCAGTCAGCACATCACCACTTTTCTTTCCTGCCAATAACCCACATGAGTTTTTTTTCACAAGAAGTGGTGCTGCTTTTTCCCCAGCTCCCCCATGATGTCATCTTCTATTCCTTACCTGGGATGCTACAACAGATTTAGAAATGTGTATCTTTTAGAACGATATCATGGGTGGATCCGAGTGTGAGCTGATGGAACCTCTATCTGCTTCTGTAGATACTTGGTCCTGCTCATGAGCAACTGTGTTAATGTGTCAGCAGCTGCCCCCTTTGCCTCTCCACAGGACTCGGTGTTGCCAGCCCAACCCTCAGGAGTTTTGGTGTTGTCAAAAGCCATGGCATAGAAGGGTAATAAACACCTAGACTAGTACAGCAAGGACACCCCAGAATTTCAGAGAGCAGGAAAAAGTCAGAGCACCTGTGGGGTGAGAAGGAGAGAAGAGATCAAGTGACCCATCAGCAAGGGACAGTCAATCCTCTGTACCTACAGGGTCTCCAACTGTGGCCAAACCTTTCCAGAGAGAGCTTAGGGGGAAACTATGCCGAGAAGAATTGTGGGAACATGGGCCCTGACAGTGAGCTTCATGGTCTGGCTCAGGGCTGTTCAACTTGGAAAGGTCAGTGCTCACAGCTCAGAGGCTACAGGGGCACTTACACTGCACAACTCATCTTGAGTGCTCCTAAAGAGGCAACTGGGTCCAGCACCCAAACCCTGTCTCCCTTGAGAGGAAGCAGGAGAGGCAATTCTGGGATAGCACCTCTCTCTTGCATGGGACTAAGGGATAAGCTAGCTAAAAAGGGTATCTATCCATTGGGTATTTGGTAATTCCTTAATCATCAAGTAATTGCTCCCTAAAGGTTTAATGTCACAAACATCTCTTCCTATTCATCTCTAATCAAAGCTGAAATATTTTTTAGTTTGTTTGACCTCTGAAGCCTCACTATTCTGAGATTGAGTTTAGCCCCACTTCACATAGAGGAGAAGTCATTTGGGCTTGTCTTTGGAAGAGCAGAATTGTATTGGTCAGGAAAACATTGTCATTGATGTTGTGTTTAACAGTGGTGTGCATTAGCTTTGGGGTTTTCTCAGGAGTTGAATGGACAAGATGCTTGCCATGTCTCCTGGATGTTCAGCAACTTTACTGAATCAGGGAGTTTGCAGCTTTATGAGCCCCATTTGAACCAGAAAGAGAACTAGAAAACTTTAGTTTGCATACTTCCTGGTTGTTAAAGCATAGGTGTAATGAGCTGGGTTCCCCAGTTGAGTTACCTAGCGAGACTTTACCTGGAGGTTAAGAGCCTCAATGAACCCATTTTGCTGGCAAGGCAATGGCAGAAGTTTCTTTAGGAAGAACTAGACTAGAATCAGCATCAATGGAACGGCTGCACTGGTTATCTTTCCCTAGGCAGAGGCTTCTTTTGTAAGGCAACTCTGTTTTTCCATGAGATTGGTTCTCCTGGTTCCATTAATTCTGTGAGTCAGCCAATTTGCTTCTAATAAACTCCCTCCCACTTGATTACCAGACTCAGCTTCTGTGTCTTACAGTTGCGATCCTTCAAGGGATTCAGTAACCAGCTACTCCCTCTATGACTCCTCATGGGTATTCTGAACCCCATGATTGCTAGTCCAGCACCTGAATCTTAGGCAGATCTTCATGAGTTTCCCTCCTCAAGTCTTGTCTCCAGGCTTTTTTTCTCTTCCTCCTATTAGGTTCAGGTTTCTCATGCTTTCTTCTTGAGTTTGCCCTCTCATGCCATGAAGCTATGATTCTTTGGGGGAATAGGTCAGTGAAAAGATGATCTGTAAACCCCATAGTAATGGAGGCCAAGTGTTCCTCCAGGGTGACTTCCCCTATAGAAGCCACTTGGGGAGTTTCTGTTCATGTTCCAAATACCTAGTTATGCTATCCAAAGACTTTGAGGTTGTCTTGTTTTTACAAGACAAGCCCACATCATGTTAGAATCCAAGGAAAAGCTCAGGTAGGGAATTTATAGTATTGAAATTCTACAAGGAGAGGATGCCCTCACTGTTGTCTTGAAGCATTCCTGTCTCATAGTGGGCATTCAATAGTGGGCATTCAATAAATTATTGTTGAAAAAATCATAAATACATGTGTGAGCTTATTTAAACTTCAGACTTTCTACCAGGTAACAGACCAAACCATATCATGGCAGGAATGAGCAACATGACTTTGGAAACTGGGTGTGCCATGAGACTCATCAAAACCATTTATTATCAGGCATCGTGGCACACACCTTTAATCCCAGAACTTAGGAGGCAGAAACAGGTGGATCTCAGTGAAATCAAGGCCAGCCTTGTCTACATAGCAAGTTTCAGGCCAGCTGGGGCTACAGGGGACCCTATCTCATGAAGGGTCCATATTTCTATCCATTTGTTCTAGACGCTTATAGCCACAGAAGGAGAGGACCATTTAAGGCCTTATTAGAGAAGAATCACTAACCACTTTGAAATATTTTACTATTATCCACCAATTGGACATGGCATAAGCCTCCTGAAGAGGGCAACATGTGACCTTTGGGAGATAGTGTCCTTTTTGCCTTTGGCCTTCAGGATATAATTGAGAGTCTTATGGCAGATACATTATAGTCTATGGCCCCTGCCATGGTAAATAAAGCATTTACCTACACGACCTAATGTGTCTTTTAGCAAGCCACTTGATAATCTTCATGGGACAGATGGAGAACCTGGGGTGCAGAAAGGTCACAGTACTTGCTAGGGGATGGCAGAACCAAGATTCTAATTCATTCCAGTTGAAATAGGAGCCTCTAAACCTAGCCACTGATGTCCTGAAACTGACAGACCAGAGGGTTTCTTGAGCTTTTTGTATGGGAGAAATTAGTCAAAGGATTGCCATCTCCAGATAGCCAGCCCCCCCACCCCGACCCTGAGTCAATGAGACACACTTCAAGAATTAAGCAACCCAGGACACTCTGGTGCTTAGTATGCTCCTTTACAGGAATGAAACTTTAAAAAATTTAAAAACTAGTCACTCCCCATGTAGCTTAGGCTAGTCTAGAATTATTGATCTCCTGCTTCAGCCTCCCAATATGATCTGTATCACATAGAAAGAATATTATAATCCCTTAAGTACAAGAGTTTAGAGCTATATGTACCACCAACCCTGGTTATAAACTTGCTATGTAGATCAGGCTTGCCTTAAACTCACAGAGATCTGCTTACCTTTGCCTCCCAAGTGCTGGGATTAAAGGAATGTGCCACCACGACTAACCTTTCCATCTCTTTTTTTTTAATGTTAAAAAAAAAAAAAGAGTGCTTTGCTGCATGTATGTAAGTGTACCATATGCATTGGATCCCCTGTTGTTAGCCACCATGTGGGTGCTAACCCAGGTTTTCTACAAGAGCAGCAAGTGCTCCTAATCACTGAGCCATCTCTGCAGTCCCTGACCTTTCTTTTTTTTTTTTTTTTTTTT
>NW_008336888.1:3554799-3563597 GCF_000622305.1 Nannospalax galili
CCCCTGGCCCCCCCCCCCCCCCCCCAAAATTTTTTTTTTTTTTTTTTTTTGGTCTTTTTGAGACAGGGTCTCCCTGTAGCTGTCCTGGAACTTACTATGTAGACCAGGCTGGCCTTGAACTCACAGAGACCCGCCTGCCTCTGCCTCCTGAGTGCTGGGATTAAAGGCATGCACCACCATCTATTTTATCTTTTAGGTCAAATATCCTATGCTTTTTACCCTCTTTTTTGTTTCTTTTTCTGTTTTTTTTTGTTTTGTTTTTTGGTTTGTTTAGTTGCTTGCTCACTTTTATTTTTGTTTTGTTTTGTTTTTTTCTCCCCCCTCCCAAGGCAGTGTTTAACCTAAGCTATGCTCAGATTCCATATGTAGTTGAGGATGATTTTGAACTTCTGCTCCTCCCGCCCCCATCTCCAGGATGCTGGAATTACAGGTGTATACCACTGCACCCTGTTTATAAGTAGTGCTGGGGATGGAACCCAGGGCTTCATGCATACTAGGCAGGCACTCTACTAAGTGACTCCCATTCCCAACCCCCAGCCTATGTTTTCTAGTGCTGCTCCCAGCACAGTGGTTCCATTTTTTGGAATTTCATCATTAGAAAAGTTCCTCTAGGGGCTGGAGACATGGTCCAGTAGTTAAGAACACTGGCTGCTCTTGCAGAGGACCTAAGTTTGGTTCTCAGTGCCCACATGGTGACTAACCATCCTTAAATCCAGTTCCAGGAGATCTGATGCCCTCTTCTGGCCTCCTCAGGTATTGTGAACACATGGTGTACTTACATTCATGCAGGCAAAACATTCATATACATAATAAATAAATACATGTTTCTAAATAAAAAATAAAAGGAAAGTTGCTCTGACTTGCCAGCTGATAAAGGTTTGATATTGTTTTCATGTGTCAGCAGGCAAAACTTTGTCGTAGTTCCCTTAGTCGTTTCAAACTTACCTAGTTTAAGAAGCCTGCAGCATGGTGGTACATGCCCTTAATCCGAACACTTGGAAGGCAGAGGCAGAGGCAGAGGCAGAGGCAGAGTGGCAGATCTTTATGAGTTCAAGGCCAGCCAGAAGTTCATAGTGAGACTTTGTCTCAAAAAAACAAGAAACAAAAAAGCTGCCCGCATAATTTAAACACTGGTGGAAAGTGGAGAGCTCAGTGGCTAAGGTGGATTTCTACCTTCATTTTCCAATTCTTTTTCCTGTTATCCATCAAAACAAGGGTCAAACGTATAAACTGCTTTAAAGATAGAAGTCTCTCAGCCATAGAGTTCTGTGATAATGAGCTGTCCACTCTCCACACACATTATCATGCTGCATCAGTCTGAGGCCCAAGTATAAATCTTCTTGAGAATGAGTCAGTTGACAAAAGCGCCCATCTGAAGGTCTCTTATCTATACTTTCTTCTTTTGCTGACAAGAATGACAGCTTGTTTCTTAGAACGAGATTGCATCCCCGAGAAGCAAAGCTCATGTTGGCTGGAGCAGACCTGATCTTGGCTTGGTCTCCTTGTACTCTGTCCTGATACCCAAAGTCAAACCTAAAAATACAAACTTGAGGTTATAGACAACACCAGAGTTTTTTTTTTAAAAAAAAATCCACCTCTTTGCCAGAACAGGAAGTCATCCCTAATAGAGGATATCAATGCTTAAGTTTTACAGAAAGACCAGGAAAGGGCACCCTAGCAGAGCTGAGGGTGTTTCTTGGGGAGTGGAGTGTTCACCTCCTACACCCACAATGAGATGCTCACTACATTAAACGACCAGCATGGAAGCCAGCACCTGCCTCTGGGGACAGGGCTTCTCCCTGTCCTGGGCTCCTCTATGAAGCCAGGCCTTCAAAACCACCCTGATTATTTTGCTATGTCCACAGCTCAGGATTTTCCCGGTAGCTGGCATGCAGCTGAGAACACTGGGCAAAATCTTGCTCATATGATTCCATTATTTTTTTATTTCTCATCTACTTTTTGAACCTTGGGACTGGCCAGGCCTTCCTTACAAGGGTGTGGTCTGTAATTTGGTTTCAGTTTGATTTAACCCAGTACCTAACCCAGTGTGAGAGCTCAGCTAAGAATTTATAAACAGTTTTTGATGCTAACACTATGTGTCTTGCAATTTAGACATCTGGACATAATGTAAAACAAACATTACCCACCACCATAACCCCTGGGATCTGTTTACAGTTACTTCAGTCCTGAATAGTTCCTCCTCTCAAGGCTCTGGCCTGAGACCTGTGGGAAATTGCTTTTGACCCCATCTGGCTACCGGCTCACGGAGTCAAATGTGGTCCCGCCCCTTCATCTTAGTGGGAAATTTAGTTGTAATGATTTTCATTGAAATACCTTTCTTTTTTTTCTTTTCTTTTTTTATTTTTTTGATAAAGAGTCTCACTATGTAGCCCAGACTAAACTGGAACTTGTTATATAAACCAGGCTGGCCTTAAACTTAGAGATCTGCCTGCTTCTGCCTCATCAGTGCTGGGATTAAAGGCATACAACCCAACATCAAATACTTTGTTTTGGATGTACAATGCAAACAAGTCAGGCACAAATGATTCTTCTCATTTTCTTAGAGATACAGGAGGCATTTAGGGGTAGGATTGCAGAATTCCACATCTTGAAGGTACATGAGGGGAAGTTTTCCATTAGTCTCCATCTGCTCCACATGAAAGATGGAGATGATGTCGTGGTTGTAAACCTGCATTCTCTGATCAAACCATATATTTTTCTTGTCTCTTCTACAAACTTCTTGTTTTATTCTGTTTTGTTTTTGGAGAAGGGTCTCACTAAGTTGCCCTAACTGGCCTCAAACTCATATAGAGAGTCCAGGCTGACCTTGAACACACCATCCTCCTGCCTGTTCATTCCAAACTCTGGGATTACAGGTGTGTACCATCTTGTCTGGCTGATGTAGTTCTGGGGATCAAACCAAGGATCTTGTGCATGCTAAGCAAGCACTCTACCAACTGAGGGCTACATCCTTAATCCTCCTCTGCAATCTTATTATTGTCAATAATAACAACAGATAATGTTTGTTGATCATCTAATATGTGTACAAGGAATGGCTAAGCTTTGTAACCTTAGGTCATACATGTGACCTCATTTCCATTCTCATAATTGTGAGTAAACATCACTGTTATTTCATTTTGCAGACAGGAAAAGTAAGAAAGAGATAGGTAAACGAGCCTACTCAGTTGCATGCAGCTGATAAATAGCAGAGCCAGCACTAGTTCAAGCTCTTACTCATGTGTTCTTACTCATGACCCTAAACTGCCTGTCAAGTCAGACTTGATAACAGAGAAGATAAATGGTAGTTCCATGACATGCCAGAACCAAGTACATGGCCCTCTTTCATTCCCAGATCTATCCTGTGGTGATCTTCCCCTGCTCAGGATGATGGTAGAACACGGGACTCCAGTACAGGAAGTAACAGCGAAGGAGAAGTTGAGAGGCTCAGAGCCAGGGAAGACAGGGAGGAACATGGAAGGTAGAAGGGAACTTCTTGAAGAGACACAGGAAAAAGAACAACCATTCAACCATAGAGAAAGTGTCCAACACACAGCAGAAAGGTGATAAGACCAGTGCTTTGACTGTGACTTCCAGAGTGTCAAACCACCAACACTCAGACACCTAAAGGAGTGGGGAGAGCTAAGGTGGCCCTGTGGCCTTCATACAGCCATTGGTCAGTCTTAAATGCATTTGCAAACTCAAAGGAATACATGCCTTTCGAGAGTTGAGTAAACTCCCCAGTTTGTTTCTACCCTTAACCATCCAACGGAAACTCAGACACCTCCTCCACCCACTCTACCTCGACCACACAGCAAGGGGACACCCCAGGAAACACAGAGCTTGTGGTCAGCAGATGTTAAGAGCAGACTGCCTACCATACCCAGTTCTTAGACTTCTTTTCTTCTGTACCCCAATCTGCAGGAATGTATATTTCAGAGACATAAGTTTTAGTGTAAATAATTTAAACTAGGTCAGCCTTGGCAGAGATAACACTTGCAGTTTATGATATAATTCAGTCTGAGGAGGTAGAAATTCTTGCCAATTCATAAACCTTGATAGTGTGTAAATCCACATTCATGGGGTCATGTTCCATATCTGAGGGCATAAACTGAAAACATTATTGTGAGGTTCATTCTCTGCAACCAAGCCACTACCTTGACGTAAAGGCAAGTAGTTGCTGCTAATGTGCCCAAGGGCAATTGGGGGTTACAAAGGCATGGGTCTAGGTTAATGTTTGCTTATATTTATATCTTCTCGGATAGGTAGACGGAATTTGCCCAATGATTATGTTTCCCTGAAAAGTTAATCAGTGTCTAGAGGGCCAGTCACAGACCACCACAGAGATACAGAAAAGTTGGACTCCAAACTCTTGCACCCAAGGACCATGCCCCTGAGCCAAGACAACAGGAAAGTTACAGGAAGTACTGGATGTGACCAGAGGCACTCTGGAACTGTAACTAGTTATCTGTTGAACACTGGAAAGCATTAGTCTAACCATAATGGACATACCAGTAGGGCATAATGTAGCCTGGTCTAACCAACACACCTAGCCACAGTCCTGCTTCTTTCTGGTCTCTGTATCATCTTGAGTAAGGGACTTAGTGCTCATTTCATTGGGGGTATTTCTTCTTGAAGTTGTTCACCAGAAGGTGTCCCTTTATCCCTGCAAGTGAGTATAAGCATGTGTCCCCTGCCTGACTTTGAGGAGATCAAGAGGAAGCGGGTGGGTAAGTCCTCAATCCTTTAGCTACTGATTCTAGATGAGGAAAAGGAGATACAGGGAGAGTTAATTAAGACCCAGGATGCTTTTTGCTGCAACAGAATCTGCCTAGGAGACTGTGGGAGAATATAGGAATGGACAAGAACATAGCCTTGGGAAGGAGAGAGGCTACCCAGAGGAGAAAAATGAAACCTAAAATCTTAAAGAGAGAGGGGTTTTCCAGGTTGGTGGTCATAGTTGTGCTGAATAAAGGCCTTCAAAGATATTCACATTCTAATCCTTGGAACTTGTGCATGTTACTTTAGGTGGCAAATAAGACTTTGCAGATATGATAAATAAAAGATCTTGAGATGAGCAGTTATCCTGAATTATCCAACTAGTCCTTGATGTAATCACAAGTGTTATTTCAGAGCTAAATGTCCTCCTCCCCAGATGCATGATTTGAACAATTGTTCCCTGACCAGAGGTGCTATCTAGGAGGGCTGTGGAACCTTTAAGATGTGGGACTTAGTTGGAAGAGGGTTACTGGAGGTGGAATCTTGAAGGCTGTATCTTGTTCCTTGGTTCTGGCCACTCTACTTCCTAATCCCCTGTGATGTGAGAAGGCTCTAGCACACACCTCCAAGCCATCTTGTCTTCTCTGCCATGATAGGCTGGAATTTTGAGCCAAAAAGAACCATCCCTTAAGCTCTGCCTGTCAGTCATTTTTGTCACTGTAACATAGAAGTAACTAATACACACCTGTCTTCATAAAAGAAGCAGAAGAAGACTAAAGCAGAACAGAAGGATGTGTGGTTTTGGGGTGGAGGCAGAGATTGGAGGGATGGGCTCTGAAGAAGGAAACACAAGGCAGGAAGTACAGTCAACCATAGAAGCTGAATGGATCCTCTCCTCAAAGTCTCCAGAAGGAACCAACCCAGCCAGCACCTTGACTTTTGCCCAGTAGAACTGACCAGAAAACTTCTGGCCCCCAGAACTCTGACAGAATAAATTTGCTTTCTGGAAAACATAAAAGAAATTGTGTGGAAATTTGTTACAGTAGCAACAAGAAACTAATACAGTGTGGCTGGGACTTGTGGGGAGGAACAGCCCAGAAGGAGTGAACAGCCTGGCCAAAGGCTTGACCATAGAGCTAGAGCAGTTTGGGGGTCAGAGAGTAGAGAGAGGGGTGAAGAGAGATGTGATGGTTACTCTCGATTGCCAGCTTGGCTGAACTGAGAGTAAAGATCATCTGAGCATATCAGTGAGGCCATTTCTAGAGAGAATTAACTAAGGGACTGGGGATAGCTGCTCCGAATATGACGGCACCATCCACCAAGATTAGGGTCCCGGATGGAATGAAAAGTGAAAGAAGCAGAAAGCCAACTAGAACAGGGATTCTCTGCTTCCTGGCTGCTAGGATATGAACTGTTCTGCACACCTTCCTCACCATGATGGACCAAAATCTTTAACCTGTGAGCTAAAATAAGCATCCTTTCTTAGACTGTAGTTCTTAGGAGTTTGGTCACAGTGGCAGATAGTTGAACCAACACAGAAGGGTTCAGGCCAGAGAGATAGTACACACCAGAATCCTGACCCTATGAACCAAAATGCTGAATTGGGATTTCTTCTGAGGGCACTGAGAGGCATCAAAAGCATTATGAGACATGATCAGTATACACTAGTTGTTGCTGCTTTGCACAATAGTATCCAGGGTCAGCCCCTACACATGAGGCTATGTTATACTTGAATTTTTAAAATAAAAAATGGTCTGTACAAGTGAATATAAAGAGCATCCTTACTAATAAACAAAACCACCGAGAAGTCATTGGTTCAAAATAGGAATTCAAGACCAGAAAAATAATTGAGAAAGCTGGCTTTTCCTACAAGGCTGCTGTGATGTTGAAGCCCTTCAACATGAAAGATGGGCTTTCCAACAGAATGCCCTTAATTAAGAAAATGTCTGGGACCTTTCAACTTGGTTGATGAAATCCATGATAAACTTTTTAAAGCAAGTGGTACTTTATTGAGGGTTGAAGGGCAATGCTGAAAAGAGGTAACCAACAGAAAGAGGCAAGGGGAACCAAAATTTATGGCTTTTGTTTATAGTTTTGGCATCTTTGGCAAAAAGCTAGTTGATAAATTAAAAGTAATTGTAAAAAAAAGTCATTTAACTATAAAGGAAATGGGAAGGAAAAAGGTGAGAGAAATCTTAGACTTGAAAATCTAAATACATAAGAAATAATCAAATCAACAATTACATTAAATATAAATTAACTAAAATATTCCATTTAAAAAGTTTAGAATTACCAGAATGGGAAAAAGACCAAGTTCCAATATTATCCTGTCTCCAAGTGGAATATAAAGTCAGTGGTGGATTATAAGTAGGAGTGAAAAAATGTAGAAATTATTTTATAAAAAAGAGAAGGAGATGGGACTGAAGAGATGGCTCCATGATTAAGAGCACTTGCTGCTCTTACGAAGGACTGGGGTTCAGTTCCCAGCACCCACACGGTGGCTCTATCACCTCTTCTGGTCTTTATGAATACTGCACACACATCAGGTACACATACATGCAGGCAAAACACTTATACACATTAAATAAATAATTTTTTTAAGAGGAGGAGAAATGGGGGCATGGTGGTACATGTCTTTAACACAGAACTTATGAGGCAGAGGCAGGTGGATCTCTGTGAGTTCAAGATCAGCCTGGTCTACATAGGAAGTTCCAGGCCAGCCAAGACTAAAACAAACAAAAAAACAGAAAGAAGAGAATTTCTAAATTCATTTGTGAGGTCATCATAGCCCTGGTATCAAACCCAAGAAAGCTACTCCAATAAAAGTGAACTGCATACCAGTGTTCTTCATAAATATGCGTGCAAAAATCTTTAACTAAATATGTGCAACTTAAGTTTCAAAGATTAAAAAACCACCTCCATTCAACAAAGGCAAATGTTGTCAACATACATTTCATAAAGGAACATGTACTGCTGGCCAAAAAAGCATGTAAAAAATGTTCAACATGGGGCTGGAGAGATGGCTCAGCGGTTAAGAGCACTGAATGCTCTTGCAGAGGACCCGGGTTCGATTCCCAGCATCCACATGGTGACTACGAACTGTCCTTAACTCCAGTTCCAGGGGAATCCGAAGCCCCCTTCTGACCTCCGCTGCATTGCACAACACGGGTGCACGGGTGCATGCACATACATGCAGGCAATACACTCATACACATAAAATAAAAATAATAAATAATTGAAATTTTTTTAAAAATGTTCAACATCATAATCATTAATCCCTGAAGAAATGTGAATTAAACTCACAATGAGATACTACCACACACTAACCAGAATGGTTAAAATTAAGAAGACAGAAACAGACAGTGTTCTGCAGATGTTAGTCAACCACAACTCTCACACATTGTTAGAAGAAGCATAAAGTGGCACAACCACTTTGGAAAAAAAGTTCTAGCTGTTTCTATAAAACTAAATATTCATACTAAGCTAACACTACAACTTAGCAATTCTACTCCTAAGTATTTATGTAGGAAAAATGAAACCATCTCTCCGTGATAGCCTTTTACTAGCATACCAAGTCTGTTGCTAGGTTTTTTTTTTCTTTTTTTTTTTTTTTTTTTTTAAAGACAGGGTCTTTCTGTTGAATAGTAAACCAAGACTATATTGATTTTGGTATTCTGTTAATGTTGTTCACACTTCTGTTCATGAGGTATAGGTTTGTAGTTTCAGTTTCTTTTTTTAATTATTTATTTAATAACCACAAACTTAGCAGAATCATTTCAACAGCATTGACATATTCAATAACAATTTCCTGAGCTAAGATGCATCTCTTTCAAAGGCTGTAAATTTTTAAGTTTACAATTGAATTATTACAGTTATACAATATAGGGTTTCAGCAGAAACCCTATAAGACATGAAATTAAATGAGGTTTTAACCTTTAAAAAGATCTCCATTTAATTATTAAAATACACAGTTTCAAGCTGGGCGTGGTGGCACACGCCTGTAGTCCTAGCACTTGGGAGGCAGAGGCAGGCGGATCTCTGTAAGTTCAAGGCCAGCCTGGTCTACATAGTGAGTTCCAGGA
>NW_008336888.1:3564098-3565858 GCF_000622305.1 Nannospalax galili
TGCTGAAAGAATCATTGTTTTCGCTACTAACACTGAGATGTTGGTGCATGCATCTCTAACCTGTATGTATCTGGTTATTACTAGTCATAATCGGTTGCACTTGGATCCTTGGCACCTGTGTATGTCTATAAAGTCATCAGGTAGATTTCAATGGTAATGTTTATCACCTCTACTAACTAGCATGATGTAAATTTCCATACTTCCTCCTCAAATATAATGTATTTTCTTAAATTTGATTTTTTTTGTGTGTATGTATATTACCCAGAACATCTAAAACCATCTTATTCAGCTGTACACCCACTTCCAAGATGGCACCCTCCCATAGCCTCCCTCTCCCCACTAGAGCCCTTATGCTCTGATATCCCTGTTACTGTCTGCTGTGTTGTCAGCACCCCCAGCCATTCCCCACTACTTGCCCTTCTGGTGAATCAAGTCAGCCTATCTAGAGGTCTTTGTTTTAGGAGGGTCAGCTGTTCCTCATCTAGCAGCAATCAGTTGTCAATATTCCTTTAGATAAGATTGGGGTCTGCTGTTCATTTTCTCAGTTCTATGCTGGGTTACAATCTGGGAGTCCCTTTGGCCACCCTGGCCAACAACTCAAAAGAAGGTATCTCCTATCTGGCATTGTTGCTTGTTATGTAGTCTTTAGCTATGCATATGGACTCTTTTTTTTTCGTTTTTTTTTCTTTTTTTTTTTGAGACAGGGTCTCCTTGTAGCCCCAGCTATCCTGGAACTCACTATGTAGACCAGGCTGGCCTTGAACTCACAAAGATCTGCCTGCCTCTGCCTCCCAAGTGCTGGGATTAAAGGCATGCACCGCCATGCCAGCTGCATATGGACTTTTAATAAATTATATTGGTCTATTTAATCTATGGTTTCCTTTTGGGTGTTTAAGGCCATACAGTTGGCCCACATAAACCAATTTATTTTTACTCTTAAGGTCATTTGAGGATCTGTTCCACGGGGGTCACATAGGCTTGGGAGGAGCCCCTGGCTCCTTTCTTTTACCAGTTCCACTTATGTGAAGATAAGTCAAAGGTCCTGTTAGACCATGGTTGGCTTCGCTTGGAAGGATGGAGGAAATGATTCCTCTGTGCTGACCCTCCTCTCTGTAGACTGGACACTGGTTCAAGTCCACCTCGTGGGGTCTCCTCGGCCTCCTTGATCAAGAGGACAGGTGTCCCACCACAATTATAGGACATTTTCAGGGATGCTCATTGTCCCCTGGAACTAGTCAACCTAGGAGGGCAAGGAGTAAAAACTGCCCTTTATGTCCCTCTGGCCAAATTATTATAGGCCTCGAAGTATGTCTCTTAAACACCCAAGAAGGTTAGTTCCACCAGCCTGGTGCTTTTAATTACTGTGTGTCATATAGATAAATCTTGGGCAAAGATCAATTGTTCTCAGATATACCTTACCTAGACATATATTTCTTGATCAGCTATGTATGATTTGTCAATCGGGTGTAGGAGTAATATGGCTCCCTCTGGTTTTCAAAACTAAATAGTCATTGTTTATCTCTCGCATTGTCTCACCCCTCCATCATAGTTTTCCCTCTTAAGGTGCCTCCATTTCTCCTCTTTCTCCCTTAATAATACCCTTCTCCTACAGTCTTACCTCTCTTGAGCTCCTTCTTTCCCTTTATCCCCTAGGTTCCTTGTATACCCTTCCCTCCCCCTTCCCTTAAACTAACCCAATTTTTATCCAGATCTCCCTTATTAACACCTGTTTCCTACTGTTCTCTTTCAGGTTCTTCCTT
>NW_008336888.1:3566952-3567807 GCF_000622305.1 Nannospalax galili
TTTACTCATATTTGGGTCTTCAATTTTGTTCCATTGATCTATGGGTCTATTTTTGTGCCAGTACCATGTTGTTTTTATGACTATAGCTCTGTAATACAGCTTAAAATATGGTATAGTAATCCCCCTGGCATTACTCTTAGTGCTCAGGGTTGTTTTGGCTATCTGAGGCCTTTTGTGCTTTCATATGTATCTTAGGATGTTTTTTTCCAATTCTGTGAAAATTGCCATGGGAATTTTGATTGGCATTGCATTGAATCTATAAATGCCTTTTGGTAGGATAGTCATTTTCATAATATTAATTCTTCCAATCCATGAGCATGGGAGTTCCTTCCATCTTCTGATGTCTTCCTCAATCTCTTTCTTTAAAGATTTAAAATTTTCATTGTAGAGCTCTTTAATGTCTTTGGTCAGGTTTATTCCGAGATTTTTTTTTTTTTTTTTTTTTTTTTTTTTTTGCAGCTACTGTGAAGGGGAGTGTTTCCATGTGCTCTTTCTCTGATTGCTTTTTATTAATATATAGAAAAGCTACAGACTTTT
Organism: Nannospalax galili; assembly: GCF_000622305.1. NCBI lineage: Eukaryota > Metazoa > Chordata > Mammalia > Rodentia > Spalacidae > Nannospalax > Nannospalax galili. The sequence continues at coordinate 3,567,490 of NW_008336888.1, forward strand.
GTAGGTTAATTTTGTAACCTGCCACTTGACTGAACGTGTTAATAATTTCTAAGATTTTTCTGGTGGAATTTTGTCGTCTCTTAAATATTAATATCATCTGCAAAATGGGATAATTTGATCTCTTCTTTTCCAATTATTACTCTTTTAATTTCCTGCTCTTGTCTTATTGCTCTTGCAAGAGTTTCAAGCACTATGTTAAAGAGAAGTGGGGATAGTGGACTGATTTCACTGGGAGTGCTTCCAGTTTTTCTCCATTTAGAATGATGTTGGCTGTGGGTTTGTTATATATGGCTTTAATTACATTGAGGTATGTTCCAT
>NW_008336888.1:3567999-3568792 GCF_000622305.1 Nannospalax galili
TCTGGAATAAAGCCAGCTTGATCATGGTGGATGATCCTTTTGATGTGTGTCTATATGCGGTTTGCCAGTATCTTGTTGAGAACTTTTTCATCTATGTTCATTAAGTATATGGATCTATAGTTTTCTTTTTTGGTTGTATCTTTACCAGGCTTTGGTATGAGAGTGATGCTGGCTTCATAGAAGGAATTTGGAAGTTTTCCCTCCATTTCTATTTTTTTGAATAAATTAAGTAGTATTGGATGTAGATCTTCTTTAAATGTCTGATAGAATTCTGCTGTAAATCCATCTTGTCCTGGGCTTTTTTGAGTTGGTGGTTTTGTATTACTGTTTCAATTTCTTTTTGTATTATGGGTCATATGTTTAAGCTGTTAATCTTGTCTTGGTTTAGTTTTGGTGGTTCCCATGCCTTTAGCTATCCATCCATTTCTCTAGGTTTTCAAATTTAGTAGCATATAGGTTTTTAAAGTATTCCCTTACAATGTTCTGTACCTTTCTGGTGTCTGTTGTGATGTTTCCTCTTTCATCTCTGATTTTGATGATTTGGAGGTGCTCTTTCTGTCAATCTTGTTTATCTTTTCAAAGAACCAGCTCTTGGATTTGTTGATTCTTTGCATTGTTTTCTTTGTTTCATTAATTTCTGCCCTGACTTTTGTTATTTCTTCTTGTCTACTGGGTTTGGGTTTCATTTGTTGTTGCTTTTCAAATTTCTTGAGTTGCAATGTTAAGTCATTTATTTGTGTTCTTTCCGATTTTTTTTGATGTAGGTCCTTAGAGCTCTAAATTTCCTTCTAAG
>NW_008336888.1:3569095-3570050 GCF_000622305.1 Nannospalax galili
GCATTGTGGTCTGATAGAATGCATGGAATTATTTCAGTCTTTTTGTATTTGTTGAGGTTTGTTTTGTGCCCCAGTAAATGGTCGATTTTGGAAACGGTTCCATGGGGTGCTGAGTAGAAAGTATGTCCTTTGGTGCTTGGATGGAATACTCAGTAGATGTCTGTTGTCCATTTAATATATGGTATTGTTTAATTCAGATGTGTCTCTCTGTTAACTCTCTGCCCTGTTGACTTATCTAATGGAGACAGTGAGGTATTGTAGTCCCCTACTATTCATGAGTTCAGATTAATCTGGGTCTTAAAGTCCTGTAGTATTATTTTTATGAAGTTGTGTGCACCAGAGTTTGGTGAATATATGTTCATGATTGTAGTATCTTCTTGATTTATTGTTCCTTTGATCAGGATGAAGTGGGCCTCTTTATTTCTTCTGATTAATTTTAGTTTAAAGTATATTTTGTCAGATATTAGAATTGCTATGCCTGCTTTTTTCTTAGTACCATTTTCTTGGTATATTTTTTTCCATTCTTTCACTTTAAGATAGTGTCTGTCCTTGAAAGTGAAATGAGTTTCTTGCAGAGAACAAAAAGATGGGTTTTGTTTTTAATCCTTTCACCTAGTCTGTGTCTTTTGACTGGGGCATTCAGTCCATTAATATTTAAAGTTATTAATGAAAGATGTGTATTGAATCTTGTCATTTTTATTTCTGTTTACATTCGTGATGTAGCTGTACTTTTCTACAGTTATACCTTCATTGAATTTCTTTCCACAACCCCTTGGGGATAGTCATTCATTTCTTCAGCTCTTTGTATTGCTCCCAGAATTCTCTGAAGGGCTGGTTTTGTGGACAAGAATTCCTTCAGCCTATTTATGTCATGGAAGATTTTTCTTTCCCCTTCAACTATAATAGACATTTTGGCTAGATATAGTAATCTGGGTTGGCATCTGTGGTCATTTAA
>NW_008336888.1:3570667-3581250 GCF_000622305.1 Nannospalax galili
ATTCACTGAATTCTTTTATCATGTTTATAATTGTTCTTTTGAGTTCCATGTCCTGCATTATCTCTAGGGGGTTCTCATTGTACTCCTCTTGAGGACTATCGGTATTTGGTGGGAATATATTATTTTGGTTCATGTTATTTTTTCTCTGTGATTTTGACATGTGAATTTCTTTTGTAGTTTCTGATTCTTGTGTGAGACTCAGGCCTTCAAGTTTAGGTTTGCTTCTTTTTGTGAACTTTATGTGTCTTTGTGGTTTACTTTTGGGCATGAAAACCTGGTTCTTCTAAGCTTCCATTTCTCTCTTTTGATTTTATATTGGAGTGGCCAGATTGCTTTTGTCTTGAAGAGTTCCCACAGAGGCCCAAGTCAGATGAAGATCAGATTCTCTTAGGCGTTCTCCTAAGGTCTGAATCCCTCCAGGAAAGATTTTGGCCTCAGGAATTTGGGGGTTGGACTGGCCTGGGAGCTGGGCTCAGGAAAGATGTTGGTCTAGGGCAGCTGGTGGCCATGCTGCCCAGAGATGCAAAGGAAGATGGGGGCGTGAAGCGGCCCTAAGGGCTCCTGGGGACTGCACAGAGGAGCTGGGTTGGTCTGGATGCAAAGGATCAGGAAGCAGTGGTGGTTACCCAGGTGTCTGTGGCACCAAGACAAAGAATGGGCAGGACCCAGGCTAGGAGGAGAGACGGGTGGGGGAGATGGGAGGGTGAAGGAGGCTGGGGGAGTCGAGGCATGGAGGGTGCCATCGACTTACCCCAGAGAGAAAGGCCTGCAGGTCAGAGAGAAGCCTGCAGGTCATTTGTTGCTAGTTATAACACCTTTATTTACAATAGCCAAAATATGGGAAACAGTCTAAGCATCAGGGAATGAATGAGCACTCCACACAAATGAAATAAAGTCAGCAATGAAAGGCATTAACTACCAAAATATACAGTAAAAGGGAAGAGTCTTTAAAGTACTATGTTGAATATCAAAAGCCCCACACAAACAAGTACACACAGTCCATTTTTCATTTATATGAAGTTGCAGAAGAGGCAAAACTAATCTAAGATGGAAAAAAAATGATCAGAACAGACTTTGTTCTGGGAACAGGGGTTGAAGTTGAATGAGAAAATGTTCAGAACTCTAAGGTAACAAGAATAATATGTTGATGAGGGACTGTGCTATACATTTATCAAAAGGCACTGATTAATATACTTATGACTTAGTATTTTTGTTCTTATAAATTATTTTCAAAAAAAGTATCTATTTAATGATACATGTAGGCTAAAACTTTCATAACTAAAGGACACTGTAGTGTACAGTTCACTTAGGCATAAAAAATAAGATGGAGGGATGCTTGGATAGAAAGATACTTGGATGAAGGGATAGAAAGATTAGTAAAGCAATCATAGCAAAATGTTAACAGGTATAGAATCTAGAGAGGGGGCATATAAATGATTACTATGTAAGTCTTTCAACTTTTCCACATAATTGATACTTTTATATAATATTTTTGGGGAAAAGAGTAAATAATGTGGTTAGGTAGAAAGAAAAGTGAAAAGGGGTCTTAGGATTCCTATAATCTCAGGAATATATGAGGGAAGTTTAGACATACTGAAATATTTAGCACATAGTTTTCAACCCTGATGGATCATGAAACTGTCATAAGACCCTTTAAAAATATGGATACTTTAGCTTCCTTTAGGTAGGGTCTATTAGTTACTTCTCTGTTGCTATGACAAAACACAATGACCAAGGAATTTATAGAAGGAAGACTTTATTGGGCTTATGGTTCCAGAGGATAAAAGTCCATCATGGCAGGGAGGCATGGTAGTAAATGTTGCCAGAGCAGAAAGCTGAGTGCTCACAACTCTAAGCAGGCACAGGAAGCAGAAAGACAAACTTGAAATGGGGCAAGGCTATGAACTCTCAAAATCTGACCCCAGTGATGTGCTTCCTCCAACAAGGCTGCACCTCCTAAATATTTGTAAACAGCACCACCAACTGGGGCCAAGTACTCAAATACTTGGAGCCTATGGAGGACATTCTCATTCAAACGTGGTGGGGTGGGGACGGGAATGGAGGATCCAGTGTCTTCTGTAACAGGGGCCAGCCTTGCACTCCCTAGGTAATTGAAGATAACCTTAAACTTCTGATCCTCCTGCCTCTACCTCCCAAGTGCTGGGTTCATAAGCTTGTAACACCATGTTCAGTTTTATGTGGTGCTGGAAATCAAACCCAGGGCTTTGTGCATGTGCAAATGCTCTACCAACTGAGCTACACCTCAGCCCTCTTAAGAAACTTGATTCAGTAGATCTGAGTGGAGATGGGATTCATTTTCCAAAGTCGACTAAGTGATCTCTGATGTCTATCAGTATTGGGATTATGAAGCCATAGAATAGTATGAGGTCTATAAAATAATATGAAAGATGGTATATATAAATGATAATTAAAGGACTAGAGAGATGGTTAAGAGCACTCGCTTCTCTTGCTGAGGACCTGAGTTTGGTTCCCGGTGTCCATGTTGAACAGTTCACAACCACCTGTATCTCCAGCTCTAGGGACTCTGACATCCTCTTCTGGATTCCACAGGCACCTGCAAGCATGCATGTGCACACACACACACACACACACACACACACACATTTTTAAAACATTTAAAAATAAATAAATAGCCGGGCGTGGTGGCACACACCTTTAATCCCAGCACACTCGGAGGCAGAGGCAGGCAGATCTCTCTGAGTTCAAGGCCAGCCTGGTCTATATACAAAAATGGAGGCACTTACGTACATGTATAAAAACACCCCAGGCCTGCTGGGACTAAATAAATAAATAAATAAATAAATAAATAAACAAATAACATTTTCAGATTTTGGTAATCTATTCACCTGGTTAGCTCTGATCTTTGAGGTCAGTAATTACACTGAGCAGTTAGTAGCAACAAATTTTAGCACATAGTTATTCTAAATGTGATACAGTAGGGCTTTCAAAGCTGGACCCTTCTCATTTATTTTCTCAAAGGAGAAAATAACATGTCACTCTTGGTTAATGGCAGCTAGGACCTCTGGGTAATGCTGAAGAGATTGATGGATATCAGTATGTGGGACCCTCAACCCGCGGAAGGCTGGCTTGTTAGAGATGTCAGGCTATCTCCTACCACTCTCTACACCACCTTGAACTAACTTCTCCCTCTCTGTAATCTCCTCAGCCTGCAACCCTTCCCCCTTTCCATACTCTTCAAGATTCCCCTTTTCAAACTTCCCAACTCCCACAGAGAAGAATAATATTGCCTTGATAACCTACACAATTGCAGTTCTGCAAAGTTCCTTCTAAAATTAATATCAATAGTTATACTTTCACACTCACATTTCCTGTTCCCACACAATATATAGAAGCTGCTATGAACATTTGTCATTTATTTGGGTTGCTCTGCATGTGAACCATTTCCTACATCTAAGGAATCTCCCACCTTGTGCAAAAGTGCCTGCCTCTTATCAAAACCAGAAACATTCCGATACACTTGTTTTCTAGTCTCCCTTTCAGCTAGAAAATTGATGATACAAAGAAACAGGGATGGTGGGGAAGCCATGACACCAGCAGGCTATGGTATACTGAGACCTTGTGGTAGTGACAGTGGTGCCTCTGCCAGCTTGTCCTTATGGGGTTCCCTCGTGCTTCCTGCTCTCCAGTCTCTCTCTCTCTCTCTCTCTCTCTCTCTCTCTCTCTCTCTCTCTCTCTCTCTCCGTTTTTTTTTTTTTGTGAAGCTTCTGCTGTTTTCTGAGCCTGTCCCTTAGTCTTCCAGTGATATTTTTATGACCTTTTTTCTCACATCATCTAGGGTTTATTTCTGTTGCTTGCAACTAAGTGCTCAAAGACAAATTTCAGTATAAATATTAACTGAAGTCCCCAGAAAAAAGTCACACCTACATTAAACACTCTACAAGGCAATTGACTGATTAGGAATTTTGTGACTGTGGAGAGTCAAAAAGAGCCAAATTACCTTGGGTTATCTTAGTCCCTAAATAACCAATCTTTGCCTAACTCTGTGTGACCTAACAGCCTCATGACTATTAGGTAAATCCTTTTGGAATGCACAAACAGACCCCTAGCTTTCACCAACTCAGAAGCTAAAAAGGTCATCAGATAACATCTGAAGCCCAGAGCAGAAACATTCTTGCTTTGCTGTGGGCTGTCTACTTGACGTTCCCATTAATATGTTTTAAAATTGTCTTCATTTATAACTTTCCTTGTTCTGTTACTTTCAGAACTTCCTGAAATTGTTACTACGTTGGAATACAGTAGTTGGGGTGACCTAGATCTGTATTGCTGGGGTCATGGTCACTGATTTTATTCTTCTGTCTCCTTTTAAGATGAGAGTTGTGGGGGGTTTTGTTGTTTTGTTTTGCGTGTGTCAGCATAAATATTAAGATACTGAAAACATGGAGATCTAGGTTCAAAGTAAGATCTAGAACTCTGTCCTTCTAACAAGCAGGAAAGATGGATCAGTGGGTAATGGCACGTGCTGCCAAGCCTGAAAACCTGAGTTCAGTCTCTGGGACCCACGTGGTACAAGGATTCCTGTAAATTGATGGTACAATTGATTCCTGTAAATTGTCCTCTGGCCTCCACATGTGTACAATAGCACCACCACCACTATTGCCTGCAAATACAAACATAAATAAATATATGTAATTTGAGAAAAAAATTTAAAATCTTTCTTAGCCACATAGGAAAGTGTACTTGTTCGGGGGGGCCTTTCTGTTCTCTTTGCTTGTCTTAGTTCTCTACCCAGACTGCAAACCCTTAGGCCTTGGGGCTACTTTGAATACGTGTATCCCAGCAGAGAAGCTGGACTGGAGCAAATGCTTTGTGGCTACTTCTGAGGTGATAAGACACCAAAAAGGTGAATTGGTTTTTGTAGATGTCAACAATCCTCATAAGCCAACAATTCCCACAATTCCCACTGCGTTCTGTGTATTTCCCAGCTGTAGAGAGAGTGCACTACCGTTTCCAGAGTTGTTCTCAGTTGGCCAATTAGATAGATGCCTTGTCCTTTTGCAGACATGGCCCAAGTTTGTGACCTTATTCATCAATCATCTGTCAGGGATAGAGTAAGTAGTTCAAGGCAATGTATGGTCCCAAAGAAACAGAAATAAAAAAAGGGCCCCTCCTTCAAGGATGCTAGGTTTTGTTTTGTAATATTGTGCCCTTTTGGTTTATTATTTATTTATTTATTTATTTACTTATTTATTTATTTTATATGTATGCATATATTGCCTGCATGTATGTAAGTACATCCATGTTATGCAATGCCTGTGGAGGACAGAAGGGCATCAGATCCCCTGGAACTAGAGTTAATGTAGATGGTTGTTAGCCTAGCCATCGTGATCGTGTGGGTGCTGGGATTCAAATTCAGGTCTTCTGCAAGAGCAACCACTGCTCTTAACCACTGAGCTATCTCTCCAGCCCCCTTTAAAAAGATTTTTTTAAATTTTTAGTTATGTATATGTGTGTTCCTCTGTGTGTGTGTGTGTGTGTGTGTGTGTGTGTGTGTGTGTGTGTGTATGCAAGTGTCCAGGGAGGCCAGAATAGGGTGTCAAATCTTCTAGAGCTAGAGTTACAGGAGGTTGTGAGCTGCCCAATATGGGTGCTAGGAACCAAACTTTGGAAGAGCAGTAAGAACTCTTAATCTCTGAACCATTTCTCCAGCCCCCTGGATGCTAGTTTTGCCCAACAAATATTTACAGAATATCCAAGCAGGCAGAATGGTATGCAACGCATTGACAAAATCAGGAGGTAACATTGGCTTGCAAGACCCCACCCTCACTGCAGGGTTTGCTGCAAGGAGAAGAAAGGCCAAGGTACAGCATTCCAGGCCAAGCACCTAGTCACAGTTGAGTCAGTGTCTGACAGGGATGCTCTGCCTGCCTTCTGGACTTCTCAACAGTCAAACAAATCAAACAGTCTTGTTTGAGATCCTCAAGTGATATGTGGGGAAAGGGATGAGGAGGCCCTACCCAAGGTCATATACATTCAGGCCTTAAGCCTGGGTCATTGCTACTTTAACATAAAATATCTATGTGTGAAAAGAATATCAATTTTGGTCAGCAGCCTTTATAGCAAATGTTGTGGATTGTGCTGGAATTCTTGCTTCTCAGATGGCAAGAGGCTTTAATCAGACTCTGGGAAAAGGGGCTCCTTTCTTCTCTCATGTCCCCCACATTTCCCTTTCTTTCTATCCTGCCTTAGGGAGGAGGAGGTCAGAAAAAGGGGTCTGAGCTAGAAGTATGAAGCCTACTGTAGATTGCCAGTGCCGGCAGGATCCAGGGAAGAGAAGAAAGATACCTGCAGGAGTCCAGGCCACCATGTCTTAGATGGAGGATATGGTCCAAGCTCTTAGTCCAATGAGGCTCCAATCTGGGGTCGGGGGGGGTGTGTGTGCAGTGGGAGGCTCTCAGAAGGAGGATGGAGTAGAGGCATCGTCAGAGAACCTTCAAGGTAGACAGCACTGAACTTGGAGGTAGGAGACATACTAAAGTCACATAGAAGAGTGTCACCAAGATCCTAAGCCCTGGGATAGTGAGAGACAGTCATTAGGACAACTGAAGCCAGGCAGTTGGTCAACTTCAGAAAGCAGGCCTTGACAGGGTTGGATTCAGCCTGGGGTGGGAATCTAGCAGATGATCCAGGACGAATTTGTAGAGGGCTCAGGAGCAAGACTAGGATACTGACAGCCTGGCTTCTGGGTGGGCAGCCATTCACTGGTACATACTCCCTATAGAAAGCCAAGATTCTGCTGCTGTGGGCCCAACTCTGTTGACTGCAGTACTGAGCAGGCGGCCAGAGCAGGCAGAGGCTCAGGTGTTGGCTGCAGGCCTGGCTTTAGGGTCAAAGAAGGATTCCCAGGGTATAGAAAGAGGAAATTCATTTCTGTTAGGGCTTGAGTAGGATATGTCTTCCCAAAGGCTCATTTGTTGAAGACTTGGACCCCATCTAGTAGATCTAATCATTGAGAGATGACAGAATCATTATAGCTCTGACTTAATCAATAGATTAATCCATAAGTAGATTCACAATTTGGTGGCATTATTGGGAAGTGGTACAAACTAGGAGGTGGGGCCTAGTTGGAGGAGATGGTGTACCTTTGAGGGGCATATCTGGTCCAGGGCCCCTTTTCTAGTGCTTCCTGGCTGCTATAAGGTGAGCCACTTTCTTCTATTATGCCCTTCTGTCATGAGGTTTCTGCCTTACAGACTTAAAAGCAATGGAGTCAGCTGAGCATGGATAGAAACTCTGAAACCACGAACTAAAATGAATCATTCCTTCTTAAGTTTTTTATTCTTATAGATTTTGTCACAGTGATAAAAACTAACTTAATTCCACAGAGAATTTTTTAAAACTGTAGTTTGGGAGGTTCTTAGGGTGGGGCAGCAATAGTTCTAGAGCCTAAGCAAGGAAGGCGGAGAGGTCCTCCCATCTTAGCAGTCGTGGTCAGGATCAACTCAGAAACCAAGTGGAACAGACAGCTAAGGGGTATGTAAGAAGATTCTAGTGCTGACTGCAGTTCCAGTTCATACTGGAAAGTCAGATGGGTGAGGTAATTGATAAAGGATTTTTCTGTTAAATTGAGGAGACTGGATTTCAAGGGGGAAGATACGGGGAGCACCGGGAAATAATATCCTGACACTGCCTCCCACCTCACTGAGGGTCACCACTGTCCAACACACCCTCCACTAGGGCACTGTGACCACCATGATGCACATGGGTGTCGACAGTTTGTCTCCATTACACTGACCTTCAGTATGATTGTCCCCATAGCTCTAGGCTCAGCCCTTCCTAGTTCCTCTTCTTTCTTTAGCAAGGCTCCAACATAGCTCAGTCAGAAAGCTGATGTCTCTTTTGGGGGGATCATTTCTCAAGAAACCACTGACCCAGAGTGTAATGAAATTAAACTTATGAGGAAGATGGTGCAGTGAATGATAGTCTATGCTGGGAGGTAACAGCAGAAATGGAGATGAGGAGGAAGACATGAGGCCAAGAGGCTGTGAGAGAACAAACAGCCATTAGGGACCATGTGTGAGAGGCCATCAATGAGTGAGAGCAGAGGCTGTCTCCCACATGTTTGGATTAGTGTTCCCAGTCCATGAGACAAGACTACAGCAAAGCTTGGCCCAGCCACAATATCTTTCTAGAAATGTGGAGAGCCCAAAATGACCATCAAGTTTGTTCACTTTGGACATACAGTGTCTGCGCTGATGGCTAGTCAGTGGGGCTTCTTGCTGGATTTGCCTACCTGGACCCTGAGGAGAAGTTTAAGGTGGGAGACATTGATTTGAGGGACCTATAAAAAAGTAATCAAGTCACAGACAGGATGGTTTCCCTGAGGTACAAAGGGGTGGGGGGAGAGAGAGAGAGAAACTATATCTATTAGGGGGACATTAAAACAATTCTGGAGAGAAAAGGGAATCTAAAGTACAGAAAGAAACAAGAAAGAAAGACAAGGAAGGAAGGAAGGAAGGAAGGAAGGAAGGAAGGAAGGAAGGTTGGTCATTATAAGACAGGTGAGGCCCTCCATGGGTAACCTCACATAGTTTCTATTGGGTGCCATCTTTGATACTTCTTTTCTTCTTTCTTCATCTTTGGGCCCAAAGATCCCATTATTCAATGAGGCCCAAAACAAATGTCTCAATCAACCTGACTTCTGTTGTTCCTTGATAGGTGAATGAGACCAGCCTCATCTTGTATGGAGGTCATATGACCCTCATGTCCAGGCCTATGTCCCCCAGTGTGATTCTGTTTTTTGGTTACAATGTCACTAAGGCTAATGTGTCTGGATGGGATCCAGACAATCTACCCAAAGATTAGTATTGCAAGACTGAGCCTGAGCTGGAAACTCTGAAATGGATTAGTGCAGGAGGAAGATGTTTACTAATGTTTGCTTTTATTTCCCCTGGAACTGGTACCCATCAGTAAGGCTTGGATATAATGAATAACAGCACGTGAAATGAATTGTAAAACAATTAGAACCTCCAGGAATGCTAATATGGACCAGCACTGGAATATGTGTGTTTCTAAGACAATAACTGTTAGGGTCTGAGAGTCTGGAATAATTCCCACAGACATGAAGGAAAAATGCATATAAATTTTATTCAGAAATTTAAAGTATCAAGTAACCAAATTAGCAGCTAGCCGGGCACAGACTCCACAAGCCAAAGATGGCATCCAGACCCAAACAATAGCAGGCAGGGGCTTTTATTGAAGAACTTCACACAAACCCATGCGTGCCAAGCATCTTTTAAAATAATTGGATGGCCCCATATCCTGAGTACGGTGGAAGTTTTGATTGGTAGGGGCTGTCTTTAGGGCATTGGAATGTGCTGACTGGTATCTTTAGGGCCAGAAGGTTTTGTTCATACCTTATAAGGCTTTTATATGTTTAGGGCTTCTTAATCTATAGCTTCTGGGGAGGCGGGGGTGTAGCAACTGGAAAGATTTACAATATGCCTGAGCTTGTCCAGGCTTGTCTGAAGAAGCTAGCCAAATGGAGTCAGTGCATTCGGGCTCTTCATTCCCCTCTAGAGTTATGGCAAGGGTTAAATCTTTAAGCCAAGCAAATTACAGAAGTGGAAAGAAGCGGTTAGATGGCATATTTAGGGGGCTATTGATGTTGTAACATTCCCCGCTCTGAAGAGGTAACCCCCAAATTTTGGGGGGGATAAGAACTCCCAAATACTTTTAACATTTTTGGCCTTTGTGACAGAGTGCTTTGTTAAAAGGCCCAAGGACATTTTGACTTTTAGCCAAGAAAGAAACTGGCTACTTTTTTGGAGGGAGTCTTTTTACCCTAGCTGCCTAGCTGATTCCTACCTCCTATTCTTATCACACCACCCTCTGAAGAGGCTTACCCAAATTACCATAGGGAATTGGGACACAGACCGCTCTGGCTTCTTCCATGATGAACAGGGATGCAGGGTGAGACAATTGGGGCACCCCTTCAGCGGGTCTATCTAAAAGACTCCCAAATTGCATAACTTTTAACTATGGGGAGAAAAGGAAGGTGTTTGTTGCCTGGGAGGTGTGAAGGAAAAGTAAAGGTAAGAGTAGTTAGTATTACAATTTCTAGGCAGGGAACCAGAAAATGTCCAAATTAAAGTCCATTGGAATTTTTTGATGAGGGCTCCCAAAAGCATCCATCTAACCAGTTTCTCCTCATTTTTCTTTTGTCTGTTAAGGCTGGACTGATGATTGATGAACTCAGGATTTGTTGTGAGGCACTTTGATAACTGTTGGAGTGCCTAGAATCAGTTCCCTCTTAAATGGCCTCTAGATAGGGAGAGAAAACAAATTTAGCCATCATTTTAGAACAATAGTTGGTTGTCTCCCTCAGCTGCAGATGGGCACTACAGTACTGTAGACCAAGATTTAAAGTCCTACACCTGAGTAGCACTGTCCTATTAGGAGCAAAATCATCAATGAGAAATAATTGTCTAAATAACATCCCATAAGAACCCAAGTCTAATGTTTGGGATGTATAATCCCTTGAACTCTTAAATAAATATACTGATTACTTTAATCTTTGGTTATACTTTCCTTTTGGGTGTTTA
>NW_008336888.1:3581786-3652735 GCF_000622305.1 Nannospalax galili
TGACTAAGCTATGACCTTTGAAATTTTAAGATCTTTTTTCATGCTTGACAAATCATAACAAACCTACATAGACCTCTATCATTTGCTTAGGCTTTCTCATTTTTAACAAAATACCTCCATTTATATATTCTTCTAACATCTTTTACCCTACTATTCTTTTTTAAAATAACCGTGAGACATAATAACATTAACAAATAAATTTTTCATCTGTTGTGAGAATTCTTTTCTGGGGATATTAAGCAATGTTTATCCCCTTTTTAGGCTGTAGTATCAAACCAATGTTTGATTACATTAGAGTTTTTCTGGGGAACCAATGAATTTATTGAGCTTAGTTATAGAGATGACTGAGGGGTTGCTGAGGTACATGAGTGACCTGAGAGTATTTACACCAGAAAGCCTTAACCCAGCATGGATCAAGCCTTCTCTTCCTAGCCTTTCCCAGATACTACACTTTAGTCCTCCCCAAACCCAGGAGACCATGTATGATTAGGGCCAAATTACATACAGTTGGTTGGGAAGAGCCACTGGATACTAAGGTGAGGGTCCAATGACCCTGATTACCCCTCCTCTTTTAATTAGATACTTAAGTCCACAAGTCCAATTGTGATGATCTTGTGTTAGTGGACACAGCTGAAGTCATGAAGATGGTAGTTGTTTTATTCAGAAGAAAGTAGTGTGTAGCATGTTATTAACAGAACATGGACTCTAGATTATATACATAAGATAATGTAATAAATTAATATTACCCATGTTTTTATAAGTGTTCAGGTAAATCTTTTACCTTATGTAGTTTAGAGAGTGGTCTATCAAAACCTTGCTTTAGGTGGAAAAAAGCAATTGGAACATAGTTAAACATTATCGAATTGATGTTTACACCCTCCAGCATAATCAATTAAGGAGAACTGCTATAACCCTGTTTAGACTTTATAACTGTTGGAGTGGGAGAGATGGGAAGGGTGTCCTGTCCATGAGGGCATGGAGGGGCAGGGGTATCAGAGGCAGGGTCTGGAATCAAAGTAGAAGTTAGATACAGGAGGGATAAATGGGTTATTTGAGCTAGAAGGCAGAATAGGGGAGACTAGGGAATATTTGGCAAGGAGGTGTTTAAGGTTTTGGATATCCTTAAGTAGAGGCAAGTTAGTGGAAGGAGAGTAGGTGATGGACTTAGAGCAGCGCTGGAGAAGGGGAAGGTGGTGGTATGGAGAGGGAGTTTGAGTTGGAGAAAGGAGGAAAGCTGGGTTGGGCCCTGGAATGGGAGGCAGGGAGAGTATAGCAAGGGGAGAGCATGGGGAGGACTTGGCTGTGCCTCAGGCTGGGGAGCAGGAGGAGGTTGGGGATGGGTCCTAATCGGAGGCAGTTCATTGGCAGTTTCTGTCACAACAAACCAGTTTCAAAACCAAGACCAATTACCTTGACGATTTTTTGATCAGATGTATATAAAAGAAACTCTTAAAAGCCATCAGTACTTTACATATACATCCATATACATACATACGTACATATATATACATATACATATAGATGTGTGTATATATATATATATATATATGAATCTCATCTCAAAATGGCTGTGTTGGATAAAGCCATACATACTGATGAGGTGGAAAGAAGCAACTGGTACATATTTATTTAAGCATTATCAAATTGATGTTTGCAGCTTTTAGCATAAACAATTAAGGAAAACTGATGTTTTAGTTACTAGGAATTCTAGGCAGAAGATCTCTTTTCTTGAAAAATCTATCCTGTTGTTTATTAAGTAAATTTATCTTGTATTTACCATACATTTTACATTAGTCTGTGTTAGTGACCAAATAGAGAATCCCATTAACTATTTTTACTATAGACAGTAATACCCTCTGTTGCAATTAGTTTACACCTTAGCTGTTTTCAATTGTATAGTGCGTTTACTCTTAGGCTGTTTTATTGTTCTTCTTTTCTTGTCACAGGGTCAGGGGGCCAGCCTGAGCCTGAGAAAGTCTTAGAGAATGAATATCTTGAGGTAATAGGTTTGAGTCTGAAGTGGGAGGGCCAATCCCATCTCCAGAGTCAACGTCTCAGTGAGCTCAAACAGCACGTGATAATTTACCAATATAATTAATACAAAAAGGCATTTGTTTTTTGTTGTTGTTGTTGTTGTTGTAGCCCAAAAGTTTTTAAAATTGTTTATACATATTTTACTTTTAAACTAAGGCAAGACTGTTAACTCACATGGTGAATTCCTTTAAAGAGGGCTGTCAGTCTGGATTGGAAAAAACATTTTATAATTTATTATTCATGATCTTGGATTAAGTACCCATGACCTGGGGAAAAAGAAAGACAGAAAACAATGGTACCTAAAAGAAAATGCAAAGAGACAACATCATAATACTCTTTTCTTTTTAGTCTATCCATGACATTGTAACTAGACAGTACCCAGGGAATGATGTGGCAGGGACAAAAGCAAACATAGAGTAACTGAGCATCAGAGAGGGAAATAACTCTATTCCAGAGAAAAACAGGCTTAGAATCACAGTGCAGAAAAGGGGAGTGATTGGGACCAGTGGAGTCCTCATCTTAAGTCTCCCATCCAAGTAGGCTATCCTTTCAACCTCTCATAGTTGTAACTATGTGCTGGTAGTAGCTTGTCTCTTGTAAGGTTTTGGCCCTGGAGTACAGCAAATTTTTATCTGCTTCATAGGTCTAGTCATCACAGAGTGTCAGCTCCCTTTGCACCTTGAAGGCAAATGGCTGAAAGCCAAGTTAGTGGCACTGGAGAAGTCCAGGAGCTCCCCCCACAAAGCAAGACCCGGGTTTTGGCACAAGATATATTCTTTTTAAAGTTGGACAGGGGTAAGTGGGAGAGTGGGACCATTAAAACCTGTTCTCTTTAGAGATCAAAGGGGAAGCCTGCTTTGTTGGCCAAACAGTGGTGTTGGTGAGGGGGTGGGGCTATCTGAACCTTAACACTTAGAGGGGGAAATGAAAATCTTCGAGTGCATGGAGTCAGCAGAGAAGGCTGCCCCTGTCCCCGTACCAAAAAGATTTGGCCAGCCTGGATTCCACATCAGACTCGACCAAAATCTTGTGTCTGGCCTGCCTGGATTTCATGTCAGGCTGGGCCGAGACTCTGGGCCAGTCCTGCCTGGATTCCACGTCAAGCTGGAGCACGACCCCTCCATCAGAGAAGGAGTCGGGGCATCCTGCATTCTCTTCCAGCTCTGAGATCAATAGTGCATCCACCTGATCTCCATTGAGCCCCAGGATGTCCGGACTACCAAAAAGTGTGTGTGTGTGTGTGTGTGTGTGTGTGTGTGGAGAGAGAGAGAGAGAGAGAGAGAGAGAGAGAAGGCAGGACTTACCAAGGCCGGCTCCAGTGGTGTGCTCCTGTGAGTCTGGGGTCGCTATTCCTGATCCCGGACGAGCCCCCAAATGTTAGGGTCCGAGAGTCAGAAATGAGTCCCACAGACGTGAAGGAAAAATGCATAAAAATTTTATTCAGAAAAATGCATGAAAATTTTATTCAGAAATTTAACCAAATTAGTGGCTAGCCGGGCACGGACTCCACAAGCCAAAGATGGTGTCCAGCCCTGAACAATAGCAGGCAGGGGCTTTTATTGAAGAACTTCAAACAAATCTATGCATGCCAAGCATCTTTTAAAATAATTGGGTGGCCCCATATCCTGAGTACAGTGGAAGTTTTGATTGGTAGGGGCTGTCTTTAGGGCATTGGAATGTGCTGACTGATATTTTTAGGGCCAGAAGTTTTTGTTCATACCTTATAAGGCTTTTATATGTTTAGGGCTTGCTTAATCTATAGCTTCTGGGGGGCAGTGTAGCAAGTGGAAAAATTTGCAATATGCCTAAGCTTGTCTGGGCTTGTCTGAAGAAGCTAGCCAAATGGAGTCAGTACATTCTGGCTCTTCATAACGATTACTTGCCAGTGCCTTGATTCTGTTTCCACAGATGCTGGAGGTGGCTGTCTCTCAATTGTGTTAGTGCCAGAATTGTAGCCTCTCAGGGGTGACAATTTGGGCAGTAGGGGGGGAAGAATGGGTGGCACTGGAAGAATAGAGGGAGGTCTGTCTCAGAGACTGTTGGTTTTCCATTTCTTGCTAGATAAGAGCTAGGCAACTTTTTCCAGCCCTTCTTGCTGTTAGAGGTGGCCACAGGACTCAGTTTTAGCCAAAGGAATATGAGGAGCCTTAAGACAACAGCATACCTCCTCCAAGCACTTGCTCCCCTTCCACTGGCTCAAGGCCCCTGGGAGATGATGGGGCTACAGCTAGAAGAGCCCAGACCACCCAGTCACCATGCAGGACAGAGCCCCTTGCCAACCTGTACCATCTATCCTGGAAAGTGATGTGACCTAGGATATGCCTTTCCTGTAATGAAGTTTTGATGAAGTCAGTACACTCAGGTTCATTTGTTACTGTAGTTCAGCCTCTCTGAGCCCAAGCTGGGTCAACACAGAAGTTTCAGAATTGGGGATAAGTAGAGGAAGGTCTGCTGAAACCTAAGCTTCATAGATCCTAATTCCTGGGAGCACAGGTGAGGAAGAGGCTAGAAGTTTGTCAAGACTCAAGATGCCAGAGTCAGGGACCCTGAGCAAAGCAGGGGAAGAAGAGCTGTCTCTCACCTATAATGAGGTCTTCTTGGGCTACACCCAAAAAGGTTGGTGAGGAGGAGAAACTCAGAGTGTGTGATAGAATATGTCAAGAGCCATGAGCATAATTAGAAAAGCAATATAACCATAAATCCCTTAGAGTGGCTAACTGGCCCTAAATTGGCAGGTTGGCCTTGCTCAAACCTTATCAACCGGTCCATCCCTGGACTGAGGGTGGCTGTTTATGGATCCTACCTGTCTCCTCTAATGCTCAAGAGAGCTCACCTGCCTGAGAAAATAATCTTGGGAGAGAGACCCTCAAAGACACCAGACCCTGGCACGGAGTTAACTCTTGCAGCTATGTGTAGCAGACTGCCTATAGAAGTGGAAACCACCCCCCCTTCAATGCAGATGCCCTCATTTTGTGGAAGGGTTTTTCTACCCTTTGCTGTGTTCTCTGAATGAAGAGGACACATTCCTTGCCTGTTGCAGGTCTGGCTCTGACTTTAATTTCTAAACTTTAAACTCCCTCATTTTCTGCTCTAAATCTAACACTGTGCCCTGTCATTCAAAATGATCTCTGGCCAGGCACGGTGGTATACATCTTTAATCTCAGCAACTCAGGGGGCAGAAGCAGGTGGATCTCTATAAGCTCCAGGCCAGTCAGGGCTACACAATGAGACTCTATCTCAAAACAACAATAAAAAGATCTCTGGAGCCAAGTGTAGTGGAACACATATGTAATACTAGCACTTTAGAGATTGAGGCAGGAGGATTTCCATGAGTTCCAGTCCTGCCTGTGCTATGAAGTAAGCCCCTGTCTTAAAGAAAAAATTCCAAACAAAACAAAAACAAAATAAACAATGACAGCACACAAACAAAATCACCAACAAAAGCCAAAATGCTTTCTGGAAATGAGTGCACTTTTTCAGTGGAAGGCAGCAGAGGTTAATTGAATAAGTCAGTCAACTGCAGCAGACTTCGATTGAAGAGCTTGTTAAGAATGGAAAACGCAGGGTGAAGCCAACAATATACAGAGTAGTATGCATCCAGGGGCCCAAAGCACAGATACTATGAGGGATGTGTGGGTGGCAGGGCTGACGTGACAGTGTCACTGGATGCCAAGGCAGAGTCTCTATGGTATAGGATGCAGTGAGGCCTCCTAAGACAGTGTATAAAGGACTTGAGTGGCTGCAACAGATTCATCCCAGAGTTCAGGAGAAAGGCCCTGGGCTGGGGATGTGGCTCAGTTGGTGGTATGCTTACCTAGCAAGCATAAAGCCCTGGGTTCAATCCCCAGCACCATATAAACTGGGTGGGGTGTTACATAGCTGCAATCCTAGCATTTGGGGGTGGTGGAGGAGAATCAGAAGTTCAAAGTCATCCTTAGCTGTATAGAGAGTTTGAGGCCAGTCTGGGATACAGGACACTCTGACTAAAAATGAAAACAACCCCCAAACAACAACAACAACAAAAACAAAATTCCAAAACACAAGGAAAACAACAGAAAAGAAAGGTGGAGAATCCCAGAATTCAGCCCTAGATCTTCTACAACTCTGGCCTGAGGAAGAAAAGGAGTACTTTTTTAAAAAAAATTTAGTGTATGAGGGTATTTCCTACAGGTATATAAGTGCACATGTGTCATGCAATGCCTGCAGAGATCAGAAGAAGGTGTTGGATACCCCTGAAACTGGAATTATGGATGGTTGTTAGCTGCCATGTGGGTGCTGGGAATTGAACCCGGGTCTTCTGCAAGAGCAGCCAGTGTTCTTAATCTCTGAGCCAACCCCAGGAATGCTTTTAAATAAATGTGAAATCAGTGTATTAATGGTATCCTCATGGCTCACACCTGCAAATTAAAATCTGTGCAAAGACATTGCCAAACTAAAATGGAAAAGGCAAGATACTCTTCCCCTGAAACAGTCATCCAGTCAATTTCCATTCCCTTAGGTATTGCAAAGACAAGGTTACTCCCTGCCCTGCTAAGTTAATAAAAGATCAGACTTGTTTTTCAAGTCAGAGGTATGTATGTTAAGATAAAAGGCAATTCAGTAAGAAAAACAGCACTGGGGAAGAGAAAAACGAAATATATCAAAGTTCATGAATCTAATGTCTGTACAGTAAGTTTGATTATATTCATGACACATGGCCCTACATATTTATCAAAACCCATGGGCTGTAACATCAAGAATGACTCTCATGGAGACCAGACTTTGGTCCATAGTAATGTATTACCATCACTTGTAACAAACATGACTCACTAATATATAGGCACTAGGACACCTTGGTTATTTATTTTTTTAATTTTTAGTTATTTTATTTATTATTTTTATTTTATGAGTGTATTGTCTGCATGTATGTAAGTGCACCCATGTTGTGCAATGCCCATGGAGATCAGAGGAGGGCATCAGATCCCCTGGAACTGGAGTTACAGACGGTTGTTAGCTGCCATGTAAGCTCTGGGAACCAAACCTGGTTCCTCTGCAAGAACAGTCAGCTCTCTTAACCACTAAGCCATCTCTCTAGCCCTGATTATTTCATTTGTATCAGGAAACACTGACTGGCATCAGGAGTGACCAGCAGGCAGAGGCCCAGGGGCAAAGTGGTGTGAAGCCAGGTGAGTTTGTAAGCTGGAGCTTGGCCCATTTGGATGTCCAAGTTCAGAGGGTGGGGGTTGGGGGGCATCCTCAGCCCCCTGGCCTTTGCCTGCTCGGGCAGGAAATAAATGACACAAGACAGGACTAACCTCAGGCACCAGAAGGAGCAATGAGGGTGCTTATAGGCTCTGGGGACAGCAGGTTTCTGGAGGGAATAAAGAAGTTCTGCTATTAAGGTATAGAGTGCCATGCCTGGTACACCGAGAAAGTTTTAATAAATGTTACCAGTGTGCTGCAATTATAATCCCTATGTTTTCAACAAGGACTAAATCATAAGGGAGAATGTTCTGATTGATTCCTGATAGAGATAGAGCAGAGCTTACAGAGAAGTGACAGTTTTATGGTCACAGGGCTATGTCCTACTGTGCAAAGTTCTAACACAGCAAGGGACAGGAATAGATGCCCGAGCAACTCCCTGGGGAAGTCCTGCTAGGCTGTGTTCACAAAGGGCATAGTTCCAAAATAAATCAGTAGATTAAATAAACTCACTGATAAAGTAGCTCTCAGCAGATGACACTTGAGTTTGGCATTCTGTGACATGGCTTTGATGGGGTGGCAATGACTTAGGGGACGTTGGCTGAGCCAGTGCTTTGGAGCAGCCTTCTCTCTCCCCAGGCAGTCTGTATTTGATAAGCTGATCTGCCCCAGCAGACTATTCCCCAGCAGGCTCTCTGTGAGACCTCAAATGTCTGGGCCTGGAGTCCTTGACAGTTCTAGCCTTGCATTGCTGGGGTGTGGGAAATAGATCTTCAGATGGCTAGGGTTGCTAGCCATCCTGCTAGCCTCCTGATAGTTTACACTATCAGTACTCTGTAGCTGAGGGCCCCTCAAAGCCTGCCAAAGAGTAGGACAAGGAGTGTTAACAGGAGGGAAAAGCACCCTGAAGATACAGTCTCTCCATGCTATGGGCTATAAACATCCTAGGGCCTTTCTTCCAGAGAGGGAGGCACCAATGGATATTGCTGGCTTGGTCCTAGGGTATTTAAATCTTATGTAGTACATAGATGATTTGCAAAGAGTGTTCAATCGAGAACAATTCCCATACCCAAGGGACATAGAACTATATTGGGTGGTGGGACAGACAACACTAAGGTCCCACCCCATCCCAGCACATTTGTGACTTTCTGAGCCACCCTTGGGGGCAGCCTCTGTTAGCTATTAAGAATCATCACTTTCTCTGAATGTCCTTCCTCAGGGTCTGGGCAAAGATTGTGGCTAAAGTTTACTGGTGTTTACCAATGCCAGGTACCACATTGCCTCTGCAGAAGAAGTCAACAGAGTTTGTATTTAGAGGGGCACTTTGGAACTGCCTGTCCTGTATTTTATAGGTTATCATGACAGCTGGTCACTAGTGTTTTTTGGCATCATCTTTATAGACAGCTTTGGTCCCATAGCACTGATCAGTAATTGAAGCAGAGAGAGGGAAATGGGCTTGCCTGAGGTCCTATAGCCATAGATGTTGCAGAGCCTTGGAGTCTAAGCTTGTCAGAACCCAGCCATCCACATCCGGTCTGTGTCCCCAGGGCATCCTGGCCTCATCCTCTCAGAACTAACCAGTGGAGCTCACATTGGCTCAGACAAGGGAACACAGGGAAGAGTTGGTACCTGGCTTTCTTTTTTTTTTCTTTTTTTATTTTTATTTATGTTTATGAGTATATTGCCTGCATGCATGCAAGTGCACTCGTGTCGTGCAATGCCTCAGAGGTCAGAAGAGGGCTTTGGATTCCCCTGGAACTGGAGTTACGGACGGTTTGTAGCCACCATGTGGGTGCTGGGAATTGAACCTGGGTCCTCTACAAGAGCTGTCAGTGCTCTCAACTACTAAGCCATCTCTCCAGGGTACATGGCTTTCTTAAACAAAGACCAGCAACATGGGCTCATCAACCCATAGCCTAAAGAGGGAGGGGGATCCAGCTAGAGAGGAGGGAACGAACCAAAGGCAAAAAAAAAGAACTTGAGAATGAAATTTCCCAGAAAAATCCTACATCTTATACTGCAAGGCTGACCAACTGATTAGCACTTCAATGGCTGTGGAGAGTTTGGAATGTTGCAGATCCAAAGCCTATCTACAATTTATCTTGGGACATTTTTAGCCCCAAAATAGTCACTCTTTGCCCACCTCAGTTTCTAACATCTTGTGACTACCTTTAGGAATATAGTAACTTAACAAAACCCTAACTCCCACCAACCAAAAGGCTAAAAATGTCATCAGATAACTTCTGAGGCCTATAGCTGAGATTTCTCTTTTGCTATATCTGCCTACTTAATGTTTCCACTAGTGTATTTGAAAAGTTTCTTGATTAATGACTTTTCTTTGTTCTATTTCTATAAAAACTTCATGAAACTATTTCCACATTGGGACATGGAATTTGAGGTAACCTGAATCTGTGTCTTTGGGCCATCATCATTCATATTTGGCTCTAAAATAAACTAACTCTTATCCCCTTTGTGCTGAGAGTTGTGCTTTTGTGTTGACAAAACAAAGTATGTGAAGGACATTTCCTAGGGTCCTGGGCTGGGTTTTATCTGACCACCCTCCACTTGTATTATCTTATTTAATCCCTAAGCAACCAGTGTGACTGAGTTGCTGTCCTCGTGGCCATTTAACAGATGAGGAAAAGTGAGGCCAAGAGAACCCACAGGTCACAGTGAGTCATAGCTGGAACATGAGCCAGATCCTGCTTCCAAGACTGCTGTGCTGCAATCATCAATCCATACTGGTGCAGTTTTCAGAATCTTAATGGCAGAGAGGACATAATCTGGTCTGTGGCCTCCAGATAAAGTTTCATTCACACAGATATATTTCCTCAGTGCTGCCAATTCATTTAGCCTTCTACATACACATCACACCCTGGCTGAAGAGGCTGGAAGAGAAGAAGGAAGAAGAGGAGGAGGAAGAGGAGGAGGAAGTTGGTTCACATCCTTGAGAGTTTCCTGTGAGCCACACACTGCCCAGTGATAAGCCACTGTGTCACCTGACCCTCCTAATAGGCCTGTGAGTAGCTAGTCTTACAGGAGGGAAATGAAGACTTGGAGAAGGTAAGCTGCCCAGTGTATCCAGACCCTGAGGAGCTGGGATTGCTCTCAAGCACTGGACCCCAAAGCCTGCACTTTAATTTGCTGTTTAATATTCCTCCCTCTCCTGTGCCACATCAACCCACAAGCTGCAAAACAGTCATTATCAGGGAAGCCAGACTACGAGAAGCCAACACCTTGTCATGGCTGTTACTCAGCTCAGGTGTCCGCATACCAAATCTAAGGGCACCTCTCTGGGATGCAGCCTTGGCCTGGAAGTAGGGGGCAGGGCTTCTGCCAGCCTCCTGGCTGGGCCTCATCCCAGCAGTGTCACCTACAGTGCGTGACTGAAGTCTGTTCTGCTGATGCTTAGAGGGCTGGGGTCCAAACATTTCTGTAATCACTTCAGGCAGTTCGGCAGGCCAAGTGGGATGCCAAGGGAAAGCAGAAAGGGCTGGGTACGGGGACACCTGAACCAGAAAGGCATCTGTGGGTCACCTGTCCTCTGTGTACTGCCCTGTAAGAAGAAAGCGCTGCTGAGTCACAGTGAAAGGGAAGGTCTGGGTTCTGAAACTTCCTGTTTGTGTCTACAAAGGTATCTGTGCTATGCAAACCCTCACTTCCCTAAAACACACACACACACACACACACACACACACACACACACACACACTGTGCCTGGCTCTGGGCACTTGGTTCTCTCTACACCCAGGAAATAGAAACACAAAAGAGGAGCTACTCCCATGGCAGACAGGGGGCTGGGGAACCTGGCCCTAGGGACTTCCATCCCTGAAAGAGTAGCTCCTGCATTGGGCTCAAAAGGCTTAGCAGATGCTCCATTGTAGGTAACTCTTGGCTCTGGCTTCTGGCCTGAATCAGTTTAGTCTCCACCTGGCAGAGACCAGGAGCTAGGGATAAAGGGGTGGGGCGGGGGTCACTTCCTCCTGGTTCAGTCCTCTTTCTCACTAGGCTCTGACTGCTGCCTTCAGCCCCCAACCAGAAGAGAAGGGAGGCAGTGACATTGTTCCCTGTGGTCCCTGTGACCTTTCTGTGGACCTAACTTTCTTTAGGATGGGTTCAGGTCTGAGCCTAAATCTGCAGCTTGCTGTAGGCTCTGCTTCTGCAGGCCAGTAACCCCTGGCCAGGCCTGGGAGCCAGCCCACAGGCCTGCTGGCTGTCTCTGTGCCAGGAAGTTTTGGAAAATGCTGAATGCAAGCTTCGGTTTTAATAGGTGAAAGTGAAATCAACATGTGACTTCTAGAAAATCCTCCTCCGTTTAAAAGAATCATTCTGTAATGAGTTGAGGAGTGAGTGCTCTCACTCAGCCCAGGGCTGTTCTCATGAAGTCTGCTGAATTAGGGGAAATTGACACAAATTACAAGAATTAAGAGGCAATTCTGCTAGCCAGACTTGATTTGTTAAAACTTTGTGAGGGGTGTGTGTGTGTGTGTGTGTGTGTGTGTGTGTGTGTGTTGAGAGAGGGTCTCACAGTGTAACCCAGGCTGGTCTGGAACATTCCATCCTGCTTCAGCGTCCCAACTGCTAAGATTACAGGTGAGCATCACCACATGGGGCACACATTTCCTGCATTAGTTTCCTGCCCCACTTCCACCCCCTCCTGGGAAGTAAAAGGCAGCTTTTCCTGACTCATGGCAAGGTGATAAAGCAAAGCAGAGATCCTGGAGGGGAGAGGCTTCCTGGCTCAGTGCTGGACTCTCAAATTCTGGATTATAGCCCTGCCCTGCTCAAAAGGGAGTGGCAAAGCTAGAGAGACAGGGTCAGTGGTTAAGAGTACTTGCTGTTCTTCCAGAGGACCCACCTTGGGCTGTTTATGACTTTCTGTAAATCCAGCTCCAGGGAATCCCACACCCTCTTCTGGCTCCACAGGCACCCATACACCTACCTACCTGCACACAGACACATACATACACACAAATAAAAATAAAATCTTTTTTTAAAGGGAGTAAATGGTGGCTGGGGGCCTGGCAGTGGGGTTTCACTTGCTACCTCTAGGAGCCTCTAGGGTAGGCATCAGCGCCCTGGTTTCCAGGGAGGCACAAGAAAGCTTGGCACCTTAATGGAGCTCAGCACAGCAGTGGTGAGGTAGAGAATCCTTGAACACAGTGTATACATGCTTACATGACAAGTTCTTTACATGCTGCAGAGCCCATGCTAGGAAGCCTTACCCCCTGGAATGGGACCTGTACCTTCCAAGCCACAGGAATTGAAAATATGCAGGGTGAACACACAACCCCTGAGGGCTGAAATATGGACAGGTGTCAAAGAGCCCAGGTAGAGTCTGATTAAGGCAAAGCCAGGGAGCTTCCTGGAGGATCTGTGGCCGGAAGGAGAGGGGGATGGGCCGCAGACTATCTGGCAACGGGAAGGCAGACCCTGGGAGAAAAGTGAGCAGGTGGCAAGTCTCAAGGTGATAAATTGGTTTTGTGGCCCATGGGGAGAGACAGGGACTCTCTGCCCCTGAGATTGGGGGTGGAATCTTGGGGTTTCTATTGCCGCCCCCCTTCTAGTTAATATTTCTCATCCTGGACCCACTGACATGCACTGGAGTCTTCAGTCAACTGAACAGCCAGGTTGGGTTGGAGCAGGGCAGTACAGGGGCTGCGGAATCCACTCCCCTCTGGTCCCATGGATGATGTCCTGTGGCTAGAGCCTGGATAGGCTTGGAGAAGGTATGGCCTGGAAGTAAGGTAGTGCATTCCTCCTTCTACACAGCTCCTCCCTGTATTGCTCTGGTAGTTCTGAGCCTCCTAAGAAACAACCATGCATGGCCAGGGGCTGTTCCTGTGGAAGTTGTAGCTCAGGGCTGAGACCTGGGACTTTGTGCTGGGGAGAGAAACTGAGCTCATTCAAAACCCAGCAGGGATCAGGCCAGGGGTGCAGCTCAAAGGCAGAGTGTGGAGGGTAGAAGGAAGGAAGGCGCATCTTCTTCATGTCTCCTGGGGCTCAGGACTGAGTCTTCACACCAAAAGACAGGTTAGCAAGAAAAAAGCAGACACATCTATTTGAAACAAATTTTATGTGACACAAGCACCTTCAGAAATGAAGGCCCAAAGAAATGGGGAAAACCGTGTAATTTATAAGGAAAAACATAAAAATCATGTTTGTTTGTATTTTTGTGTATATGAGTATGGGTGTGTGTTTGTATGTGTACCACCAAATTCTCCCCTGAGAGACCTGTGTGCACTCTCTCAGCTCCCAGGCCCACGAGGTCCTAAGGCTGACAGACAAAACCAACGCCATGTGTTCCATTCAGGTTTTTGAATAAAGTTTATGAAGTCTGAAAGAAAGTTATTTACAAAGGCATACACCCATGGGCTCCTTCCCTTACATCTTGGGTGCTTTTGAGATCCGCGGCAGCCATCACTCTCCCCAAGATGGTGACTCCTTACCACTTCCTGGCTTCCTCAGCATCTGTTCTTAGAACCTCCTCTTCATGCAATTGAAGCTGACTGATTGGGTGAGAGGAGTCACTGTCTCTAGTTCTCTCAGAGGACACACCTATCCAACAGTATGTATGCAGGTGTGGGTGCACATATATACACATGTGTGGAGACCAGAGAACAACCTCAGGTGTCATTTCTCAGGAGCCATCCATTTTGGGATTTTTTTTGTGTGTGTGTATGTGTGACAGAGTCTCTCACTGGGACCTGGGGCTCACCAATTAGGCTAGTGTGTCTGACCAGTGAGCCCTAGAGATCTACCTGTCTCTACCTCCTCAGTGCAGGGATTCCAAGTCTAGGCTATCATGCCCAGCTTCTTAAGTGGGTGTTGGAGCTCAAACTCAGTTCCATGCTTACATGACAAGTACTTTACCAACTGAACTTCCTCCTCAGCTTTGTCTGCGTGTACTTTAGGCAGAGGTATGAGTGGAGGACAAAGGAAGATGGTCCCATGGCAAAAAAAAATGGAGTGCAGCAAGGTACATGTGCCCAGATTCTTCCCTGGGTGTCCAGCTCTTTGTTCCTTTGCCTTGGTGCAGGGAGAGACACTATCTGATGACCTGTGTAGAGGGAAAACTAAGAATTTGTTCATGGCCTCCAGGGGGAGAAGGGTGGGAGGAAGTTAGAGTCCTCCCTGACTTATGCTGTTTATCCTATACTGAGGTGCCGTGTTTTGGGGTAGAGTCCTAAGCCCACAATGGGAAATTACTAAGAAGAAGTCTTAGGGGCAAAGGGGGCTGGGGTGCACTCATCTAACAGGGTTCCTATTGAATAGTGGTGATGGGACCTCAGGGTGATCAGACCTAAGGAGTTGGAGAATGTGTTACTGAGGGTGACAGTTTCTAGTTAGAACAACTTAGTAAGAATCATGCTAAACCTGGACAAGAGACTTGATCCCAAAGCCCAAACCTAGTTGAAAAGTAGTTGGGAGCAGAATTTGGTTAATGAGAGAATTTTTGTTATAAGTATATGACCTAGGTTCTTGCAAGGTGATGAAGCAGAAAGTGGCATGCTACCATGGGGGCACTGTAGGGCATCCCTGTGGAAGCTCCTAGACAGTGACAGCACTGAAGGGATCAGGGCTCTGCCTGAGCTGCCAGATGTGTGTGGTATGGTGGGTGAGCCCAGGCACCCCGGTCTGGTACCCAGCCGTTGTGCTGGGCTCAGAGAAGGAGAAGCCATGTTTCCTTCTTCCCAGCTCTAACCACTCAGGTCTAAGGAGTCTTCCCACTTGGCCTCTGTGTTAATTGTTTTCCTCATTGCTGTGACACAGTACCTGACAAAAGCAACTTAAGAGAGAGAGGAAGGCTTATTTGGGCTCATAGTTCCAGAGGGATTTCAGTTCCTCCATTGTGGTGGGGAAGCAGGGTGGCAGAAGCCACTCTATCTGTGATGGCTCAGGCCAGGAGGAAGAGAGCTCAGGCTGGAACCAGAAGCTGGTACAGCTGTCAGAAGACTGTCCCTAGTGACCTACTTCCACCAACCAGGCCCATTTCCTAAAGGCTCCACAGCCTTCAAAGTAGTGCTAAGGCTGGAGACTAGGCATTCAAGACATGAGCCTGTGGGGGAACATTCCAGATTCAAACCCTGTCAGCCTACCTAAGGATGGGATAGACCCTCGGGAGAGGTGGCTGGTTCTCTTCAGAGCCACAGCCTTTCATATCTCGATAGCTGTGGCATGGAGCTGTCCTGATTTGGGTGAGCTCTTGCTCTCCCAACCAAATTAGGGAACACCTGGGTACCCAATTCCACAAGTGGGAATTTCCTGCACACCCTGGGCCATGCTGGCTGTACCTCACTCCGTAGGCTCTGGTCAGCACTGCTCCAGACAGGTTAGGAGCTGCTAAAGAAGAAAAGATAAAATCTTGCCATAATTTCCCCACACCAAGCCCTGGCTGCCCTGGCTACCCAGTCCAAGAGACTGACAGCTTCTCCCTCCTGTTTTACCAAAAGTTCCTGATTGGAGTCTGGGAACTGTGCTCTCTATATCCCTAACCTTTTTCTATTCTGGAACTAAAGCAATGGCTAGAGCTCTAGAAACTATATAGGACCAGAAGGCAACCTTGAAAAAGGAAGCATAAATTAAAACATCTTTAAGAAAAGCATCCCCTGACACTTGGGAACTGTCCTGATCGTTTACAGTCTTCTTAGAAGCTGTCGTGGTTGTTCTGAACTCAAGCAACCCACAGAACACCACCCTCAGACAAAGACAGTCTGCAGTTGTGATGAAGTCAAAGCAGACCACTTCCTAACTTTCTCTGAGCACAGACAAACCCACAAAACACTAGCCACCCCCTCCCTCTCTGACTAATATGAATGACTGTAGTTTCTTGATCTGTAGCTTTAGCCTCCATCTGATTACCTTTGGCATACACAAATTTACTAAGATAACCTCATGCTAGGACTGTCCTGTTTACCACAGCAAACTTGGCCTCCTCAGATGGTCCCTGACTGATCTAATTAGAGCCCAAATCCATGGCAGTCTTCAGAGCACCCTCCTACTGACTTGCCATGGCTATGTAGTCTCCCTCAAAGTGGGTAACTGAGCCATTTTGCTCAAGCGCTGGTGTGCAGATACACCCTCAGGATTTATCAAGTCCAGACCCTGGTTCACAGCTCGGCAGCAGGATGGGTTTTGTCATACACGTGGGCCTCAGGCCATTCTTGAAGCAGCAAAGCAGTAAGGAAGGCTCCATTTAAACCACTGATCCTGCAGCCTCTATTATGGGGAACCTGAAAGGTGTTGACCTTTGCAGGGTGGTTCACTGCAGAGGCTATGAGGGGACCCATGGTGGCCAGGCAATGATGCACTGGCCTAACCTGCCCTGGAGAATGGCTGAGCAGAGGTCACAGTAGGATTTAGGTGAAATGATGAACCAGGGATCCATCTGGACTGACAGGAAACCCTCCCAGTCTCCCAGTTAGGCCACATGAGCTGCAGGAGCGAAGGTCTCAGGGGTTCCCAGGCCCTTCATCTGGGATGCTGGACCTGGCCCCTTCTCTCTCTACACCCCACTTCCTGATGGCACTTCCTTAGGGATGCCATCCCCGCCTGTCTTGGCTGGCCCACCTGGCATCCTTCAGACTGGCCCTGTGCCTCTTCCGGGTGCTCCTGGGAGTCTGTGCCCTGGCTCTGCCCTGCTGGGTACCATGTCTTTATTTGCACTGATCTTCTCACTGATTGGCAGCTCACAGAGGGCAGGCTCCATGTTTGGTTGTCACTGAACTCCCAAGGAAGGAGGCTGCAGCTCCCTGCAGCCTGCCCCTTCCATAATCACTTAAGGTTCAGCAGGGCATTGGGAGAAATCCTGGTCCTGGACACCTTTCAGTTGAGGTCCCGGGCTGGAAGCACTGGCTCCCATCCCCTTCCCCTGTCAAAAGCTGGTCCCAGAAAACTTGAGGCTTCTGAAAGAGTGCAGGTACAAGAATCAGTGCTTAGAAAATAAACTAAGTGGAAAGCCACTCCTCACATCTGTGGTCTCTTCCTGAATGTGCTTAGGATGTCCCAACAGGAAATGCATCCCCTCTCTGGCCCTGGGCCTGCTCATAAAGACAAACTTCTGGAACCCACCCCAGACCTGTTGACTAAATCTCTGGGCTGGGACCAGGCATCAGTACAAAAAGTAAAGGTGACAACAGCCAGGTGACTGGGAACAGCCTGAGACATACAGCAAGCAGTGCAATCTCACACTGGGGCTTCTGCTGCTCTAAGGGATGGGGAGACCAGAAAAATGGAAACGTTGAGAAACCATACAGAACTGCTGATAGCAAATGATAACAAGGATGATAGTGGTGAATTAGAAGGGCAGCCTGCTTTCTGCATTCACGGGGCTATAACTGTGTGCATATTGTGCATTCCCTATTCAGGAGGCTATAACTGTGTGCATGTTGTGGGGAAACAATCATAGGGAAAGAAACAATTGTAGGGAAAGAGGTAAAAAAAATCTCGATATAGCTGAGTTATGAGTCATCCTTCCCCTTTCTCTAATTAAAAAATAAATATTTCTGTGTTGGAGAGATGGCTCAGTTGGTAAGAGCACTGGCTGCTCTTGGCCGAGGACCTGGGTTCAGTTCCCAGCACCCACACGGCAGCTAACAACCATCCTAATTCCAGTTCCGGGGGATCCAATGCCCTTTTCTGGCC
Source organism: Nannospalax galili (assembly GCF_000622305.1). Lineage (NCBI taxonomy): Eukaryota > Metazoa > Chordata > Mammalia > Rodentia > Spalacidae > Nannospalax > Nannospalax galili. The sequence goes on from NW_008336888.1 coordinate 3,599,646, forward strand.
TCTGAAGACATTGCACGACATGGGTGCGCTTTCATACATGCAGGCAATACACTCATACACATAAAATAAAAATAACAAACTATAAAGACCAGAGTCCAAGCATGGTGGACATACTTTAAAAAATAATAAATATTTTTATACTTTATATGACAGAAAAATACAATACATATATTCTGATTTTAAAAGTATGTTATTTTACACTCAGGGGTAACAAAGGCTGTGGGCTGGGATGGTACAGTAGTCTTATGGTACTATGGAAAGTAAGAGCTCAGGTATTTCTTGAGTAGTGTTGAGGATAGGCAGTGTGGAGGTGATGATGCCATTGGAATTTTAGTTGCAATGACTATCTAGACAAAAACACCCACCAAACTCAAACTGCTTCTAACCAAAATAAATAGAAAAGACATGGAAAGAGAGAGGGGAAGGGGAGGGAGGGAAGTATACAACAGCAGCCACGGGGTATGGTCCAGAGACCACCTGTTGTTGACTCTGGGCTCTTGAATCAGGCAGCGCTCCTGTCACACTGTGGGTAGTACTCTGCAGGGCACAGCAGAGCTTGGCTTTCCAGGCAGAAAAAGCTGCAAGGCCTATTTGTGGATTTCAGTATCATTTCTTCTGCCTGATTGCCCAGACGCATTAAAATGAGCAATTTAGTTTTGGTTTGGTGATACTGCATCTGGTGTGACTCCATTTTGGTTTGATTTGTAGGACAGAAACTCTATTCCAATGGTGGTCTCCCAGATACTGTATGCAGTTGAGAGCAGGGAGGCAGGGTGAAAAGGGACTGGCTGGACTCAGGAGTATCAAGGCCTCTTTCAGAATCTCTAGTTCACACTCCCTGCCCTCCTGGGTACCAGCTCTGTGCTCACACAGGCCCTGCTTGCTGAAGGTGACTCTGATGGGCTATGGCCCATCCCTCTAGTCCTCTAGAGAGATGCATACCTGTGATGGCCAGGCCTGGGCCATGTGTCCCTCCCTAACAGGAAGCCCAAGAACAGGGAGGCAGAAGAGCTGCTTTCTCCAAGGAAAGATGAAGAGATGCTGGGGAGGAAAACAAACAAACAGGAACTGCTTCAGCCAATCAGAACCAATGGTTCTTGGTGGATGGGTGCCTGGGTCATTTTTCAGATTCTAGCCTAGAGGTTAGGCAAGACCTAGGGTCTTGGGTTTTAGAAGGAAAAGCTGCCAGAGAGGCATGTAGGGAGGTTAATACTCTTCCCCAGAGGAAGTGGGAATTTCCACACGGTGAGTTCCCTTCCTTACACAATGGTTACTGTCTTCGTGAGAAACCCGTGGGCAGGGGGTGAGAATAGAGAGGTCTTCTCTGAAGGAAGGGAGTTTACCACTTTCCTTTCAGTGGTGATAAGTTTTCTGGTGTCCCTGCAGTGTGTAGATTGATTCATATGCAGATACTTGCATAGTGTAAAGTTTCCAGAGAAAAAGCCACGTCTATGTGAGTCTACAAGACTGGGTGATTAAGATTTTGTGATTGTAGAGTTGGATTGTTGCAGATCCAGAACCAAATCCTCTGAGCTATCTTTAGTCCCCTTAATTTTCCACCTCTGTGTCTGACTAAACATTTTGTTGACTATCAGGTAAAATCTTTCAGAATTAGCACTAATTTCCTCCAACCCCAAAGCTAAGAATGTCATCAGCACCTAAAGCCTACAACAGTTTATTGTAACCTGCCTACCTGTGGTTCCCCACAATGTATTCGGTGAATACCTTGATTTATGACTTTCTTTTGTTCTATAACTATATAAAAAGCTTCTGAAACTGCTTCCATGGTGGAACATAACACTCAGAGAACCCAAATCTGTATTCCCCAGGCCACAGTCACTCGAACTTGGCTCAGAATAAACAACTTCTTACCCCCTTTGAGGTGAGAGCTGTGTTTGGTGTCAGTAGAAGTAGACAGATTCTGTCTGGATATCCTCTGCCACCCAGGAGGGCTGCCTAGAGTCCACACTCCACCATGCCCTCAATAAGAGGGGCCCCTGTGACAGGTGCTAGGGAGGATGGAATGGAAGCTATTCCTGCATGGCCCAAGTCCCACAGAGTGTGTCTGTCTCAGATCTCTCTCAGTTCTTTAACACTGCTTGAGTTTCTGGCCTGGCTGACCTGAGTCATTAATATATCTCATCTGCCCTCACTGGTGCACACACTTCCCTTTCCCCTGAGCCCCACACTAGGGCTCGCTCTACCTGGAGCTCCTCAGAGTTCTGCCTTCCACAGCTTGGGGGCTCTGGATCCTGAGTTGAAGCCAAGAATGGCACCTGCTTCCTCCTTCCTCTGAACTCTCACCCGAAGAACAGCAGCTGGCCTCCCCCAGTGCCCCCAGCTCTTGATGGAAGATATCCTGCCCTTTCCCACACAAGAGAAAACACAGGCTCTTCCCAGGCCTGGAATTCCCCAGGCTGCATTCTGCTTATGTGGCTGAAGGGCAGAGGAAGTGTGGATGGAAGGCTTGGGGCAGAGGCAGGGAGCTGGTCCTTGCTGGACCACCAGACCTGATGCCTGGTTCAATGGGGTCATCTCTGAAACCTCTGCCTCTGACCCCAGCAGGTCCTCTGATCTCTCACATGTCCAAAGGAAACTGGATCGTGGGGAGCAGTGAAGTTTCTTTTCTTTCCTTTTCCTTGTTTTATTGAAGCAGGGACTCATGTAGCCCAGACTAACTCCAACTGGCTATGTGACTTGGGATGACTTTGAACTTCTGGTTCTCTTGTTGGGATTACAGACATATGACACCACACCCAGTGTTGAGGATCAAACCCATAGTTTCAGGTATGCTAAATCCTTAGCCCCAAGGAATAGTGAATTTGAGATTTTATTTATTTTTATATGTGTGTTTTGCCTGCATGTAAGTGCACCTCGGTGTACAATGCCCATGGAGGCCAGAAGAGGGCATCAGAGCCCCAAAACTAGAGTTAAGGATGTTTGTTAGCCACTATGTGGGTTCTGGGAACCAAACCCCAGTCGTCTGCAAGAGCAGCCAGTGCACTTGACCACTTAGCCATCTCTCCAATCCAAGATTTTCTTATTTTTAATTATCTGTTATGTGTCTTGTATGTGGGGAACGGGATATATATGCATGTGAGTGCAAGTGCCAGCTGTGACCTGAAGAGGGCATCAGATCCCCTAGAACTGGAGTTGTTGGCAGGTGTGGCTAACAAACATCCTTAACTCTAGCTTTGTTCCACAAGTCAATCATCTCTGGAACCATCCTCAAAGACACAACACAAGTGCTTTCTACTGATCCTCAACATAGGTCAGTGAGTAAAGGCGCTTGCCTGCCAAGCCTGGCAATCTGAGTTCCATTCCCAGGACCTGCATAGAGGAAGCAGAGAACTGACTTCCTCAGGTTGTCCTCTGACCTCCACAGGAGTGCTGAACCATGTGTGCCTAGTTGGGGGAAGCTGGGAGAGGATGAAGAAAATACTCTTCTTCTACATATCTCTCAATCCAGTCAATTTGACAATCAAGATTAACTATCACAGGGTTGGTAAAATGGCTCACTTGGTAAAATCACTTGCCATGCAAGCCTGATGATCTGAGTTTGATCCTCAGAGCATAAAAAATCTAGATGAGGAAGTATGCGTTTATAATCTCAGCACTCCTCCAGGGAGATGGAAGTTGAAGACAGAAGAATCATCCAGAAGCTCACAGGCCAGCAAGCCTGGAGTATGCAGCACAGCAGCAGAAACAACACAAGAGACCCTGCCTCAAAAACAAATTGGAAGGAGAGAACCAACTCCTAAAAGTTGTCCTCTGACTTCCACATATGTGCCATGGCTCACAAATGCCAGCACATAAACACGTATCACACACACAATGAAAAAAGAAAAGATTAACCATCACAATATCTGCCCAATAGAAACAAAGTTAAAGTTCAGAGATTTGTTTACAAATGTTCATAGCAGCCTGAGAGGGTGGGTTCCAACTCCATAGGTGTAGCGGCCATACCCATCCCCCTGGGTATTTATTGAGCCCCTCTCAAGACCCCAGGGCTGACCTGGCTTTGGTAGGCTAAGGCAGAGATCCTGAGAGGATAGGCTCTGACCTCCATGGTGTAGTGGCTGTGATCTCGGCACACTGCCAGAGAGTGCCGGGTTCTGGCCTTCCTCTGGCATAGGGGCCCGAGAACTCAGGGGCCTGCCTGAGAGCGCCCAGATCCTGCCCCCACATGGTGGTGAGCTTCTCCTAATTTTGCCATACCCATCCCCCTACCTGGGATTTCATGAGGCCCCTCCCAAGGCCCCAGTGCAGACCTGGCTTTGGTAGGCTAAGGCTGAGATCCTAGCAGATAGCCTGAGAGGGTGGGCTCTGACCTCCATGGTGTAGTGGCTGCGATCTTAGCATACCACCAGAGAGTGCCAGGTTCTGGCCTCCCTCTGGCATAAGGGCTAAGAACACAGCAGACCAACTGAGAGTCCCAAAATTGCCCCCTCTCAGGGAATTTCCCAAATTTTCTCTGAATTCCTGCTAATAGGGATCCAAACCTTAGAAAGAAGTCTGAGTGCACCTGACTGGAACCTGACTTGGGCTTCTGTGGGAGCTCCTGAATAGCTGAACTGAAGCCATAAGTTTCCTCCAAAATAAGACCTGAGAGAACCTGAACCCTGTACCAACCAGCTTTACATAACCAATAAGGTTGTTTTGGTTGTACTGGAGATTGTTTTGGTTGTACTGGTGATTTTAGACAGGGCCTCTGCTCTGCTAGGCTGCCTCTGTTCTCAGAGCCATGTCACAGGGATTCCTACATAAGTATTCCAGGGATATCACATAGATGACATTTGTCCATGACTACACTCCCACAACATACTGAGCCACACACTACATGTGACTCCTGACCACTTGAAATGTGACCAGTCTGAAGAGAGATGTGCCGAAAGGGAAGCTTCCAAAGACAGAGCCCCCAAAGAAAGCTAAATGGCCAAGCGTCTCATCAAACTTTTAAACAAAAAGGGGAGATGGGGTATTATCACCATGAGTCCTTACATATAAAGCCCTTTTAAAAATTTTTAAACCTTAATACAGATGATATTACAGCAGGCAGAAAAACACTGGTCTAATATGTACATCACAAAAAGTGTTGCTCAATTAAAACAGCCAATATTTTATAAAGAGTTAGACGGTGAATAGAAAAAAGGGTATGTGCTAAAATGGGGTTTAGGCTATGCTTATGTCTCTGCAGATTATAATGCAAAAGAGTGGATACTAACAAGACGGACTGAGTATAAAGAAGAGCAAGAGGCCACGATTCAAACTTCCAGCTACCCACAGAAGAAATGGAGAACCTGACCCTGGGAAAGACAGTGCAGAGGAAACCACTACCTGTGACAATGAAAGCTACCCCACTGACATGGGAACAAATTAAGAAACTAACAGAGGAAGGAAAAAGACTGGTGGAAGGGCATGGTCAACCGATGAGTGCCAGTGCATGATTTGTAGCTACACTGGCTGTCTTGTTGGTACAGCATTTATGTCTTGAGTGCCAGGGTAGGATTATGGATTCCAGTAAAAATGAATAAAAGTGGGAAAACTCACCATCTATGATGTTCTTATATGATATTGTGTAAAAGATTAAAAGAAGAACTAAATGTATACTTGGTCTAATTATCACTGTGCTCTTTGGCATTATTGCCATTACAGCTACTGCTGCAGGGCTGGGACTGCTTTACCTCGGGGCAGATATCTTTAAAATGTGATTGGAATATTTGTTAAGTCATGGAAATGCATCTAAAGAAATATTGGATCTACAAATTCAAATTTCTTAAAACTTTTCTAAACAATTACAAAGTTTGACAGGGGAAGATGTATTAAACAGTATTGCAGACGGGCTTTCTAAGATAAATCCTTTCAGTCAACTTAAAGTCATGAGATAACCAATGTTAACAATTATTATGCTAATTGTTATCCTTTTTGTCTTGCTTTATTAGTCTGGAGAAAAGCAGAATGCACAGCTATGTTCTTGCTTATGCTTCAAACATTAAACAAAAAGGGGGAAATGAAGGGAACCAAATAGTATAAAGAGAAGAGTTTGGGCAACATACAGTTAACTGGACAAGTTGCTTTGGAAGGTCACAAGCAAGTTGGAGGAGTGCCATGAAGTTCCTTACACACAAGGAACTGTGTGGAGGTGTTGGTCAGCACACTGCCTAACACAACAATCTTCATCTTGAGTTTGTAATTCCAAAACCCAGAATGTCCTTGAAGATAGTCAGTAGCCATAGCAGGACTTTGTACCTAGATAGTATGGAGCGAAAATGTTCGTGTCCTGTGAGTTATCACTTACTGTGCTGTAATTGCTTTGCACGGCCAATAAAAGGAAAAGCAAAAGGGCACTTGGGGCTCTCACCGTGGAGGGGCTGGGCCCTCTGCCATCTTTGAAATAAGCATTCCCTGTGTCCGTGGTTACTTTAGGGTCTGAACATCAACAAGTAATAGTGTTTAGTGTTGGCTACATATCAAACTGATGCTACCTCGGATATCGTGGGTTAAACAAAATACACTACTAAAATTAAATTCACCTTTTTCTTACTATTTTAATGTGACTGCTAGAAAATTCAAGTGGCATAAGTGGCTTATGTTACATAGTCACGTCTATAAATCAAGTCCTGAGACCTTGAAAATCCACCTTTCCTAAATCCAAACTTATTTCAAGAAATATTGAGAGTGTCAGATTCCATTAAGACAAAAACCTTTGGGGAACCTCACCAACTGGGTTAATGGGAGCTTTTTATTTTTTTATTTTTTTGGTCTTTTTGAGACAGGGTCTCCCTGTAGTCCCAGCTGACCTGAACTCACTATGTAGACCAGGCTGGCCTTGAACTCACAGAGATTCGCCTGCCTCTGCCTCGAGTGCTGGGATTAAAGACTTTTTAAAAGCCTTGCCTTTGTTTTTTATTCTACCATCTTGTGGGACTTTGCAAAGCAATAACAAGTCTCACAGAGAGCCTCCCCGGCTCTTCCATGCTTTTCAGATATTAACAGGACTCCCAATCCAGGTGGGGACCTGGGTTTAGAAACAAGACCAGCCCTGCTTGCCTCCCCAAAGCTGCCACCCACCTCTATGCCTGGTGGGTCACATGACCCCCGAGGCATATGGGAATAAAATCTTTTTCTTTTGCTGACCTCTGGTTTGTGTAATTTACTAGCCCCCAGTGACTGAACCGAAGAGGGGTTTCCTTCCCAACAATGACCAGGCTTTGAAGTCACACATGGGCTGTGTGTTTTGCTCACTAAGAGGAAGGGGGCAAAATGCACAGCTGCTGTTGACTCTAAGAACTGATCTGTAGCAGAGTTTCAGGAAAGACCTGCTCTGAGTGCTGGGGGATAGGTTGGAGCTATGACTCCCAGGATGCCAGGTATAGTAGAGAAGGGTGTTCTGGCAAAGCCAACAGCTTTGGGGCACAGGGAAAACCCAATGAGGCGCTTGGTGGACTGCTGGTCTTGCTTGGTACCTATTTGGAAGCCATCCTGGAAGGAGGGGCAGGACTAGGGAGGCTTCCTGCTCTTCTCTAGAGTTCTGTAATCATATCTTATAAATTTTAGATTGTGAAACCCATCATCTATTTAAAAGCTGTCCCTGACACTCAGCTCTCTGCCTCTGGTCTTTTGGGAAATTGCTGTCCCTGACTGACTCAGGGCTGCCGATCTGGGCTGGGTGTTACACTTGGAGTTCTCATGGAAAGCACAGTAGAATCTACCCTCTGGCCTCTGCCTCTCTCACTCTCACAATGTATTGACTGTAGGGGGAAAAAGGCAAGAATAAGAAAAACAAGAAAGGACTTGTACAAGATGGCAGGTCTAGAAGGGAGGAGGAAATGCAGGTGCCCATGGTTTCCAGATGAGGATGAGAACCAGGAAAGCATGCTGCCGATTTGCCCCTTCCACTAACAGAGAGGGTCCCGGGAAGAGAGCAAGAACTGCTCCCTGCCAGAGTCAAGTGAGTGTCTGCTGGAGAAGAAAGTTGGTTGCCCTGGCACTGGGTAGGTAAAGGGGCTTCGCCTCTGGCCTGGCAGGTCTCTGTCTCCATCCCAGCCTGCCTGCTCCAGGGTGCTGTCATGCTGCACACTCTGTTTACAGATTTACGGAATTTTCCAATGACCATTTTCTTCACAACTGAAATTGAATCCCCACTGTCCTAGGAGACAAACAAAACAGCATGACATCACCAGCCTGGGAGTTGTCATTTCAGATGCGGAAGCAGCCTTTTGTTCAAGATCAAATGTATATGATTTCAGCTTGCAGAAGCATCGTGAAGGGGCAAGGCAGAAGACCTGGGAAGCAAGGAAGGGGCCTGCAGGTGGCACCTGCCTGGCAGCAGAGTCCTTGTGCTTCTTGCTCAAAACCTACAGGGCAGGACCTGGCAGGAGGTCCCTCTGCTTCCTCTCTATCTGCAGAGCTTAATGAGGCTGTGGCGACCCAGGTTGTGGTGACAGCCCCCCACCCTGTCCAGACTGCCTCTCTGAGGCTGGGATGACAGCATTCAGGTGCAGAGAATATTGACCTGGAGCTTAGATAGCCTTGATTCAGCCTCTGGCTTGCCTTGCTTGCTTCTAAACCTCAGTTTTCTTCTCTGTACAGGCAGGGAAGGGGAAAGTAACATCCCTCAGTTCCGTTATCCTGCACAGATGTGCCAGCACCAGATGACACCACAAAGAAATGGAACTAGATGTGCTGCCTTCCTTAGCCCCTCCTTAGCTCTCAACACTCCAGGGAAGGGTTCTGCCCCCTCAAATGTCCTTGGCTTCCTGCAAGGAAGGATTGGGCAAATTGGCCAAGGCTGTGTTCAGTGTTCTCTTGAGCTAATAATTATGGTACTATTTAATGGAAACTCAAAGCTGAAACCATCCTGGAGCCCAGTCAGCCAGTGTCCATCACCAGAAGTTGGCCTATAATTCTGAAAATGCATGCCTATTAATGTAGTATGTCTCATTCAGCATTGTAGACAGTGGTGGGTCAGAAGAAGAGACCACACAACTACACTAAGTACCGAGGGTTACACTTGGGGAGCATTTTCTGTATTTAATCTCATTTAGTCGGACTTAATAGATGAACCAGAGGCTAGATAGGGAACGGCAACATGCCCAAGGCCATGCCATATTAACTGAAGGCTTGGGGGTTGGAGGTATAGCTCAGTGGTAGGGGCTTTACCCAACATGGAAAGTCCTGGTTTAATCCCTGGCACCACAAAAAAAAAAAAAAAACTGGAACGTTGGGGTCCAAAATCAAGTCTGTCTGACTCTAAGGTACACAATACCATACTGTTGTGACTCCCGACACAGGTAGAGCGTTTGTGAAAAGATGTGCTGTATTAGTCAGGGTTCTCCAAAGAAACAGAACCAGTAGAATGGATATATATGTATAGAGATTTATCAGCTTAGCTCACAGGATAGAGTCTGAGTAGTCCAACAATGGCTGCGCCACACTGGAGAGGCTGAGAATCCATAGTGGCTCACTCCATGAGGCTGGATGTCTCAGTAGTCCCAATCTGGCGCTGAACGTCTGACAGATTCCAAAAGATCAGCTAGTCTTCAGTCTAGAGCAGCAAGACGAACTCACCAGCGAGAGAGAAGGCAAGCAGCAAGAAGCCAGGTATTCTCCTCTGCCTTGGCCTTTTATACTGGCTGCCATCAGAAGGTAACACCTACATTTAGGGTGTGTCTTCCAGCTTCAGATGATCCAATCAAGAAGATCTCTCTCATTTCAGTTAATCCAAGATCCAGTCAAGTTGACACCCAGGATTAGCCGTCACATGTGCCTTGAGCAGTTTGTGGCTGGTGAGGATGAATTCCCGTAAATGGAGAGGGAGATGGAGTTGTGTATGTGTGCACATGCATGTGTGTACATGTTCCTTAGTGCTGGGGATGGGGCATTTCATCTTCTGTATCTATTCTTACAACTCAGAAACTCTATGCTAACCCTCTGATACAACAACTTATTTTATCCAAATTCAATGATCAAGAAAAGCTGTTTCTCTTTTTTTTGTTGTTGTTGTTTTTGTTTGTTTGTTTGTTTGAGACAGGGTCTCCCTGTAGCTCCAGCTGTCCTGGAACTCACTATGTAGACCAGGCTGGCCTCAAACTCACAAAGATCTACCTGCCTCTGCCTCCCAAGTGCTGGGATTAAAGGCATGTGCCACCACGCCCGGCCCTATTTCTCTTTTAACAGGCTGAAAAAAGTTGAGCTTCCCTACTTATCCCTCAGTTGGGAATGATATTTGGCCAGCTATAAAACACTGAGCCAGAGGCAGGCTGTGGTCATTAAAGACAATAAAGAATGTTGATCAGTATATTGTATACATGTATGAAAATATCATATGAAATTTTTTGTATAATTAATATGTACTAATAAGAAAGGGAAACATTACTGAATAGAAAAGAATTTTCAAGGGCTGGAGAGATAGCTCAGTGGTTAAGAGAGAGCACTTGATGCTCTTCTAGAGGACCAGAAACTGGTTCCCAGCACCCACACGACAACTCACAGCCACCTGCAACTAACTCCAGTTCAGGGGATCCAACACCCTCTTCTGGCCTCCATGGGTATCCCCACACACATGCACATATACACTTGCAAACACACATAAATAAATAAATAAATAAATAAATAAATAAATAAATAAACAAACAAATAAATAAAAATACTTAAGCAAAAGTCCAAGGTCAGTAAAGACTAGAGTGTGAAACTCTTGTCCCACATAAATAGTTTTTAAATTTTTCAGTCAGTGGGAGAAAATGGACCCAGCTATATAACTCTAGACTTGGAATGACTGTTCTCTATTGGGCATGCACCTTTTAATAGCAGCTTTAGTTCTGAAGAGTCAGGTTACTTCATCTGGAACTGGGCATCATAATGCGGGGAGGTGGGGACACAGGGTCCTTTCTAGTCATAACATTCTCTGAGTCAGGGGCAGGGAAAAAGGTAGCAGCATCCTTGTTTCTCTCTCTTCCAGCTATTGTCCGAGGCTAGGGTTGGGCAGGCCTTGCAAAGGTGGGTTATCAAAGAAGACATAGGGCAGGACAGAGTTCCTTGTTATTGGGAACTGGGGCTGTGATTTTCAACATGGGAATTCCAGAATGGTGGCTGATAATGGTTGACTGAGGATGTAGTTAGTATATTCCCATTTAGGGTCCTACCCAGTAAGTGGCTCCTCAGTACTCCTTGTCACATGCACAATACCAGACAAAATCATGTGGCACGGAACTTCTTTCTATCCCCTATAAAAGCCAGATACTTTCCTTTGTTTTGGGGCTTTTGTCTGAAGGCTGTCTTCTCTGCTACATGATGGACATTTCTCTTATTCTTACTTTAAGTTATTCCTCTTTTTCAAAAAAGATTGATTTTTTTTTTTCTCTTTTTGAGACAGGATCTCCCTGTTGCCCCAGCTGGCTTGGAACTTGCTATGTAGACCAGGCTGGCCTCAGTCTCACAGAAACCTGCCTCTGCCTCCTGAGTGTGCTGGAGTTAAAGGTATGTGACCCCACGCCCAGCAAAGATTGATTTTTTTTTTTTACATTTATTTATTCATGTGTGTGCCTGTGGAGACCAGAAGAAAGTGTTGGATCTCCTGGAGCTGGAGTCATAGATGGTTATGAGCCTCCTGCCGTTGGTGCTGGGAATAGAACTTGGGTCCTCTGGAAGTACAGGAAGCACTCTTAACCATTGAGCCATCTCTCCAGCCCCAAGCTATCCCTCTTAATGAAGCTTCTCTCCAGACTTTAAAGGGAAGCCTTTCTCTTCCTTTGAGGCCCTGTTATGCTGTTTTGAATATAATGTACTGTTCCTTTCTAATGCTCTTCCACTGCAGGGCTTAATCACGGTCTCAAGGCCCTTCCTCCTAATAAAGCTCATCTCTGAAGGGTAATTCTGTGACAGCTCCTTGCAAGAACCAACCAGCCTGCTGTTTTGTACCTTCTTCTCTAACAGTTATTTGAACTCAGTTGTTCAAACATTCTTGTAATTGGGCAGGATGATGTCACCACAGCTCTGGGTGCTTACAGTGCTAATACAACTGCAGATATAAAAATCCTAAGAGGAGACCCATACTTCTCAAACAGAAAAAAGCTCAACCACGAAGAAAACACGCAACTCCATTATTCTGAAACTCAATCAAAATTATCCTCTGGAGTTGTATATTTGGCATTTGAAACTGTACAACTGGTGAAGAATATATACTTCCCTTCTCACTGTAAACCTGGAATTGGCCAGTTTTGGGTGGTTATGAGACTGGGAGCTTCCTTCATCCATTGTTAGGTGGTCTCTGGGTTCTACTGATGGCTAAGAGGCTTCTTCATGAAGAAGGGCTTCCAGAGTTAAATACAATGGTGCCTAGAATGTTCTCAGAGCTCTAAGGCCATTGCTATGAAAATCCATGGAGCTTTCAAGTAACAAAGGTTTTTAAAACTTCAGCAAACCATAAATTGTGTAATAGATCAGGTGAACATAAAAAGTACAGTTCAGGCAATAAAATCTGTGATTTATTCTGCCAAGCCAGCAAGAAGTGACATATCTTAAGTCCTCATGAATTTACCAACTACCTTAAGAAACAGCATGTCATTCAAGAGGAACAGGATGGATTGAGAAAGGGCTAAGGACAAACTCTGGATTTAGACTTCGGTTTGAAAGTCAGCTCTATTACATGACTCTAGGAGACCTACTTAACCCCACATTTAACCTTTAAAAATTTTTTTTCTGTGAAGGGTGTGTGTGTGTGTGTGTGTGTGTGTGTGTGTGTGTGTGAAGTGTGGGTGTGTGAGGGCTGTGATGCTCTTGTGGGGGCCAGAGGACAACCTCGGGTGTTGGTTCTGGCCTTCCAACTTGAGACAGGATCTCTTTGTTGATGTTGCTCATTGCTGTCCTACTTTGCTTTTGTTTGCTGTGATAAACACCATGACCAAAAGCACCTTGGGAGGAAGGGGTTATTTGGCTTACACTTCCGATTGCAGTCCATCATTGAGGGAAGTCAGCCAGCGAAGGAACTCAAGCAGGAGCAGAGGCAGGGATCACGGAGGAATGCTGCTTACTGGCTTGCTTCCTCTGGCTTGCTCAGCTACCTTTATTATACAGCTCAGGTCCACTTGCCCAGGAATGGCACTGCCCACAATGGGATGGGCCCTTCTACATCAATTAACAATTAAGAACATACCCCAAAGACATGTCTGCAGGTCAATCTGATGGAGGAAATTCTTCAATTGAGGGTCCCTTTTCCCAGCTGTCTCTAGTTTATGTCAAGTTGACAAAAACTAACCAGCACAGTCACTGCTAACTCCAGGCTAGCTGGCTTCTCAGGACAGGAGTGCCGGGACTACAGACCTATGTTACCAAGCCCAGCTTTATTGTTGGTTCTGGAGATTTAAATTCAGGTCCTCATGCTTGTATGGCAAATACTTTACTCACTGAGTCATCTCTCTGGCTCCATATTTAACTTTTTAAGCCTCATTTTCTTCTTGGGGATACCATGAGTTTCAACCTTTTGTAGGGCCTGGTACACACTCAGCACTGAAACAAGGTAGCTGTTATTTTTATTAATTATAACAAATCTGTAAGGTCAACTATTTGTTTTACACATAAAAACAGAAGTTTGGGAAGTTTCAAACTTTTGACAAAGTGCAGCTCATTATTAAGTGGAGCTGGGAGCTGTTAGCACCAAGTCAACATGTTTGGCAGCACAACCACAGCCTCTACTGTCTAGATCCAAAATTGGAACTTCCTGAAAATAACAAATATGGATGGTTCAATAAAATATGACATCTGGTTAAACAGATGCCCCCACCTTCCAAATCAGGACAGCTCCTCAAATAAGACAGAGGTGCCAAGCCTGAGTATAGAGTAAGAATGCAAAGGGTTGTTCGGGGCTAGGGAGACATTTGGGGGACCCTACATTTTCTTTTCTCTTCAGTGTGCATCCAACCTGAAAGAACAGCTTGTGCTGATGGAATTGTACTAACCAGGGCTTTCCAAAGCCACTTGTTGCTTTTTGCCAGCTGTCTGTGCCAGTGACCTAGAAACTATTTCAAAACTTATTTTTATTTTCTAAGGGGCTGGAATTTCAATAAAACACAGTCCACACAACTCAGACCCTGAGTCTTTACATTTAGAAATTAATCCCCAAACAAATGGAATACCTTTTTAGTGACCTGGATAAACTCACAGTCAAGCTACAGGAGGAAATAACTAAATCTGTCATGCAATACTTTCAAAAATGTCTGCAACTTAAAGCAGATATAAGAGATTTAGGCTAGCAATTATTGAAACTCCAAAAAAGAATTTGGCCTGTGGACACACACACACAAACCTAACTATTCCATAGAAATGACATTGCATGCCTCGTTTGTTTATTTATTTATTATTGTGTGTGTACATAATCTATGTGCATCATATATGTGTGTAGGTCAGAGGCCAACTTTGTGGAGTCAGTTCTCTCTATCCATCTTTACACGGATTTCAGGGATCAAACTCAGGTGACCTGCTTGCAAGGCAAGTACCTTTACCCCCTGAGCTATCTTGCTGGGCCCTTAAGTCATAATACTTTAAACACACATAAAAAGATATTGTGAAAGGAAAATAGAAGTCTACTTGTAAATAATACTCACATTAATTTATAATGACTCCAGTAAATAATTTATTTTTTAAAACAATCTCCAGAGATACAGTATCATGTATTTCAAATCAGAATTTCTTTAGGTTAGGGCTAATTTTCAAACTGAGCCTTAAACTAATCGAAACATTTTTTAACCCTGCCCCCCACCCCCCACCAAGCCCAGGGTAAGAGCATCAATAAAACCTTTATAGAGAAAAAGGAGAATCTGGTTGTATACTCCCAGGCGAGTGACTTCTAAGAGATGTGAGGAGTTGCATCCTGAGTGCAGCTGTTCTCCCACCTCCGCTCACATCTCAGTCTCTTCAGAGACATTTGCAAAGCTATGGGGAAGGACACACAGGAAACAACAAAGGGCTCAGTGGCCCCTGGAGGAGTTCTTTGGCACAATGGAGATCAGACAGTGAATGGTATGTGTATGTCTGTTTAGTTACCTGGGACTGAATCTCACTGTGTAGCTCAAACTGGCCTTGAACTCAGGCTTCCTGCCTTAGGTTCTTGTTCCACGCCTGGCATTTAGTAATCCGAGTGCTTATGTTGAAACATGGTTCCTGTAACAGCTGGTCTAACTTAAATAAAAAGTTTGCAGCTCACAGTGCACCTGAAGACATCATTGCTCTTCTTGGAAGAACTAGACTAAGCAGTGTTCACATGCTTAAAAAGAAGAAACAAACATACTGAGCTTAAACATACCGAAATTCTGGATCCATATGCTTAGCACCGCCACCGCCCCCCCCCCTTCCAGTGTGGAAGGTGCTTTACAGAAAAAGAGATATGGATTTTTTTTTTTTGAGAAGTGGAATTATTTCCTGAGAGAAACTGTTTACCAAGGGAGGATAACAGGTTTGCGGTGACTCTCCTGGGGACAAATGAATGGTGACTGAATTAGACTTCTATATCCTGGGTTTATAAATGCCACGAAGACTATAAAGCTTATCTTTATGTGTCTGATACCAGGTATTTATATTTAAAAATATTTAGAAGAACATATTGGGGCAGAGGACAATAGGCAGGGAAGGGACAGTGCAGATGGGAGGGCAGTGGACTAGGTCTGGATTCAGTGTTTCTGCATTTTCCTCCCCCTTGAACTTTAGTTGCTCGGTCCCTCTTGGTTCTCCCCACTCACACATGATTTCCAATGTCCCCCTAGCTCTAACTCCAAGATTATTGCAACTTTGTTAATGTCCACTTTTTAGGCTTCATTCAAATGATTCATCAGAATGCTAGAGCAAGCTAGGACACTTGATTTCTATGGCACCTGCTTATTCAGCTAAACATATTGATCCATTTGCTTAGCACCGCCACCGCCCCCCCCCCTTCCAGTGTGGAAGGTGCTTTACAGAAAAAGAGATATGGATTTTTTTTTTTTGAGAAGTGGAATTATTTCCTGAGAGAAACTGTTTACCAAGGAGGATAACAGGTTTGCGGTGACTCTCCTGGGGACAAATGAATGGTGACTGAATTAGACTTCTATATCCTGGGTTTATAAATGCCACGAAGACTATAAAGCTTATCTTTATGTGTCTGATACCAGGTATTTATATTTAAAAATATTTAGAAGAACATATTGGGGCAGAGGACAATAGGCAGGGAAGGGACAGTGCAGATGGGAGGGCAGTGGACTAGGTCTGGATTCAGTGTTTCTGCATTTTCCTCCCCCTTGAACTTCAGTTGCTCGGTCCCTCTTGGTTCTCCCCACTCACACATGATTTCCAATGTCCCCCTAGCTCTAACTCCAAGATTATTGCAACTTTGTTAATGTCCACTTTTTAGGCTTCATTCAAATGATTCATCAGAATGCTAGAGCAAGCTAGGACACTTGATTTCTATGGCACCTGCTTATTCAGCTAAACATATTTGGTCCAACAAAGACACACAAATAAGGCAAACTGACACTTGCAAGCATGCCAGAGCCCAGAACTGCATCCTGAATAAGAAGCTACAGAATAGGCTTCCAATTAAAAAAGCTCAATATGTTTGTTTTCTCCTGTTATGAGTCCTGAAAGAGCTGGGAGTGGTAGTGCATGTGTGGTAGCACATGCCTTTAATCTCAGCACTCCAGAGGCAGAGGCAGGTGGACAGATCTCCGAGTTCAAGGCCAGCCTGTTCTACATAATGAGTTCCAGGTCAGTCAGAGAAAGAAAGTTTTATGATAGCCCTATAAATTCATACCTGTCTCCTATAGTGACCTAAAAATGATTTAAAGGGAACTGTGCAAAATAGCATAAACAAAACAATGAGTCACCAGAATGACCTACATCATAGCTACGACTGGAAACCCCAAACTTGGGATTCAGCTTCCAGTCCCCCTTCCCCCGTGTGAAAGAGGAATTCCACCTGGTCACCCAGAATTCCCAGAGAAGGCAAGGGGAAGGTGAAAGCAGGCACGCACTGGGCCGGGCCACATTTGTGTACTTGTTGGCGCTTGTAGGAAGCAGTTCTTCCTTGCGGGCCGTGATAAAAAAAACATACCAACAGCGTTCTCAGGAACTTCCTAGAGGAGCTGTGATCCTTAGCTCCCAGGCTAGGAGAGAATGCTCAGTACCAGAGGATGGCTTCATTGTGATGGAGACTCAGCCCCACACTGCCTGGATTCAAACTCCTGTTCTCACTGATAAGCTGGGTGGCTTTGGATATGTTATATAAATCTACCCCTAGCCTTTTGATGTCTCTGATCTCACAGGAGAAATAGTATCTTTGAAAACCGAATAAGCCTTATATAGTGTTCTCTCTTATTTAACAAAAAAACAAACTAAAAGCAACTGGGGTGGGCAGTGCTGGAACACAGCCATGTCTCCAGATCTCTGACCTGCCTTGACCCAAGGAAGAATTTAGAGAAGTGTGATCTCAAAGAACTTTCTATAAAATGGAAATGTTTCATATATGTTCTGTCTAATACAGTCAGCACTGGTAGCTACCAACCTCTAGAAATGTGGCTAGTATGAGTGAAAATTGAACTTTAAAAATATGTAGTATTTTTATTATTCTTTTGGGAATTTTATACATGGATACAATGTTTTTTGATCATATTAACCCTTACTGCTTCCTGACTCCTCCCAGATACACCCCTCACCTCTCCACCCTCTCAGAACTTCATGTCCTCTTTTATTTTTTTTTTAGCCCACTGACTCTAATTTGTGCTACCCATATACTCATGAGTGTGGGGTCATTCACTGGAGTGTGGTCAACCTATAAAAGACCACACCACTCAAGAAAACTAACTCTCTTCCTCCTGACCAGAAGCCATCAACTGCGGCATTGCATGACGGGCACACTCACATACATGCAGGCAATACACTCATACACATAAAATAAAAATAATAAATTTTTTTTTTTAAATGAATGCTATGGCACTGGGGAGATAGCTCAGTGGTTAAGAGCACTGGCTGTTCTTACAGAGGACCACGGTCGATTCCCAGCACCCACATGGTGGCTAACAACTGTCTGTCCGTGACTCCAGTTCCTGGGGATCTGATGCCCTCATCTGACCTCTGTGGGCATTGCCTGACATGGGTAAACTTACATACATGCAGACAATACACTCATACACAAAAAATAAAGATAATAACTATAATATTTTTAAACGAATGTTATGACTCAGGTTTTCTTTATTTTCTTTTATTTTCTGTACTGTGACTTAGAAACACTGCAGGAGCTCATGAGCCCCACCCTCCCCCATGCTGGAAAGTTGACTGGCTTGATCTTGTTCAGGCAACCATAGCTGCTGTGAGTTCATGAGTACAGTGGTCCTGTCATGTTCAGAAGACACTGCTTCATTCTGGTTCTCTCCAACTTCTCACTACTGTAGTCTTTCCGCCCTTTCAGCCGTGACAGTGCCTAAGACTTGGAGGGGCTGACGTAGATGCCCCATTTGTGGCTGAGCACTCCACAGACATTTATTCCCTGTACTTTGACCAGTTGTGAGTTTGTTAGCCTCTGTCCATTGCACAAAGAAATTTCTAAAACAGAACTTCCAATTTAACATAAATAGCCACAGATGGCAAGTGACTACTGCACTGGACAGTGTACTGCAGGTGCTATATCCAGAGAGATGAAACACCAAGTCATTTCTTTCCTCCAGGAAGCTGTTTATTGTGTTAGCATCTGGCTCTGATTCCATGAGATAGTTCTCAAAAGCAGAGCTTCGAACAAATACCCAGCCTTTTATACCTCTGTTAAGTTTCCCTTTACAGTTTAGTTCTTTGTAGTGGATAAGTGGTCACGCACATATCCTGAATGAGTGCTCTGTGCTACAAGGTCATGACAGGCAGAACTGTGTACATGCAGTCAGGCACGGACCGTGTTGCCTTTCTTTTTCTTTGTTCTGGGGGATTACTACCACAAGAACACATAGAAAATTCTGTGACTGCAGTTTTTTTCTTTTTTGTGTATGTGGCTTGCATGCATTGTTTGTATGTGTGGTGGCATATTAGTGTGTGCATGCATGTGAAGTGTCTTTCTCAGTTGCTTTCTACCTTATACATTAAGGCAGGGTCTCTTGCTTGCTGGAGCTTGTCGATTCAACTGTCTAGCTGGTCAGCTTGTTCTGGGGATCCCACCTCCTGCCTCCTGAGTGCTGAGATTACAGAAAGGTTGTCACATCTGCCTGGCGTTTATGTGGGTGTTGGGAATTCGAACTCTGGTCCTCATGTTTGTGCAGCAAGTGCTTTACCCACTGACTATCTCTTAAGCGCTGAAGTCTGATTGGAAATGGTAAACTCCCTCCCAGGAACATCTCTAAATGTCATCATTGGATAAGTTTTGGATGAATATGAAGCCATGAAGAACTCTGGACTCTAGTCCCTGACACTCTTAACTTGTGCATGGCCAAATCTTTTCCAGGTAGATGGGTATCCCTGTGCCTTGAGCTGTAGAAAGATGAAGGGTGACTGAGTAGGATGCCAGCCTGTGTGCTAAGGGAAGACCAGGGATATCCATGGCAAGGCCAAAAGCGTCCTACAAAATTGCT
Source organism: Nannospalax galili (assembly GCF_000622305.1). Lineage (NCBI taxonomy): Eukaryota > Metazoa > Chordata > Mammalia > Rodentia > Spalacidae > Nannospalax > Nannospalax galili. The sequence goes on from NW_008336888.1 coordinate 3,619,220, forward strand.
TTGAATCCACTTCAGAATACAAAGGAATGGGCTTTGGCCTGAATAATTAAATTTTTAAAAAGATTTGTTTATTTGAAAGCGGGACATGGTGGTACACGCCTTTAATTCCAGCACTTGGGAGGCAGAGGCAGGCGGATCTCTGTGAGTTTGAGGTCAGCCTGGTCTACATCTCGAGTTCCAGGTCAGCTGGGGCTACAGGGAGACCCTCTCAAAAAAGACGAAAAAAAAAAAAAAAAAAGAAAAAGATTTATTTGAGATAGGGTCTCACTATGTAGCCCTGGCTAGGGTGGAACTTGCTACATAGACCAGGCTGGCCTTGATCTCACAGAGATCCATCTGCCTCTACCTCCCAAGTGTTGGAATTAAAGGTTTATGCCACCACACCTGGCCCTTAATGTTAATTTGTTTTTATTTTATGAGTGTTTGCATGTATGTATAGCGCTTGTATGTCTGGTGCCCAGGGAGGTGTCAGATCCCCTGGAATTGGAGTTATAGACAGTTGTAAGCCATGATATGAGTGCTGGTTACCAAACCAGGCCCTCTGCAGGAGCAGTAAGTGCTCTTAACCACTAAGCCACCTCTCCAGCCCCTGTCCTAGACAATCTTAAAGCACGTAGCTAGCTTTCCTGAATGCTGGCTTCATTTCCCCCAGGGCTCTGTTAACTTTGAAGACAGGTATTTGCTAGTATACTTTCCAAGGCAGGTCACTCTGAAAAGGCACTCCAGGGTGACTACGCAACCTGTAGCAGGGATCCCATGCAAAGGGAAGCAAGAGCTGCTGCAATCAGTACAAAGTTTCACATAACTCATGTAACATAAAGGCAAGATCAAGGGAAAGTAAGACAATAAATGTGCTTAATTTTAACACTTGAAATGCTCAGGTACAACTGCATCATAAGGATGCTGAGTCAGCAAACCCGCAATGACTCACATGAAAACATCACCAGTATTGCTGTCAGTGACAAGTTTAAAGCAGGTATAACTCATGCACAAGTTGTGACCAAAGTACAGTGGAATCGTCCCTTAATTGTACGGTAGTTGTATTCTTGGAAAACTCATAATATATTAAAAATATACAAGAAAATATCTTGTTTTTCAAAAAAATGTATTTATTTATATTTTGTATGAGTTATGCTTGCATGTATGTAAGCATATCCATGTCATGCAGTGCCTGTGGAGGACAGAAGAGGGTGTTGGATTCCCTGGAACTGGAATTACAAACCATTGTTAGCTGCCATGTAGGTGCTAGGATTCAAACCCAGGTCTTCTGCAAGAACAGCCAGTGCCCTTACCAGCTGAGCCATCTCTCCAGCTCATTCCTCTTGCCCTGCTCTCTGTCATGGAACTGGCCTGGCACACTGTTTATTGACAGCCTCAGCTACAACTCTCAGCAGGACATCATTAAACTTCTGGTCCTGTTCCTGTGTGTTTTTTTCTCTCCTATAACGCCCCATTTTTCACACCTCTCAGTGCTCTAACCTTTAACATTCCAGCTCAACTCCTGGCATGCTGAGAAAACCTTCCACCAGATGTCCTCTTCCTGTCGGTACCCACACTGACAATTTAAAACAATTTAAAAACAATTTAACCAAGGGGCTGGAGAGATGGCTCAGCAGTCAAGAACACTAGTTGTTCTTGCAGAAGACCCAGGTTTGAATCCCAGCACCCACATGGCAGCTAAGAACTGGCCATAACTTCAGTCCCAGGGGATCTGACAGCCTCTTCTGACCTCTGCGAGCATCACACAACACGGGTGCACTCACCTACATGCAGGCAATACACTCATACACATAAAAAATAATAAAATAATAAAATATTTTTTAAAAAACCTATTTAACATGAAAAAAAGAAAATATGGCTGGGGATGTAGCTCAGTTGGTGAAATACTTGCCTAGTATTATGCATGAGGTCCTGTGTTCAATCCCTAGCGCCAGGGATTACACACCTGTAATCCCAGCACCAGGGAGGTGGAGTTCAACGTCATTCTCAGCTACATAGTAAGTTTGAGGCCAGTCTGTACTATGTAAGATCCTGCTTCAAAAATACATATAGTGAGTGATAGATTAAAAAGTTATACTACCAGTGTTTTTGTACAAAGAGCTCTGTAGGGAGGACCATGGACAGAGGGCTTTAAAAACAGTGTGAACCATGCTGATCTTTGTCCCACAGGGGTCTGATGGTTTGACAGCAGGTGAATTGTGCAGGCTGGTGGTGCAGTTCCTTACCCAAAGAGAATATGGGCGCTTTACCAGCACTGCCTGATACAGGTTTATTGCTGGGTATGGAAGTCCAGGGGCAATAGTCATTTTCTGTTATTTCAGTTTTGGTGTTTGTCCAGTATTTAGCTCTGGTCTTTGACCTGTGAAAATTGTTTATATATCAAAGTACTGTGAGCTATAAGAATCAAAGTCCAAGTTGGAAGCAGCATGAATCATAGGAAATGTATTAGTTCATGACACTTGTTCCAGTTTGTTTCTCCATTGCTGTAACAAAATACTCTGACCAATACCAACTTGGGGAGGAAAGGGTTTATTTTATCTTACATCTCCTGGATCACAGTTCATCACTGAGGGAGCCCAAGGAACTCAGGGCAGGAACCTGGAAGCAGGAGCTGAAGCACCAGCCATGGAGGAACTCTGCTTACTGGCTTGCTCCCCTGGCTCCTGCTCAACCTGCTTTTGTGTACAACACAGGCCCACCTGCCAGGGGTAGCACCACCCACCGTGGGCTGAGGCCACCGCCCCCATCACTCAATAATCAAAAGATGCCCCACAGACATGGCCACAGGCCAGTCCAATGGAGGCAATTCACTAGTTGAGGCTCCCACTTCCCAGGTGTGTCAAGTTGACACTAAAGCTATCCAGCATAGCACTTGAGGACCAGCAGTTAAGTAGACCCCCAAGGGTGACATACTCAGAGGTCTTAAGCTTAGGCCCCCTGTGCTTTGGGCTCTGCCTTCCTGTTGCTCAATCCTCAGGCTGGTTCTGAGATGAGTATTGAATTTTAGGTACCACCTTCATTTATAACCATGTAGAGAAGATGCTTTCTGGTGACTTCCTCTTCCCCAGGAGAAGGCTGTGAAGTCTTGGCAGACCTTCCTCTGTTGCATCAGCTGACACTGCACCCTGTTCTCACTGGCTTGCGTGGGTCTAGATTGATGAACTTGTTAATGGGGATGTGCAGGGTAAAAAATCTGTAGGCTCACTTGGACCATTTGTTTTGGAAGTGGATGGAGCTGCTCTTGGCAATTAGTGGACAAGGGTCATAGGTGTGGTATGTTCCAAAGCACTGTAACAGCTTGGCACAAGTTGTTGTACTCCCCACATGGTTCTGAGTGTTCTGTTGGACATTTGTGTGTGAAGAAAACAAAAACTTTTACAACTATCTGAGACCCTAACTCTGTTTTACAATTTTTTTTAATTTAAAAAAATTTTTAATGTATTTGAGACAGGGTCTCACTATGTATCCCTGGCTAGCCTGGCACTCACTCTGTAGATCAGGATGGCCTCAAACTCACAGAGATCCACCTGCCTCTGCCTCCCAAGTGCTGGGATTAAAGTGTACCATCATGACCAGCTCCATTTTATAGTTTATTATTTTATGTGTATGAATGTTATGCCTGCATGTGTGTAAGTGCATCCATGTTGTTCAGTAGCTATGGAGGACAGAAGACAGCACTGGGTCCCCTGGAGCTGGGGTTATGGACAGTTGTTAGCCACCATGTGGGTGCTGGGATTCAAACCTGGGTCTTCTGCAAGAATAGCTAGTGCTCTCAACCAATGAGCCATCTCTCCAGTCCTCCGTTTTATATTTTAAAGCAAGATATTTTGGGCTGGAGAGATGGATCAGTGGCTAAGAGCACTTCCTGTAGAAGACCTGAGTTTGAATCCCAGCGCCCACAGCACAGCAGCTCTCCTGGGCCTAGACGGGCTACTTACCCCTCTCTGCATCAGTTTTCTCAGATTATGAGACATGGACATTGCACTGCCCTAGGGGTCCAGGGATGAAAACAGTTGAGGGTAAGTGACCTGCCTAATTGGGAGGTGCTTAGTCATGGCAGTTATCATCACACTTAAATCTACATGAAATTCACACAAATTAGTTTCATAGCATTTATAAGCCAAACACAAATGAAAGGTCACACGTATAACAGTGTTTAAAAAGAAAAGCTTTGTTGGGTTGGCGAGATGGCTCAGTGGGTGGCACTTGCCACCAAGCCTGATGATCTAAGTTCGATACCTGGGACCCACAGGGTGGAAGGAGACTACCAACTCCAGAAAGTTGTTCTCCGACCTCCATGTGTATGCTGTGGTGTGTGGGCACCACCCCCATACACAAAATAAAGACGTAATAACATTTTTTTTAAAAAGCTTTGCTTTTTTTAAACAGTCAACTGCAATCCATTACAAAATCCTGAAATATGATACACTAAGAAAACAGATTGTGACTGAGGATTTATAAATAACATTTATTGGGTATTGCTGAATAAAGAATGCAGGGCACACAATACAAAGAAATCAGCACTTAAAAGGAAGCACAAATCTTAAAAATGCAGCATATTTACATCCACTGACCAATTTCAAATATCTATTTAGATTTACAGAGGTGAAGCTACTTCCAGAGCTTTCATTCTAAGCATACTTCAAAAGAGTTCTAGTGTTATCCATTTTAATGCCAGCTGTTTCTGTTTGTTTTATAGTTCCACCAAGCATGAGTAATTAAAAGTGAGACTTTGCAAGCTGATCCTGAAGAAGCCAGTCAGGAATTATGGAACAGTTCTTTAAGACAGGATAAAGCCACACAAAAGGAAAAGTGTCAATGCCAGATACATAAATACAGGAGAAGTTCTCAACAAGGAAAAAAAAGGCAAGTCAACAACAAGCAGGAGCACAAACGCCTTTGCTCAGGAACACAAAGCCATTAGTTCTTCACTACAATTTCCAGGTTTTGGTCAATGAACAATTATTAAGTCTTCATACTCTGTAATAACCTAAAAAACATGATTTATATATTAAAGGATTAAGAACAAAAGGAGCCTTCAAACACTACTGAGAACTGCAATGCAGTTTGGGGGCCAGATTCTGATTCACAAAACACAACCATTCTTATGGGACAGACTTCGTGACACCTAGTGCAATATCATTCAGGGCTCCTGACTCAGAAATAGCCCCCCAGTCCTGCCACTGTGGAACTGCAGAGATGGGTAGTGTTTGTTAGGATCACACATTAATGATGGTAAACCATGACGACACTGTCTTTCTTTCTATCTTGATGGCACCTCAGAATTATGGTGACAGATTGTGATAAGTTAGATTTTTCTCTACTAATTATTCTCTTGAAAGCGTTTTCTGACATTTTTCAAGATTACCTCTAAAATAAAAATGAGAGAAAACTGAGTGAGCAGAGCGAACTCTGCAAGTTGATTCTTCACAGACACGATAAGCAAATCCGTTTACAACAAACCAAAATTACCCCAAGGCAGCTAAATGTAAGATTAAATTAATCTATTTTGAAGAGAACATTGCTAATTTTCAAAAACTTTCATTTGATTAGACTCGAAAATGTTCCTCAGAAGTCAAAGTCTCTAACAGTTCTAATTTTCCATATAACTATATAAAAAAAAAAAATCAAGATCTAAGTTGAAAGGTATCACTCTCTTTCCCCTCCCCAGAAAAAGTAAATAAAAACCAAAAAAGAGGGCTCTCGAAAACAAATAAAAGCCAAGATAGCTAACAAAGCTGAATCACAGAAGAAACCAGATTGCTTTCTGGACAGGTCACTGGTCCTACGTTAGGGTTGGGTCCTCCCCACGGGGCCCTCAGCCTCTGCTGTTAGCTTCCTTTCTGGTCAATACTATGCTTTGATCACACAAGCCTAGGGGAAGGTTTCTCTCAGGAGTCAGGCTGTAACAGAGGTAGCAGGAGGATGCCGTGTGGCCAACCACAGGACAAGAGTCAAAGGAACACATCAGTCTTCTAAAAAGTAAGTGAAAATGCAGAGAGAAAATGGGTAGCCCTCACTACCTGGCTAAGAAAAATTCTAAGATCTGAGAATAGGCAGCCGAGAAACAGGCCCGGGGCTCATCTCCAGGAGCCCCTTTAATGCACCAGCTCAGGCTGGTTTTCCACAAAGGGCAGCACCCCACTCACATAGTAGGCAATGCCCAGAGACAGCAAAGCAATGACAAAGATCAAGAGCAAGACCCTCCAGAAGCCCAGATCCTCCACAAACTCTTGCCACGTGGTTCGGAAGCTGGAGAGCACTCCTTCACCTTGCTGGAGGTTGGGGTTGAGGAGAGAATGGCTTTCCATGGCACTGTGGGAGAAGGAAGAAAAGGAAGGGGCATGAAAAGACATTTCACTCACTTAAAACATGAAACTAGAGGAGCTGTTGTACTTAAGAGTAGGCTAACCTTATAATGCAACACTTACAAGAAGAAAACTAACGTGTAGATGCTCTAGCCCACACAATGTGCTGGCTTATATATTCACAGGTGTCCAGACATCTACCTTAAACCATAAACTGATAAACTATAATGATTAGATTCTTGGTTTAGTACCCAGCAGACAATAAAAATCCCAATCAAGAAGTCCTAGTGGCTCTTGCAAAGGATTTGAGCTGGGTTCCCAGCACCCACATTAGGCAGTCCACAATTGCCTGAAACTCCAGTTCTAGGGGAGCCAATGCCCTCTTGACTCAATGGACTCTGTGGGCATCTGTACTTACTTACTTACTTACTTATACACACACACACACACACACACACACACACACACACACACACACACTTAAAAATAATAAAATAAATCTTAATGGGAGTGTCTAGGGAGAGTGGGAAGGGAAGTTGAGGATGAATGGATAACCAAGAAACAGTGTACGCATGAAATTGTCAGAGTAAGTAAATAAAAATTTAAAAAAAAAAAGAAGTCCAAGGAAGAGGTCTTGAGATAGAGCAAATGCATTGTCTCCATCAAGAGAGCACACAAAAAGACATTTTATTATACATTTAGAAGATTCAAAATGTGCTGGGTATTGTGGCACAATGTCTCAAAAAGAAAGACTCAAAATGAACCTTCATAATTTGAGAATTCATGTAAATAAAAACAAGAAAAACTGAGTAAATTTTAGAAACCACTACAATACAGTATGTGGATGTGAAAGTCAAAAGGGAATTTATCTCTTAATTTCATTTAACTGTGTGCCCAGTTAAGAATTCTCTAAGTAAAATCTTCTAATAATGGAAGCTTACTCCTCAGTCTGTAGTACATGTGAAGTTGTCTTTGGACTTTTTTTTTTTTTTTAAACGTAGTGGAGGGGGTTGGTGGCATGCATGCACCTGATACCATATGAAAATCAAAGGATGACTTTTGGGAGTCACTTCTCTTTGCAACTCAGGCTTATGCAGCAGGTGCTTTTACCCACTAAGCCATCTTGCTGGCCAGGAGTTAAGATTTTTCTCCTACTAGTTTATTCATGTGTTTATCTATTTATTGATAAGGTCTCACTGTGCAGGACAGCCTTGGCAAGAACTCACTTTGCAGCTGAGGATGGCCTTGAACTCTCAATTCCCTGCTTCAAACCTCCAAGCACTGGGAATACAGGTGTGTGTCACTATGCCCAGATTTCTCCTACTTACGCTTTATCTTACACCTTAACAGAGAATGAATTTATTTTCCTTCTGCAGAGACCGAGTCTAGTTGGTAGTGTGGAGTCTATAAAACACTGACTCAGGTGTTCACAGCATTATGGTCAGCAGTGTAACTGCCACAGAAAAGCCAGGAGCCCTGCCTTCACATGTGATACGCCAAAAGCTCAAGGGATTAGCACTCAGCTATAGCACAGTTTACAGGCCAATGACAGGGTGTCATTGGGACTTTAGTTACAAAGACCATAATAGTATGTATCAACGGTCCACTGGTTACAGAAGCTCACTGCTACCCTTCTAAACCCCTTCCTTCATATTCTTCCAGCCATCTGGGTCCAGAACAATGAAAGCAGCACACAGCAATGACTGGAGGTGTGTTTACCACAAAATCCGAACACATACATACAGACTGGCAGCTTTTTATCCCACGACTAGATTTGACTTCTTGACACTGTTAAGCAAAGGTGAGTTCACCACTGCTGGAGATCTGCTCCAGGCTCCAGCAGCTGACTTCCTAACAAGTCACTGTGCTCAACACCCAAATTCTTTTTATATTAAAAAGTGTTTACACTTTGAATAAAACAAGACACTTTCAGTAAGAATTTACAATACAGAAATTTAAGAAAATTCTAGCAAGCCTATAATAAGAACTCTGAAAAGGCCTAAATAGTAAAATTAAGATAAAGAGGTTTTGCACAGGCTCAATCTGACCTATCTGAAGTTTACTATGTCTGAGCTGACATCTCACATTGACAGACATGTGAGTAAAATGAGAATTCTGTGAGCATTCTCTCTTCCTAGACAAAGTCCATGACGCTCTGTCAACTTCTGACAGATTTTATCCAGTGAAATGCTTCTTACTTACTGTCCAGGGACCAACTGACTCCAGTAGAGAGACAGGTGTGAAGCGTGGGATGTTGGGGTGTGGGTGTGGGTATAATCTGGGATTTTTTGTTTGTTTTGAGAAAGGGTCTCACTCTGTAGAACTACTGAACTTCTACCATGGCACTAAGGGACAAGAGTAAAATAGGGAAACTGACTAGCAAAACTGTTAATGATTTACTCTTTGAGGAACTTTGGCTGTCTACAAAGCTGTAAATAATACAAATTCCTATGCTGGAATCAAATGGCAGGATGTGGGAAAGTAGGGCTAAATATCTGCTACCATGCTACTCAAACAACTAATCACTTCTTAGTTAATAAGTAATTACAACAGGCAAAATAAAGCTAAAGTACTTCTAAGAGGGACCTAAACACTGGCTATTAATGTATGTCATAGTAAAGAAGCTTGGAGCTGGAAAGATGGCTCAACAGTTAAGAGTGCTCACTGTGTGATCATGAGGACTAGAGTTCAGACATCAGCACCCATGTAACATGCTGGGCATCCCACACACACCTGTAGCTCCAGCTGCAAGGGGATGGGAGGGTGGGGGCAGAAGATCACTTAGGCTTGCTGGTTTCCATCCTAGCCAAGAAAATGTGAGCCCCAGGTTCAGGGACTGTCTCAAAGGATTAAGTGGAAAGTGATAGAGGACACCTGACTCTGTCTTCTGGTTTCGGCGTTGAGTATGCAGGCATGCATACCAGCACATGCACACACACATTAAATAAATAAATAAATAAATAAATAAATAAATAAATAAACCTTTAACAGAAGCTTAAATAACATATTCTTTTATAGAAAGATGGAAATAAGTTTCAAGTTATTTTGGAACAACATATCTTTAGCAAAGAGTTAGCACTTTTAAAAATGCCTATAGCATTTGGACTATCAACCCATAGTGCAGAGATGAGGGGAAAGGGCTTGAGAATATGTGTTTAACTTCTTGTTTATTTATTTGTCAGCTTTTGGATAACTCAAGAGCTTGTATTATTTTAGAAGTAAAATTCTTCAACTTCTTTAGGATAATAATAAGTGCTTAAAGTGTGGCACACACTAGCCAGCATATGAAGGAGGAAGGCAACCATGGCTGCAGAGAACCAGATGAGGGTGAGCTGTGAAGTACTGATTCAGTGGTCCAAGTGCTCTATGTGATCCAAATGAAAGACCCGGGCAATCCAATACTAGGTCAACAGGTATATTTCCACTGAGAAATTTGGGAAGAGACTACATGTAGTAAACTTCACTGAATACTGAAAGCTGAAATCCATGGCAGCCCACAAGACTGCACTAAAATTGAAGCCAGGGCCACTGTTAAACTAGCAAGGCCAGGAGAGCAGAGGGTCTCACCATTTCAGAGTGACTTCAACCGTACCTTTTCAGAGAGACCTCAACTGTGTTCTCCCGTGTCCAGATGAAAAGCGAGGAGTTACTGAGGACCTCACCCATTACATCTTAGCTTCAGTTACTTAGAGGAGCCCAAATTTCATTACTTTTAACTTGTGTGAAAGTCATTTTTTGTTTAGTTTGTTTGTTTGAGATGGGGTCTTGCTGTGGAACGCAGACCAGCTTTGAACTTGTGGCAATCCCCCTTCCTCAGGCTCCTGAGTGCTAGTATTAACGGGCATGAGCTAGGTTTTAAAAATCACTTTCAAGAAATGATTTGTCTGTATTTAAAATTCTGTCTTCTTTCCCTCTCCTGTTTATTTCCCAGCATTCCAATTCCTCTCCCTTGAAATGACCATTTGATCTTTCTAGTGCTAGACAAGTCTCATCTTTCTTTTCCTTTGTTGAAATCCCACTCGTTTTTGTGATCTGTATTTAAAAGTTCACAATCAGTGTTTGTCTCTTCCCCAATAGAGCCAAGATGGCAAGTGGCTACCTGAATGTTGGGAGCATGTGGTCATGCTTTCTGTCAGGTTTTACAATTGTAATCTCAGCCATAAGGACCTATACCAGAGTTCAAAGACAGCATCAAAGCTCTACACTTGAAAGATCAAGTTCACAGTCACCACAAAAGACACAGAACTTACTGGCCTGCGCCTTAAAGAATTGTATCTTCAATACCTTTCACTCTCTGCAGTCTGCATCGTCTCCAGTTTTGAGTGGGTTCCTCTGTTAAATCCTTTTACCTCTTGTTCTTCCAAAGACTCCAGCAATCGGATGACATCTTTATTCACACCCCTGCGCTTTGCCAGAACTAAAGGGGTTGCACCTTGATGATTGCTAAAAAAAAAAAAAAATTCACAAAAATAAAGAGCTTTACAGCAATCACACCCACTACTAGTACCCATTTGTGTAGAACTCAGCGAAGAAAGACTAGGCCAACTAACTCAAAATTAACACCCAGAACAGAGCCAAAGTCAAACCAGAAACTGACATTTGAACTGACCTGTTTTTCTTCTGGGGAAGAGGAAAAAAAATACATAGGCAAAAGAATGAACAGGTGACAGTAAATAAAAGAAAAACAATCACACCCACTACTAGTACCCATTTGTGTAGAACTCAGCGAAGAAAGACTAGGCCAACTAACTCAAAATTAACACCCAGAACAGAGCCAAAGTCAAACCAGAAACTGACATTTGAACTGACCTGTTTTTCTTCTGGGGAAGAGGAAAAAAAATACATAGGCAAAAGAATGAACAGGTGACAGTAAATAAAAGAAAAAGTGAAAATCTTCTCAGGGATTAATTGGAAAGTATAGTTCTAGACTCAGTCTTACTTGGCACACTTTATAGGTATATATATATTTTAAATTGTGTGTGTGTGTGTGTGTAGACATATATATGGTCTAAGAGTTTTTTTAAAAAGCTGCCTTGGTCCACTGAGTTAACACACTAAAAACAGAATAACAGAAGAGAATCCTGCAGTCAGTTCCCACCCCATTCTGTCCTGCAGAACCATTTGATTCAGGTTATCACAGCCCCAATGAACGAACCAGGTCAGCAAGTAACTTTAGTTTAAAGTTCAAGCTCAATATTAAAGGTAAGTTGATATCTTTCCCACTCAGGAAATCAGGTATCATTAGGTCAAACAGAACAAAATAAAACAAAAAATCCCATGGCATCCTCAAACCATCCAGCCTAAAAAGGACTCTGGACCCAAGAGTGACAATGAGGCTGGTATGTTATGTGACAGAAAGCACAAGAGTCTGCAGTTTGGGGAACTAGGTTCAAATTCCATTGTCTTTTATAAGCTGTGTGACTTAACTATTCCTGGTAAAATGAACAGTTAGAAAAGGGAGGGTTGGAGTGAATGGGGGATATACCCAACATGCAATACTTGCATGAAAAAAACTAATAAGAAGAAACAAAGATAACAGAACAAGAGCTATTTAGTATGAGGATAAAAATGAACTCATATAAATAAACCTAGTCCACTTTGCAAAATTTCAAAAATAATACCAGTTCTTTCCCTCTGTATTTATATTATACTTTATAATTAATTATCAGAAGCTAGTCACTATTTTCACAGAAGAAAGAATGTTCAGCACAGATCTAGAAGTCAGCCTCTTGGTCCCACACTCACCTAACAAGATCTCATTGTCGCCAGTGACTTTCTGAACTTGTCATTACAACTGACCAATAAGGAAACAAGATCAATAGATGTCATGATTAGATCATTGCTTGAAAATCTAACAGTAAGAAATGACTAGACTTCAAAAATCACAAAGAACTTACCAAATATCAATCTTGAGTCCATTGGAAACTAAGAACTGGATGGTGTCCACGTGGCCACAGAGGTGGAGAGCTGTGTTCCCTTGGTAGTCCGTGGCCAGCAGATCAGCACCGAACTTATGCAGCAACTGGCAGATGTCTACATTCCCTCGGGCTGCAGCAAGGTGAAGGCCTGTCCTCCCTCTGGTGTCACGGATATTTGGGTCAAAGCCACTTTCCAAAAGCCGCTTGGAATAGTTAAAGTCTCCATCGATGCAGGCTTGTAGCAGGGGTACATTTGTCTGTGAAGAATCATTGACAAAAACGTAGGACATTGCTCTGATGTCGCGAATGGGAAACACCTGCAATGAGAGAGGAACATGCACTGGATGAAGCCAATCAGCCGGAAACGCTGTTTTGTGGCTTTCTCGGTCTCTTCTTTGTAATGAAGTACCTCACCAACAGAAACAACAGTCTCAGAATTATCAATTATATTTTCTTTTGCATTAAAAGGTTTTATTTTCTTCACATCTGCTGGATCAAAATAGCAATTAGATGACTGTAAAGCTCTATTTGACTTTTTATCATGTTAAAAAGACTGAGATTTTTTTTTTAACGATACAGTTGCTTAGACTTAAGTTCATTAGGTTGTTAGAAGACATATACATGATCATTAAACTTCAAACTAGCAACCTCTACATGCAAAGGCTATTGCTGACATTCTCATCTTATTTTTTTAATATTTTATTATTTTTATTTTATGTGTATGAGTGTATTGCTTGCATATAGGTAGGTGCACTTGTCATGCATACCCAAGGAGGTCAGAAGAGGGCGTCAGATCCCCTGAAACTGAAGTTATGGATGGTTGTTAGCTACCATGTGGGTGCTGGGAATTGAACCTGAGTTCTCTGCCAGAGCAGTCAGTTCTCTTAAACCACTAAGCTGTCTCTCCAGTCCCTCATTTTATTTTTTAAAAAGATTTTATTTTTATGTGTATGAGTGTTTTGCCTAGATGTTTCTAAGTGCACCATGTGCATGTGCTGGATTCCCTGGAACTGGAGTCAAGGATGGGTGTTAGGTGCCATATAGGTGCTGGGAACTGAACCACGGTCCTCGGCAAGAGTAGCTTGTGCTCTTAACAGCCGTACCATCTCTCCAGCCCAGACATTCTCATTTTAATACAAAATAATTTTTTCATATTCTTACTTCTTATATTTAAGATAGTCTATATCGTAAACAAAAGTACCTGCCTGAAAAGACTCACTTATCTAACTTAATCAAATACCCTAGAATGTTGTATTTGAGGCAAAAATTTTAAGATTTCATAAAAAGAGAAAAGTTGAGGGAAGTAATATATTGATTTAAAAATATTCAATCGACACAGATTATCCTTTTTATAGCCTACTCTACTGTTTGGTGGTCATCTCAATATATGACTTTGCCAAACTGAGGACTGAGAGGTGAGTAAAGAAGTCCTTCCTTGGGCAGGCGGGAAGGTAGGGGCAGGCAGAGCAGCACCAGGCCATTGTACCTTCCAGCTCCCTGTGTGCCAGCTACACGTCCTCATGCACAAGTGCCTCAGCTCTCAAGACAATTTGCTTTACAAGATCTCTACTCTTTCCCTTGATTCATTTTAGAAAATAAAGTTTATCTAAAGAAATTTTTTTATGGGCTGGAGAGATGACTCAGCAGTTAAAAGCACTGGCTGTTCTGGCAGAAGACCTGGGTTTGAATTCTAGCACCCACATGGTAGCTAATAACTGTCCATAACTCCAGTTCCAAGGGATCTGACAGCTTCTTCTGTCCCCTACAGGCACTATACAACACGGGTACACTTACACACATGCAGGCATAACACTCATAACACATAAAATAAAAATAAATTTAAAAAAATTTTAAAAGAAACTTTTCTAAGAAACTGGTGAGAAAATATAAAGGCAGGGACAGGGTATTTATAGATTTATAGGGAAGACTCTTCAGAAAAACATTTTGTTTATTTACTTATTTATTGAGGGGGGAGAGAGAGAGAGAGATCATGTGCAAAGCATGCACACGCCTTGGTGCATGTGCAGAAGTCAGAGGACAACCTGCAGGAGTTAGTTCTCTCTTTCTACCATGTGGATCCCAGGCACCAAACTCAGATCATCAGGCTTGGCAGCAAGCACCTTTATCTACTAAGCCATCTCACTAGTCTAAGCCAGGCATCAACTGGGGATTTTTATTCCATTTTACCTAGTCCTAGCACCTCCAAGGTAAGTTTTATTATCACTGAATTTCTGTGAGAGTCCTTAGAGGACTTTAAGCCAAGGAGGTGGCATGATCTTGTTGGTCTTTCAGAATGATGACTTGCATAGAAATATGGAGGGCTGAACTGGAGAGGGAAAGTCTAGGAGCAGATGATCAGTCAGTAGGACAGAAGGCACAGCATGAGGAAAGCTTGACCTAACACAGTGACAGGGGAGGGGACATCCTAGGGAGGGATGCAGATACAACCACTGAGTGGTACTACTATAGGGTGAGCAGGAGGTGGTAAGGATACTTTCAAATAAAAGGGAAATCTGCTCATGGTTAAGAGTTACAGAGGACAAGATGAAATAACTTCTGATTATAACAGAGGTATGATTTGGGGTTTGTTTGACACAGGGTCTGGCTATGCATGCAGCTCATGCTGGCCTCAAACTGATGATCTACCTCCTGCCTTAACCACCATGGCCTGCTCGAAATAATGATTTTTTTTTAATTAACTCTATCTGAAGATTTACTTAATAAAGTAGCTCACAATTCTTCTTTGAGGGCATGGTGTTTTGTTTGTTTGGCTTTTTTTCTTTCTGAGACAGGGTCTCCCTGTAGCCCCAGCTACACTACTCACTGAGATACACCTGCTTCTGCCTCCCAAGTGCCTGGATTAAAGGCGTGTACCACTACTCCCAACGAGGACAAGATCTTTACGCCCCCTCCGACCCCGCCCCCCAGCCATTCCCTACAGTATTCACTGGATTGGAGTACAAAAAAGAAAAAGCCATCGCAAACTGTTTCAAAAATAAAATCCTACATACTGAGTGCTTTCCAAGAGGTAACATGTGTGAGGTGAATTCTAGAAACGATACTAAAGGCCAGTCTACTTGGTGTTTGGATTAAAACAGAACGCTCATAGCTGCCAGACTAGGATTTTCTGAAGACATTCAGGCTTGGTAAGAACACAGCCTTCCTTTTCTGCTCTGAGTTGAGGGGTGAAGTTAGTTGGCTTCTCTGTCCTTGAGGACCTGCTCACCTCACTCACAGTTAAGAACCCACTGACAGACATTGGTCAGACAAGTGCACCTGCCCAAGACTACGGCTCACTGAAGGTTCACACACCGTGAAGGAGTCTGCAGCAGAAAACACGTAAGCTGCAAGATTAGATCTTTCCTTCAGTCGTCACCCAGAACGTTATCTGAGTTCTTAACAAGGTTCAACAACAACAACAAAAAATCAGTAATGTACTAGCAAGTATCTACAATGAAAAGAGACCAGTTCCAACCAAAGCGCTGCAGGAGAAAGAAGGCACTGTTCTGTTATGCACAAGCAGGTCACCAGGCTTGTGGGCATTCTCCAGAACACCTGAGGAGAGTCAGCAAAGTGACTGACAGGCAACCAGGCAAAGAAAAGAATGAGGGGTGTGAGATGGAGCTACACCCACTGACAAGAAAGCTCAGACAGAAAAGAATCAAATACCTGTCACTGACAGGGAAGAAACTAAACTGAAAAGTCACTCAGTCACTGGAGTTCTAAATGCTTATTTTTCACAATGAAAATAGAGGCTAAGCTCAAACTTAGTTCATTAAAAAAAGAATTTTTAGTTGATTTATTTTTGCAGGGCCAAAGATTTCAAACGTGGGCCTTGCATAAGCCAGGCCTGTGATCTACTATTTAGCTACATCCTTGGTCTCCCACAAACACATTCTTAGAAATAAAACACTATCCATAAAGAGGGAAATGTTAAGAAAAAAAAAGCCCAAATGTATACTTGCATCTAACAGGATCTACTTTATGACAGTATTTCTAATCCATTTTGAACACTAACACCCATCCTTCCCCTTCTCAGCAGCAGCCTTCCCTGCACTGCCTGGCCTTGCTCCTTGTGGGAGACAGGCTTGAGCCTAGGTTGAAAGTCTTACTGACAGCCATACAGCAGGCCTGAGGCAACAGCCTGACCCCTGGAGCCACAAGGAACACCTTGTGACATTTTGCTCCCATTGGAAGATCATGAGACTGATGCCTAGAGCTTTCCACTCCCTAATCATCACCCTTGGAATCAAGGTATCCTACTTGCTGTACTGTGATAGGATGCTAAATCTGTTATGCTAATAAGGTATCCTACTTGCTGTGCTGTGATTGGACCACTTCCCTATAAGCTTGTGCCTTCCTGCAATAAAGCAGATCTGTGTCACTGAACTAGTCTCCTGCATCTCAATGTGGTGAAGCTGGCGCAGACTCCTCACCAGCCCAGCTGGACCGGATCAGAGGAACTGAGAGAGCAGGAGAGCAGCCATAGCCGGAGGAGAGCAGCCACAGCCGGCGGCCACAGCTCCTCAATCATGTCGCCCACCCTCAGGCTTCCCCTGGGCCCATTTGGGTGGTCTCTCTGTGCATCAGTGCACTGTCTGTCCACTCAAGTCTTATCTTGCAGAACCTTGGAAGTAGGATGATGGGCAGCCAGTGTCAATCACGAAAAGGCAGTGTTTATTCATTGAACAAACATTTACTGCATGCCTGAAATGCACCATGATAAGTTGGCATTTAAAGTCCAAATCCCAGGTTCATGGTTAAGTTGAAACTACTGTTGAACTTTCACTGGTCATTTATGCTATTATCCAATATCTTTAAATAAACCTACAGAGAAACAATTCATAGGCTTTAGTGAAGCTTTACTCATAGTATGCACATCAGGCTGTCACAGAAAAGCTGTCAGTGCTGGGCTAGAGCTGCGGATGTTGGCTGACAAGCTGATGTGAGGACCATTCCCACAGAGACTCAATAAATATCACAAAGATGTGATAATGCACAATATCCCCAGTTGATTCTGTTGCTCCCTAGCTGCCTGTGATTCCATAGCATCAATGTAGACAAATTTCCTATCACTCAACCACTTAATTCGACTTTCTTAGGCAACTACTGTGAATTCATCCAAAGCCTAGTACTTTCCCTTTCTTACTGTGACCACTACGGCATAATCTTCACAATTATCCCTTTTTTGTAGTACAAGCCAGGCGTTCATTTTTAAAATATGAAGGTGTAAGGGAAGATTATTATAACAACTTCATTTATGAAAGAACAAGTCTGCTTTCCATTTGGAGGTAGAAGTACAAATCATATAATTATACCTGACACCCCTAATGTTCCCTTCAGTCTACACACAATGCCTCTGCCATTCTGACAAGCCAGCACCTGATAACAAAGCACACTCCATCAAATGATTTATGTGATTCCATATTTAACATATTATAAACATATCAGACTGAATTACTAGAAAACAGTAAATCTCCCAACAACCTCAATTACACCTCAATCACTAGAAATGTATGTATTAACATCTTCCCCCTCAAAGTGAATACAATCAGAACATGTATTACCCAAGGGGTCAAGAGGACTAAAGATCCTTATTTTTTATTGTTTTGGGGTTTTCTGTTTGTTTGTTTGTGACAGGGTCTCCCTGTAGTCCCAGCTGGCCTGGAACTCCCTATGTAGATCAAGCTGGCCTTATCTCACAGAGATCCACCGGCCTCTGCCTCCTGAGTGCTGGGATTAAAGTGTGTGGCACCACATTCCATCTCGCATTTCTCTTCTGTTCAGGAGTGCTGTGTAAATGGACCCAACACAGGACTATGTGTGAACCTGGCCTGGCCTTTTTGACCCAGCATAATTTTCTTCATCCAGATAGTGGTGTGTGTGCAAACTCTCCTTTTTTCATTGTGAGTGCTATTCCATGTTGTGAATACACAGGCCATTGTTTGTTGAACAGTTCACTACTGAAGGAATTTGGTTGTCACCACCATTTATAGCTATTACCATAAGGTTTTAAATTTGTCTAACTACATTTATTGGGGGGGGGCACAATGGTGTGTATGTGGAGATCAGGGGATGACTTGTGGGAGTCTGTTTTCTCTTTTCATCCTATGGGTCCCAGAGATCAAACTTAGGTCATTCAGACTTGGCAGCAAGTGCCTTTACCCACTGAGCCATCTGTTAGCCCACATTAGGCTTTAAAAGCAATTTTGTACAGGTTCTTATGAGAATCTAGGCCTTTTTTCTGGGATAAATGGTTTGGAATATAACTGCTGGGCTGTATGAAAACCTAAAAATTTTGACTAAAAGACTATTGGGCCTAAGGGTGCCATGTCTCCCATGTAAAAAAGAACAAAATAAGGTCATATTTGGGGTCATTTTTCTGAGTATCAGCCTTATAGAAGTTCATGTAGAAGGGCTGGAATTGACCAAAGGGGGCTGTTTAATGAGAGCAATCCCATAGAAGAGCTAGCAACACTAGTGAAAGTATGCAGTTAACTAGCATCTTTCAATGTTCACAAAGGCTGAGTCAGTTCCCCTGTGCATGGTATGAAAGCTAAATGCAATGAAGCTGCTATGAAGAAAGTAGGAGGGACAAAGATGCCATGAAGTCTGACTCTCCTGTGAGGGCGACTCTTCGGGGAGTAAAACAGAGCTAGCTTCCCTGCTGCTAGAGGCTATCAAAGTTTGGTCACTTGACTGAGAACGTGTGTCGAGCTGGGTTGCCTGGTAGTAAACCCCAGCTCTGCTCCTAACCACTGTGCTATGTGACTTAAGCCTTCAATCCACGAGCTGTCACCTGCCCAGGCTAAGCACAGTACTCTGAAGCTCTGAAGAGAGCTTGCAGAGCATGTCCATTCCTTGAGAACAGAGCAGCTTGCAGCAATGGGGTGACCTCTAGTGGGGAACAAGACCTCCAGGAAAGAACTGGCTTCTTGCAGAGTAAAAACACAAGTCTTGGGAGGAAGAAGCAAAGCCTTAGGAAGCACACTGATGGGCCGCCAGGGTCCCCCAGAGGCAGGCCCATGAATGGGGGCAAAAGCAGACATGCTGGGACTGTGGAAACAGAACTCCAGAAGCCAAGTCTGAGAGGGCTGGCATAGCCTCACATTTAAAACCTCTCTCTGTGCTGTTGCAATGCCGGCAGTCATTTGCCCTTTGGGAAGAGGCAGTCACCTAGATCTCTGTCCAAGGTCTCCCAATGCCAACCAGCTCCGACCCAAACTCAAATAGCAAACCAATAAGGAGTTTTGAGTGGAAGCTTGTGCTCCTACTGATCTGATGGAAAGTTCTATCTAATATCCTTTTTCTTTTATATCACAAATTCTAGATCCACGATCTTTGGTCAATCTACAAAAATTTTAGGATCATATTCTTGGGGGTTAGGAACTAATAGAAAAAAGATGTTCTATTTTAATATACACTGTACTTATAACTTTAAATTGGTCTTCTAGATCCAATATCAACAACCATACATAATGTATTGATTTATTTTTCATTTTGCAACTCACTGGGAAAGGCATGACTAAGTGCTACATTCTTGGTTCAAATGGACTGACAACATCATGCCTACAGAGCAATTTGAGGTAGAGATCAAAGCATGAGACACTAGCAAATGCAAACAAAAGTGGCACAGCTGGGGAGAGGCTGTCAGATCTACTGCCTGCATTTTCTAATGTCAAAGAAAGTTCTAATGGTGAGAAATGCAGTAAATGGAGCTTCAAATTTGGCTTCTTTGTCTCTTACTTGGTTACTGTTTTTAAAAATATTTTATTATTTTTGTTTTATGTGTATGAGTATATTATCTGCATGTATCTAAGTGCACCCATGTTGTGCAATGCCCACAGAGTCAGAAGAGGGTGTTAGATTCCTCTGGAACTTGAGTTATGGACAGTTGTTAGCCATCATGTGGGTGCTAGAAATCTAACCCAGGTCCTTTGCAAGAGCAGCCAGTGCTCTTAACCACTGAGCCATCTCTCCAGCCCCCTTAATTGGTTATTCTTATTCCCTTAAAAAGATACAGTAATTTCCAAATAGAATTAACCTAAAGAACCATAAAACAAGAAATTCAAATGAAACCATGAAACCACTAGTGGCATAAATGACTGTTCAGAAAGCCTTAGTCTACATAAATCCACAGCTCTGGAGCATGGGGGACCTCACACTCTCCTCAGTCTGCTCATGTGAACAGCTGACTTCCTCCAACAGAGTGGTGTTAATGATCCAAAAGGCCCAGAACATATTAGTATATGTAGTAAATGTTAAATATGTGTGTGTGTGCACTAATGTTAAACTCTTTTACTAGCTATATTGTAAATATCCAATATTACCAGTGCTTTATAATTATTTTGGGGGGTTGATTCAATGGTTATGGATACTTATTGCTCTTACAAAGGACCTAGGTTCGGTTCCTAGCATCAACATGGTGGCTCACAACTGCCTCTAACTCTAGTTCCAGGGTATCTGACACCTCTTGTGGCCTCCAAGAGCACTTGCATGCACATGATGCACATATAGACAAGAGGCACACACATGCACACAAATAAAATTTTAAATAATTTTAAAAAATTTAAAACAAGACCCCCATGTAACCCAGGCTGATTAGGAACTATGTAGCCAAGGTTGACCTTGAATTCCAGATTCTGCCTCTACCTCCTGAGTGCTGGAATTACAGACACATGCCAGGCATCTTATAATAATTTTTAACAATTGAAGAGTATTCTGTTACATGTATATACCATAATTTTCTTGAATTGAATCTTAGCACATTAAAAAGAAATCTGTGGAGCTGGAGAGATGGTTCAATGATTAAAAGCACTGGCTACTCTTGTAGTGGACCTGGGTTTGGTTCCCAGAACTCACATGGCAGCTTACAACTGTCTGTAGCTCCAGTTCCAGGGAAGCAGATGCCCTCTTCTGGTCTCCATGGGCACTGCAAACATGTAGGTGCACTTAATATAATGCAGCCAAGCACTCATATGTATAAATCAAAAACATTAAAAAAATTTTTTAAAGAAATTTGTTTCATTTTTTTCTATTGCATAGGTTTGAATTCATTGATGTTTTAAATCAAGTCTAAAAGAATTTTAAAACAATCTTTTTGGTCACAACCTATCATCATGGGTTCCTAGGCACGTTAAGAGCTATTGTCAGAAGACTGGCTGTGGGCCTGGCTGTGGCACCCAGCTACTCTTTCTGGCTCAGTAGTCTCTGTGACAGCAAGCTTGATGAAATGCTGCCTTTGATCAATGTGAAAGTTTCGAGAATCTGGCTTGGGGCTCATCTTAAACTAAGTTAGATTTAACTGCTTTATCTATTTTCAGGAATATTATATTAGAAGGGCCTGGGAATTATATTTCTATTGATCAAGCTTATGGCTGGTATTTGAACTTCTAACCTTTGAGTGATCTGTCCTAAATAAAGATAAATTATGCAAATATTTACTTTGGGTTCTTAAAAGGGGGAAAGGATGAGGCGGGAGAGATGCCTCGGTGGTTAAGAGCACTGACTGCTCTTGCAGAGGACCCGGGTTCAATTCCTAGCACCCACATGGTGGCTACGAACCGTCCTTAACTCCAGTTCCAGGGGAATCTGAAGCCCTCTTCTGACCTCTGTGGCACTCACATACATGCAGGCAATACACTCATATACATAAAATAAAAATAATAAATAAGCTGGGTGTGGTGGCACACGCCTTTAATCCCAGTACTCAGGAGGCGGAGGCAGGCGGAAGGCCAGCCTGGTCTACATAGTGAGTTCCAGGACAGCTGGGGCTACAGGGAGACCCTGTCTCAAAAAGACCAAAAAATAAATAAATAGAATATAAAAGGGGGGGTGCCTATTTTCTGAAAGTACTGGTGTAAGTAAACTGAAGAAGGAACTGTGAATACCATGCTCTTTCAGGGCAGTCCAGGACACTGAGGAAAAAGTATTCAAGCAGAATCTCAGAAAGTTAGAAACAACAATGGTTCAAAATGAGCAATTTTTTTTTTTGATAAAATGGGAGCTCCCACAAACAGACACATTTTCAATTTACTTATAAACTTGTAGAGAATTCACATTTTGTGGTATCTCTAACATTTTAGAAAAACCTGGCTGTGTCTAAAATTCTTTTTCTTTTTTCCTGAGACAGGGTCTCATGCAGACCAGGCTGGCTGCCCTTGTCTATTTAGCTGGTGTGTGCCACCACACCCAGTTTGTCCAGTGTTAAGGATCAAATCCAGGGCTTCCTGTATTTGAAGCATTCACTCTACTAATTGAGTTACGTTCCTAGGCCTCAAATTCTTAGTTTTGTACTTTCTTCAGTGCCACTCTATCAATTACTTCATGATCAAAATTTCATTAACACAGCAAAAGGAAAGATTTGAAACGTGTGAGTTACTAAATGACACTTTTTAAAAGGAACATTCATTATGTTGACGTTCCTAACTAAAACTAGGTTAATCAGGTATTACTTAGTAGGCATTCTTAGGGAACTAAGCTTAACAAAAAGAAAAGATTTCTTGTACCTATGTTTGTTATTGCTATGTAAACAATTGCCATTTAAGCTATATATAATAATATCTGACACTCACTATTATACTCCAGGCACTGTTTTTTCTGAAATAACTGATTTCATCCTCACAGAAACCCTATATGTTAAGTACTAGCATTATCATCATTGTATTAGTAAAAAACTGCTACTGAGTTATTTCATAAAATTCCTTTTTTGTTTTGTTTTGTTTTGGTCTTTTTGAGACAGGGTCTCCCTGTAGCCCCAGCTGTCCTGGAACTCACTATGTAGACCAGGCTGACCTTGAACTCACAGAGATCCGCCTGCCTCTGTGTCTGGGATTAAAGGCATGCACCACCATGCCCGGCCATAAAATTCATTTTTATAGAATGAATTAGCAAACCTTTTCATCAAAGAAAGAGGAAGTATTTGTATTGTTTCCATTGCAAATTAAATCCCTGTTATTTCATTCAAAGAACAATACTTGACACCTCCCTTTCATTACAGGAAACAGTCCAGCACAAATATTCTGAAGTAACTTTGTAATCATCTCATACAAAGTAAGGGTTTTTTTTTTGTCTGTGTGAGAAAACAACTATAAAGTTTTTGGAAATGTCCTCTACTTTATAGAACATGATTAAAGACCTGGACTCATTTGTTATTCCTAAATATTTTTACTGTCTGGGCTAACAAAAGATCCCTTACCTACTTTTTTTCTCTATCTGGAAACCAAAAAACACAAACATGGATGTCTGATATATTTCTAGTGACATTTATAGTATTTATTATCTTGAATTATTCAAGTTTTGTCATAACTCAACCTTAGAAAAGATAGTAGCTTAAATCTAAACTCATTGTTCATAAACGTAATACTTGTTAGTTTGGATATTTTAATACTTTTGCTTTCTAGAATCTTTATTATGTAACTATGCCATATTTGGAACTCTTATAGCAAAGAATTCCTTTTCAATTTATAATCTATACAATTCTATAATCTGTATCTTTACGAAAAGACATTAAATAATTGCTGGGAGGTCAATCTGAAGCCTCATTTGTAAGCATGTATTATTAATGTAATAATGTCATTTAATTTTTTAGATTTTTTTTCCTAGTTCCAACAGCATTATTCATGTAGCCTAACAGCACCACCTTGTGGCCGACCTAGTGCTTTGTTCTGTTTTGGAGACAGTCTTGCAGCATATCCCAGGTTTGCCTCAAACTCTAGATCCTCTTGCCTCAGCCTCCAGAATACTGAAATTACAGCATGTGTACCATGCCCAGTAACCCACCTGGTCTTCAAATTCAATTTTAGCACCTGGTACTTGTATAAGCAAGAGAGGTGCCTCTGCAGTTTCCCTGTTTCTTTTCAATTACAACGATTCTAATTGTGAATTTGTGAAAATTCAGAGTGAGGAGAAGGTTTAATTTTCCTTTCAAAACCATTTATTAGAGGCTGGGCATGGTGACACACAACTTTAGTCCCAGTACTTGAGAAGCACAGGCTGGTGGATCTCTGTGAGTCCAACACCAGCCTGGTTCCAAACCAGTCAGGGCTACAGTGAGATCCTGTCTCAATCAAAAAACAAAAACAGAAAAGTTAATAGCATAAATGTGATTTCTGGCCTATTCAAAAATCTAAACCTCATTAATTCTCCCTTAGCAGACTTAACGCATATAAAGCGCTAATTAATGATGCTCTCTTATATTTTATGTGTATGTGTATGTGTATGTGTGAATGTCTGCATGTACATATGGGCACCACATCACCCACAAAGGCCACAGGTGTTGGATCCCCTGGAACTGGAGTTACAGATAGCTGTGAGCTGCCATGTGGGTGCTGGAAACTGAACCCGGGTCCTTTGCAAGAGAAGCCAGTTCTCTTAACCACTGAGCTCTCTCCAGCACCCCAAAGTCAGTTTTTTAAAAGGAGGATCCCAGAACCAGAGAGCTTTACTAGGTAACTACCCGCTACCATTCCAATCCTACTCATGATTCATGGCAGAAATATAAAACACATCACTGCCTCCAACACAACAGTGGATTTTTCACAATTCTACTGTAATTTGTCCCCTTACATATTCTATTCAACTTCAGTATACGGTACAGGCATAAAGCAGTAAGAGTGCCCCTGCGGTTTCCCTGGTTCACTTTAGTTAATTATAATTCTAACAGTGAGTATGTGAAAATTCAGAGAATTGTGTGTTACATGGGAGCTGCTTTATACTGCATCCTTCATATCAGGCATCCATCCTAGTAACACAGGGTAGACATCTTCCTTCCCCAGATCATACAACCTTGGAGAGGGGCTAGTGGACTTCCTGAAGTGTGGTCTAACTGCTGTGAAGTTACACACATGCTTTAGTTTTCTATTATAGTGAAGAGTCTGCATGGACCCTTAAATTTAGCAACTATTTACAAAGCCTTTTGGACCTATATCCCATCTCCAGGGGCCTTTGTTAGTAAGTTGGATATATGCAACAAACTGGCAAGGACCAAGGAGCCAACTTCATACTCAACAGCTTTTTAAAACGGCATGTAAAGGAAATGATGGAGAAATGGTAGAATGACCCACCATACTGGATATTAGGTATTTCTTCTTTCTTGTCATTGGATATGATAAAATTTAAAGTTGAAATGTCTGGTAGGAAGGGAATAAATGGTCAAAAATCTAGGAGGATTCAGAAGTATCTGGGGCTTTAATGGGAGCTTTGACTCTTTTCTTGCTTGGGGCTAAGGGATGGCCTATTTTAAAGTTACCCAGAGAAAAGAAGGTAGGAAGGAGTACAGGGTGTAGGTTTTTTTTTTTTTTTTCATTTATTATTTTTATTTTATGTATATGAGTGTATTGCCTGCATGTATGTGAGTGTACCCATGTCGTGCAATGCCGCCGAGGTCAGAAGAGGGCTTTGGATTCCCCTGGAACTGGAGTTAAGGATGGTTCGTAGCCGCCATGTGGGTGCTGGGAATCGAACCCAGGTCCTCTGCAAGAGCAGTCAGTGCTCTTAACTGCTGAGCCATCTCTCCAGCCTCCAGGGTCTAGGTTTAAGAAAAGAAAATAAGCCAGGCATGGTGGCACACGCCTTTAGTCCTAGCACTTGGGAGGCAGAGGCAGGCGGATCTTCTGCCTCTGTGAGTTCGACGCCAGCCTGGTCTACATAGTGAGTTCCAGGACAGTGGGGGCTACAAGGAGACCCTGTCTCAAAAAGACAAAAAAAAAAAGAAAGAAAAGAAAATAGAGGTTTTCTTTTTCCTCCCTTTATTTCCAAGCCCAAATTATGGAGACAAAAATAAGTAGCATATTACAGGTAGACATGTTAGTTTTGGGCTGGAACCTTCTAAATGCCCCCACTTAGGAACCAAAGTGGTGGGGTAAGCAGTAGGAAATGCCAGTATTCTGAGGCAGAGGGGAACCAGCAGCCTCCATAGCTTCTCCAGCAGTATGGTAATTTCAGGTGAAGAGTGATGGACTACAGCAATTGTCTCTCTGACTGAGACCTGGCCTCTACTCACAGCCTCTCCTACTAAGGTAGCAGAGAGGTGAGTTGGCTCAGTCTTCATCTGTGTAAGCAAAGAGTTCTGGGGAATCTTTCAGAAATGGGAACTGGGGCTAACAAGGGCTGTGTATTAGTTTCCCAGGAGCTATTTTTACAGACCTCTCATAAACCTCCCAGGCCACTGTGACCAACATGCGAAAGGAAGAGTGCTCAGTGACCAAGTATCTCAAGTTTTAATAGCTATACTTCCAGACTTGCTGTTTTCCAGGAAATACTTTTCCAATAAATAGCTGGAACACCAGCAATTAAAGATACTTGCTAATTTTAGCAAATAAAAACCTCATTTCTCTTCCAGTCCTTCTTTATTTTACATTTATTCATCTATGTGTGTGTGTGTCTGTGCCTGTGTGAGTTTATATGTACCATGTGTGTGCAGGAGCCCCCAGTGGCCAGTAGAATTTGTCAGATGCCCTGGGCCTGGACTTGTGAGCTGCCATGTGGGTGTGGGTAACTGAACTCAGGTCCTCAGCAATTGCAGAAAGTGCATTCTTAACCACAGAGCCACCTCTCCAGCCCCTTCTTCCAATTTTTATTCACAATCTCTTAAAACTAGTATTTTTTCATCTACTCTATGACAAATAATAAGGAGGCTGGGAATAGTCCAGTCAATGCCTTCATTGTTAAAAAATGTTCTGCTGGGCATGGTGGTGCATGCCTTTAATCCCAGCCCATGGGAGGCACAGCCAGGTGGATCTCTGTGAGTTCCAGACCAGCTTGCTCTACAAAGCAAGCTCCAGGCAAGCTGGGGCTACAGGGAGACCCTGTCTCAAAAAAAGAAAAGAAAAGAAAAAAAAAAGTTCTATATGACTTGTAATCAGGGGCACGGAAAACTACAAAACTTAGAAATTTTCAATTTAAAAAGTTTGAATAATTGCTACTTTGAACTTTTGTTCTGGTACTCAAGAGAACCACATTGCTCAGAAAAGATAATTATGATCTGAACATCGTTCTTTAAGATGCTTTTAAAAGATGATGCTTTCTCGGGCTTCAAACAAGAGAAGAGCTTTCTTATTTTTAAATACATGGAACAAACTATATGCCAGAATTTACAAGTTTTGAATTTTGGAAAATAATATGAAATTGAAAGTGTTTAATATTTCAAACTATAGGGAAGCATAAGAGACAAAGACAAATTAAATACACACTTTCAGGTTCATGACAACTCTTAAACTTTCTACTGACATTTTGGCATATCTCCCTCATTTGAATGGATCTGAAATACTGTCATGCAATACAGTGTTTCTCTTCTATCTTCACTGGACCAATTTTAGTTTTTAATTATGCTTACTGTATAGTTTTAGGTATGTATCATCACTTTAAAAACAGATAAACTCAAACTCCTTAAACTTCATCTCCACCCTAGCTGTCCTTCCTTGGACTTAGTTGGAACTTAGTCTCACCACTCAGATCATGATCCACAAAGACCTCGGGGTCTTCAAGCTTTCCCATTCTCTCTCTTTATGAATATTTCTTTTATATCCCTAATTCTCTGATTTAGCCCTCTCTGCTTGCACAGTAGTTCCCAAGTCTCTTCGGCCAGCTTGTAGTGCTCAAGGCAGATCTCTGAACCTAAACAGTAGGAAGCCTTTCAGACCAGCTTCTTTCACTTAGGAAAACATACTTAGGTGTCTTCTATTTTTTTTTTTTTTTGAATAGTTTAAACGTTCATTTCTCTTTAGAGCTGAATAACGACACTGCTTAGATGCACCATTTTGTTTATCCATTTACCTACTGAGGAACATCTTGCTTGCTTCCAAGTTTGACCAATTTTGAAATATGCTGCTATAACTATCTATGTACAGTTTTTTGTGTGAACATGTGTTTTTAATTCCTACTAAGGAATATGATTGTTGGCTTATGTGATAGGAATGTTCAGTTCTGTTAAGAAACAAAAACAAAAACTGTCAAACTGTCTTCCAAAATGGTTTGCACCATTCTGCTTTCCCTTCAGCAAATGAGACCCTTCTGATTCACTCACTTTTTCATTTTGTTTTGCAGTGCTGAGGATCTAACCCAGAGCCTTGTGTATGATAGTCAAGCACTCATCTACTAAGCTACATCCCTTGTCTTTGGTCTTTTGAGGCAGGATCTTGCTGTGAAGTTCAAGTTGATCCTGAATATACAGTCCAAGTTGGCCTTGAATTATTGGTCCTTCTGTCTCCACTTTGTCTTGCATCAACTTGGCCTCTCTCCCTGTGTGATGGGATTATAGTCATGCATCATGATAGCGGCTGCTGATTTATATTCTTGCCAATATTGAGTGTTACCAGCATTTTTTAAAACAGGGTCTCATTATGTAACCCTGGCTAGCCTAGAACTAGCTATGTAGACCAGGCTGGCCTTAAACTCATAGATATCCACGTCTCTGCCTCCCATGTGACACCATTGCTTTCATTTGCATCCCCTTGATAACATTTTGTGATGAATCTGAATGCTCATCTGTCATTTCTATATCTGATTTGATAAGGTCTTTATCTTACAGTTTGTTTTCTTTGCTGTGATAAAATACCCTGATCAAAACAACTTAAGGGAGAACCCTTAAGAACCCTTAACCCAAAAAGGGTTCTTTGGCTCACAATTCCAGGTTAGAGTCCCTCATTGCAGGAAAGTCAAAGCTCCAAGAACTTGAAGCAACTGGTCACACTCCATCCTCAGTCAAAACAGAGAACATTAAATAATGCATGCATGTTTGTGCTAAGCTCAACTGCTCCAAACTTTAAATAGTTCAGGATCCCCTGCCTAGGGAATGGTGCTACCCACAGTGAATGATATGAGTCCTCTCACCTCAATCAATGTAATCTTTTTTTTTTTTTTTTTGGTTTTTTGAGCCCTAAATTCCCTATGGGGACAGGCTGGCTTTAAATTCACAGAGATCCCCCTGCCTCTTCCTCCCAAGTGCTGGGATTAAAGGCATGCACCACCACATCTTTTTTCTTTTAATTTTTTTTATTATTTTTATTTTATATGTATGAGTGTTTTGACTTCATGTATATAAGTGTACCATATGCTGCAATGCTTGCAGAGGCCAGAAGGCATCTGATTCCTTGGAACTGGAGTTACAGATGGTTGTTAGCTGCTATGTGGGTGTGGGGAACCAAACCTGGATCCTTTGCAAGAGCACCTCTCCAGCCTCAATTAACATAATCTTAATGTAATCAAAATAATTCTCCACAGACATGCCCACAAGCCAATCTAATCTAGGTGATGCTTCATTGACACTCTCTTCCAAGGTGATTCTAGACTGTGTCAAATTGACAAACTAACCTTCACAACTCTCTATCCCTTGTCAACTTGGCACACAAACTCATCACTTTAAGTCATAACCTTACACTCCTTGCCCCCAAAGTAAAACACAGTCCAACTTTAAAAGTCCCCATAATCTTTAAAAAATGCTAACACTTCAAAAAGTCCAAAATCTCTTAACTGTGAGCTTCTATAAAACCATAAACAAGTTACATATGTCCAATACAATGGAACATTCCCATTTCTAATGGAAGAACTGGAGCATAGCAAAGAGTGATGAAGCCAAGAACTGAGTCCAGTAGGTCAAACACAAAATCCTGCAGTCCCTGTCCAGCATCTGGATCTTATGATGAAATCAGCTGGGCTCCAAAGGGCTTAGGAAGCCCCATCCCTCCAGCTCTGCCACCTGCAGCACACAAAGCTTCTCTCTTAGGCTTAGGCCAGCTCCACTCCACACCTACAACTCTCTTTGGCTCATGCCTCATAATCCTTGCAATTCCAATATCTGGGGTCTCCACTGCACTTGAGGCTTCACATAATAGCCTTTCGAGGCCTCTTTGAAGAGACTTCAACCCTGCCACACAGGGTCTGGTCTCAGCTATGCTCCATGAACCCCTCAATCTTGCATCTTTGCCTTCTTTACGAGTACCACATAGATGACGTGTACAATATTACCCAAGTTCTGCTACTAGCTTCAAGATGTAGCCTACCTACCTTGGACCACAGCTGTATCTGCTCCTGTGTGCTGATCCTAAGGAAACACTTTCCTATGTGCTTGTTTTTGAGGATCAGGGAATTTCTTTAGTTTAGGCTTTTTCCTTTTAAATAGAGTCTTTTCTGAGTGATAGGGTTTTGACTTAGGATACTTTCCCCATTCTCCAGTGCAGTATAGGAAATTCTCTATAATGGTGCTATCTCTATCAATTACAGCTGCTTCTTTAGTGCCAGCCTGAATACCATCCTGCCTTGAAATTTCCTGTCAAACAAATCAGTCACCACCTTCAAACTTAATCCCATTCAATCTCTCAGGACAAAGGCAGAATGAAGCCAGATTCTTAAAGCATCACATGAATGGCCCTCCTAGCTCCTGATAGAGACCTTGACCCTTCTGAAACCCTGCAATCTGAACTTCTACTGTCTGCATTTCTATCATCATGCTTATCTTCCAAAGTCACACCAGAATGGCCCATTAAACTTCTTCTTCCAGTACTCTATCTGGCCCAAAGTTCTAAACTCTTCCACATTCCTGCCACAAAACAGTTCAAAGGGTATAAAATCCACATGGTCAAGTTTATCACAAAAATGACCCCACTTCTGATACCAATTTCTTTCTTCATTTTGTTTCCAGTTGCTATGATGAAATACCCCAACAAAAGCAAAGAAGAAAAGACTTACTTGTCTCTCAATTCATCATTTCAGGAAAGTCAAGGCAGCAGGAACTTGAAGCAACTGGTCACATTGCATCCAGTCAAGAAAACAATGAACTGATGCACACATGCTTTTGCTCAGTTAGATTTCTTCAGGGTCATATAGTTTAGGATCCTCTGTCCAGGGAATGGGGCCAATCAATGTGGGTGAGTCATCCTACCTCAATTAATCAAGATAAGTTCCTACAGCCATGCCCCCAGGCCAACCTGTTCTAGACAAATCCTCATTAAGATTCTTTAAGGTGATTCTAGACTCTGTTGACAATTAAAACTAACCATCATGGGGCCAGTGAGATAGCCCAGCGGGTAAAGGCACTTGCTCCCAAGTCTGACAGCCTGGTTTGAGCCCCAGAACATGGTAGAAAGAAAACCAATTCTCACAAGTTGTCTTCTGACCTCCATGTGTCAAGCAAAACATTCTCATGTACACACTCACATACACACACACAATAAATAAATGTTAAAAAAAAAATTAACAAAAACTAATCAGCCTTTTTCACTTTCATGAGTGTTTTGTCTGCATGTATTTCAGTGTACCTGTGCATGCAATGCCTGTGGAGGTTGGAAGAGGGAGTTGGAGCCCCCTGAAATGGGAGTTACAGATGGTTGTTAACCGCCACGTGGGTGCTGGGAATCACATCTGGGTCTTCTGCAAGAGCAGCCAGTGTTTTTTTTTTTAAAAAAAATTTATTTATTATTTTTATGTTATGTGTATGAATGTTATGCCTGCATGTAGGTAAGTGCATCCGTGCTGTGCCAGTGCCTGTGGAGGACAAAAGAGGCTGCTGGATCCCCTGAAACTGGAGTTACAGAAAGTTGTTAGCTGCCATGTGGGTGCTGGGATTCGAACCTGGATCCTCTGCAAGTACAGTCAGTGTTCTTAAACGCTGAGCCATCTCTCCAGCTCCAGCAGCCAGCATTCTTAACTGCTCCAGCCCATCAAAGTTTTTGACCCACTTTTTAAATTGGGTCAATTTCTAACTATTCAGTTTTAAAATACTTTTACATTTTAGGTAACAGTCCTGTATCAGATGTGTCTTTTACAAATGTCCTTCCAGTCCGTTCTTTTCCAACCTATTCATTCATTTGATGGTATCTTTCCCAGGGCAGAAGATTTTAATAAAATCCAGCTTCTTAATTCTTTCTTCTGTATTGTGCCTGTGGTATAATTTCTAAAAAGTCACTGTCAAATCCAAGGTCATCTAGATTTTTTTTCTTGTCCTAGCACAGTATCCTAAAAACCTTGCTATAATTACTTCTAGGCATTTATTGTTTCAGATTTTCGACATAGATGACCACATAATCTTTAAAGATGGCTTTATTTCTTCCTTCCCCAACTTTATACCTTTTATTTTCTATTATCAGCTAACACTTCCACTATGTTGAAAAGCAGTGGTGAGAGAACATCTGTCTTGAGTCTGATCTTGGTGGGAAAGCTTCAAGTTTCTCACCATTAGTCTGATGCCAGATGTAGGTTTTTTTAGTTTAGTTTTTTTTTTTTAAACATACTCTACCAAATTGAGTAATTTCTCTTTATTTAAAGTTTGCCAAGAAGGTGTTTCTTTTACCATTAATCAATGTTCCTTTTAAAAAAAAGATCTGCGAGATGGCTCAGTGGTTAACAACACTGGTTATTCTTGCAGAAGACCCGGTTTGAATCCCAGCACCAACATGGCAGCTAACAACTGTCCGTAACTCCAGTTCCAGGGGATCCAATGGCCTCTTCTGTCCTCCTTGGCATTGCATGACACGGGTACACTTACCTACATGCAGGCAATATACTCATACACATAAAAATAAATATTTTTTTAAGATTTATTTTTATTTTATGTGTATGGATATTTTGCCTGCATGTTTCTGTATCATGTGTATGCCTGGTGCTCTTAAAGGCCATAAAAGGGTGTCAGATCCCTTGGAACTAAAATTACAGATGACTGTCAGTCATCATATTGGTACTAGGAACTGAACCTGGGTCCTCATCAAGAGCAGTCAGTGCTCTTAAATGCGGAACCATCTCTCCAGTTCCTAAATGCTGAATTATTTGTGGTTTTTAGAAACATTTTTTTTTTTTAACTATGTATGGGGGGGGGTGCACCTGAATGCAGGTGCCTGTGGAAGCCAGAGGCATCAGATCCCCCAGGAAATGGAGTTACAGGTGGTTGTGAGTCACCTGACATGGTTTCTAGGAATTGAAACATTGAAACTTGGGTACTTTGGAAGAGCACATTATGCTCTTTATTGCTAAGCCGTCTCTCCAGATGGAATGCTGTATTGTTAAATGCCTTTTCTACCCTGTAACTTTCCTTCTTCAGCCTAGTGATGGGAATATTAACTGATTTAATGATGTGCTTTATAATTCTTTTTATAAATTGGTAGATCATAATTGATAATACTTATATTCACAAGTTATATCTGCAGTTTTCATCTTTGTCAGGTTTGGTCGCTCTGCTTTTACCTTCTGAATACAGAACTGATGTAACTTCTTCCTTAAGTGTTAGGTAAAATCCACCCATGAATCCTGGTGCTATTTTAGAAGGTTAATTTTTACTCATCTAGATTATAAGAGGACTTTTT